>NC_134478.1:45278592-45549493 GCF_964194025.1 Convolutriloba macropyga
TACAAAAAGTATTTCTTTAAAAAAGACCTCACAGTGTGAGATATGGCGACAAAGAAAGGTGAGACTAATTGGTACATATTATTTAACAATAGATCATAGTAAATTATAGTATAAAACATTATAACTGCAGTTATAATCTTTTATACTATAATTTACTATGATCTATTGTTAAATAGTATGTACCAATAAGTCTAACTGTTCCTTTGTCGCCATATCTCACACTGTAAGATCTTTTTTAAAAGATACTTTTGTAGGATTAAAGAAGTAAAATGAACCAAATGTTGCCCTATGATCGGTAGAGGCGCCGGCTATCGTAATGTTTGATAACATACGATGAGTTGGCTGTGTTGCTCCTGTTGGTGATTTCGACCACAGAGAGACACTCGTCTAGTCCCTTCTGCAATCGGATCGTGTCCCCTCCCTTCACATACCCCATAGTAGTACCCTCTACATCCCCACGCTTCACAATACCTAGAAACAAACTTGATTTTTACCAGTTTAACTTTTAAATTTTGAGGGCAAAAATACCAAGCACCCCCGATCCCTTGACTTATTGGGCTCTATTAATAGTTGATCCCCTAATTGTTGTTGTTATTGACATTATCAGGTCCGAGCATAAATATCACGATCAAATATGCTATATATTCACATCTAAATTTCCAGACTTGGTTATTTTTTCGGCTATATGAGCCTCCGGCTATCTAACTCACCACCAACTTTGAGTCTCAACTCACCCATAGCCCAGCAAGATGGCTGGAAGGATGCGAGGGGTGAGAAGACAGGTAGAGCAGCGTGCATGTATCTCTCAGAGGACACACTGATCAGGATGACCTCGTCTCCTATCTTCACTTTGTCACCTTCTGACCTCTGCTTGTTAGACGGCTCTATTATCCACCACGCACGCTCGACTAAACAATAGAGGGCAAACTGTCCTATCAAAAAAAAATTTACAAAGTTTTTGTTTTGTAGAAAAATACTTCATTTGCACCAGTAAATTATTTCATATAATTTTGCACATTAATGGAAAAAGTTGTTATAATTTACAAACAATTTGTAGTTTTTTTTGTAACATTAATGCATTATTAGGGAAATGTTTGTACACAAGTGTGCAAATTTTTATAAGTTGTCTTTTATAGTTTGACTACGGTAGTGCTGCTTTAGTCTGAAGATGTGGAGAAATTAGAAGAACTTGATGCTCACTTGTGTTTTCGACCAATCCGATCTCGAATGCAAGTTTGTCGCTAGAGGGCGATGAGGCCATGCATGCCAAGTACTTCTCACTCTGAACATGCTTGAAACAGACTGCGTGGCCATACAACAGTGTTTTGTAGCCACTCTAAAATATGACAAGTTATGCTGTCAATTTAATGTAGTTTTGTAAATCCTTTGCCTATTCATGAAATAATTCCTTATAGCAGTTGGGGGGGGGGGGGGGGGGGGGGGGGAGGAGGGGGTCAAATGTCATGTGAAAGTCATGTTTCTTAACTGAGATAAGAACTGTTTAATTTTGCAATGCTACACACGTTCAGGTGCCTGAACCAAGCGACCTCGAATCAGACCATGTCCAGACATTTTCCTCTGATCCAGACCGTCGCAGACCAAATTTACCTCTGATCAGACGTTCAGGCGACCATTCACCAGACTATCGTGCAACCCTAACTCTTTCCAGACACTAATTTCAAATATACCCCTCTTTTGCGACCAAAAATGATCTGATCAGAGGTGGCCTGGGTCCGGCACATCCACCTGGGCACTCCTCGTAAGCGGGAGCATCGGAAAATTATAGGTAAATTTTAGCCCGAAAATGTCGGTTTGTTTAAAACTCATTTAGAGTATAGCTTGCATTGAATACGTAAGTGAAACGAACATGAAACTGAATGTCAGAACTCAACATAATAATAAAAGCATTATATATGTGAAACATTTTGATAGCATAACTAATTCAGATTTGATCTGCTTTAAAGAGAAACTTCTCATTTAGGTAATTATTATCAAAATTGTTATAAAAAAAATTGTTATGAAAATTAATACGATTAAAGCAATATAATTGTTAACTAGATTAAATTCTGATCACGATCAAGTTTTTATGTAGGCATACTCACCCCGGCATTGTTGGTGAGAGACTGAGCTGAGGAGTCGACTAGAAGTTGTTCCTGAAGTGCCTTTTTAGACAGGGCATTCTCACACAGGAAAGTACTGGACACTATGTCACCAGGCACGTCCTCAAAACAACAGAGAAGTAAAAGTCCAAAGTAAAAATGATCACGGCAACCTTATCAGTCGACTGACTGACTCTTGTTTCCACGCAGATCAAAAAGAGCAACAAGACCGAGAAAAAATTGAATGTCTAATGTATTTTTTAATGAAAACTTCTTCATACGCTCCCACTCTCTCATATTTAAGAGAGAAATTATAGGCATTCATTATATCCTCTTTATATGGATGCGAAAGACTCCCGCATATCCATAGTACAATTTAGCAATTAATTATTAGACATTTTATTGGCTTCCGAGTGTTATCGCCAGTTTTCAGGGTCTTTTAATTTTTGGAAGCACTTGCAAGATAGCCATTCATCTCGTAAAATCTTGATATATAATCATTGGTCTTGCGAGATTTTTCAAGACAACCATTTTTTGCGAGAATCTTTTAAGATAGCCTTCCGGTCTCTACTAGGTCGGGTCAGGGTTGAAACCTCGTCCCGGTAACTCATGGCCCCTCGTTTAATTGGGCGGGTATTCAAAACTCACGTGATTGGAAAGGTTCTCGAGGTGACTCAGATGGGTTCCAAATCCATCGGCTGCCAAACTGACTCTGATCAGTTCCATTATGGGCTCATTGGCAGATGCCCCGTGGATGCCCCCTCCCCCCACCACCGACAGGCGCCCTCCATGTACTCCCAAGCCTCCCCCACTAACTGCGGCAGCTGCTGCTAGGGTTCGCTCCACTGGAACTTTCACCTGGGCTATGAGGGTTAGGTGGTCGCCCTTGAGCATATATAAGACCAATAAATAAAAGATCAATTTTTAAACAAAAGCTAACTTTAATTGAAAGCTAACTTTAGATGATATATCATTTAAAGTTAGCTTTCGTTTAAAAATTGAATTGATTGAATACAAATTTGAATTTATCCTCGTAAAATGAGCCAGCTTGGAACGGATCACTTGGTCTAATAGTGCTCTCCCTTGCGCAGTTTCTCACATTTTTGAACAAATTTTATTGTTCGATTACTGTGATAAATGTCGATAAGTGTTTTGATATGCTGTGCACGAGAGAAAAAATTCCTATTATTAAATCTGAATTGAAATTTAGCTGTACGCTTCTCGAAATTTAGGTGGAGGTTATGCTTCTCATAGCGCTGATAAGAATGTCTGCCCAAAAGTAAAAATAATAATCTCCAAAAATATTGGTGTCTTTGAAAACTGAACGCTGCTTAAGAGCAGTAGTCAAGGAAGCAAACGTAGTTTCCAAAATCTTTAAAAACCAGCTGATATCTCATCAAATATGGTCTTTCAAAGAAAATCTAAAGATTTTAAAACTTACGGCGAAACTGCATTGTTGCGTCAAAACGGACTGAAAAAGTGTACAAAAATTTAAAAAATACATTTCTGCGTTGGTCCTCAAATCAAAGAACATAATTTTTAAAACCAACAAAAGCACTTTGGGAGCTGGTGGGGGACGCCTTTATTGGAACCCGCAACATCGTTTTTAACCGCTATATTCTGTGACTATCAAACAAAGTAGAGGTAAATCTGTTGGACAGTTCTATGGTAAACCAAAAATTGAGGCAAAAACTGATATCTCAGTTCAGAAGACGAAAAAAATACTAAGCCCTTTCTAATAAAAAAGTTGATAAGGAAACTCCATGGGAACTACTTCTATAGACTCCCGATCCAAAACAAGTTCCGAATTGCCGGTCAAATTGAATTGAAACTTCCACTACTTAATTAGCTCCGCGAAATCTACCGATTTACTTGAATTGGCAATACGCATCGCGTAATCAGAGTTCAATTTGTGCTAACTTCGGATTAGAATGAGCGCCAAAATAAAGAGAAATGTTTTCTCAGAAGGTAAAAGTGTTACAATTGCGGTTTTTGTAAGCATTACTCACGAGTATGTAACAAATCAAAATAAATTAGAGAAACTCCAAAATTAACATTTTGTAGAACGTGATAATAACTCTGAAATCAAAAAGCAAAGGTGATAGAATTCAATCTAGAACAAACATATTCACCCAAGTTGAAGCACTTCAGTGACAAAATGGTCACGGAAATTTCCGTCTCTAAAACTGATAAAACGGAGTCAGAAGGATGCAACTTAAAAATTTCCTATTGACAACTCATTTACAAACTCATTGACTCGAGAAGTGACTGCAGCTTAGCAAACTTCTCTCTCGCGACTAATTGGACAATAATTTTATCTTGGTTGATTGGATTGACGAACTTCAAGAGCCCAACGGTAAGAATTTATTGAACGAACACCTGAAAACACGAGGTTGGATCAGAGAACCTATTGAAAGTGAAGGTTGGAAAGAAAGAAGACGAAAACTTACAGTGGTTAATGACAGCCTAAAACAGTTCATCGGGAGAGATTTTTTTCTCTTTATAAACTATAACTCAATCTCTTACCTATTATCGGAGACTCTGTTGACAATATTAAATATCAGTGCACCTTCAAATCCCACAAAGCAAACTGTTAGCCGATTTAACTTCCCGCATAAGCAGAGCAAAAACTAATATTGTCATTTCAAAACATCGCAAAGAGCTTCAACCCAGACATCAAAAAGACGTGTATACGTTGATGTACAAGAAAAAGAAATAAAATAACTCAATGAATTTTTAAAAGAAGGAAAATTGGAAAAAGGAAATAATAACGCAGATGAACAATTTATTTCACCTACAAAAAATACGGCGAAAAAAGGTAAAACAGTTAAGCTTGCTCGCGAATCAAAAGTACTCAACAAATTCATTCCCAAAATAAGGATGACATGCGGAAAGTAGAAGCAGTTATCAATTCGATCGCTCAAAATATAAATGAGTTCACATCCACATTTAGTGCTCTTAAATCGATTTCAAAGACCTCTACATAGAAATTGCGAAGTCATGAAAATTATTAACAGCATTAGGGACATATATATTCACAACAGCTTCTTAGGGTCTCACTGCCATGACGCCCAATTTTCAAAAACGAAAGGCCTACACACTCATTTGTCTTAAAAAACATACTTTTTCTCGAAAATATTTTAACTGTTACATACGGCAATCATCAGGATCACTTAAAACAAATTGCCAGCTGTTCTCGATTGTAGAATTTTGTATTTTTGTCGTTAGAAGGCTTCTAGCTGGGGACTGGCTAGCGCCCAAAACTCTATCAAAATTCCGAAAGATTTGTTTGGTAGTTCCTCTTGTTGTAAGGAGTGTACTGTGTTGTCCCCAAAAATTGTTGCTCTTTCGGCTGCTTGAAAACTTCCCTCTAGATAATTGAATTAATAATCAAAATATGTAATACCAGCAACAAGTAATGTTATAGCCAGAGACAGTTAATTGAGTAAGTTCAACAATCAAAAGGATTTTTTCTATCAAAACTAATTAATGATCCACACTAAATCAAACCAATTCAATCAATCTCTCCGCAAGTATCCACAAATCCGTCACTCTACTTCTTTTCACCGATAACTGAAATAAGTTCTGCCTCCCAGTAGCTATGTTACTGGCCAAAAACTTATAATCTTCGCAACCAGCAATTTTGAAAAACGTTGCAGTTTCACTCACTGCAACTGCCAAACTATGTTCTTTCGCAAATAACTCACTAAACAACTACAATTTTCTCACTCTGAGAATCAACTGCTCCACTTGAGCTTTCTCTCTCACGCTTTTACTGACGAACTGCTGTTTCTCAGCGTCGTCAGTCTTTCTCTCAGGTTCGCTCTCTCGCGTCTGATGGTTTTTCTTGTTCTTAAGGGTACTCAACCTTATCAGTTTTTTATCAGCAAAACGTAACGTGTCGTTTCTTTTCGAACATTTTGACCTAACGTATAAGTATATTAGTGAGCGTAGAGTTGTGGTCACGCGCAGCAGTTTATCTTATATAAATGTTTGCCTAATATGACCGGAAGTTTGTGAACAACTCGCTTTGATAAGTTCAAGATGCAACAAAACTTATGTTTCATGTTCAACAGTTCTTATACAAGTACATACACTCTGTTTTATCCTTTTTCATGTTGCTAAAACTTGCCTGCTTTAACCCAGGAATACATTTTCTCCCCTGTGGTTCTGATAATATTGTGTTTTAATGATCTGTCAATCATTTAAAAATCAGGGAAAACATAGTTCTTTCTGCCTTTTTCTTTGTTTTCTTTAAAGGCCAAAAGAGCGGTTTGGGGTGCCGGAAAAAGCCCGTTGTTTTTCTCAATGTGTAAGGAATTGTCCGAGGAGTGATCAGTTAAAATTTCATGGTGATCGGATTTGAGGAAGTAGGGTTTTCAGGACTTGCGGGGGGGGGGGTGGTGAAAATGCGGACGCCTGGTTTTGCAACTTTTGAGTTTCTCTCTATCAGAAATTCCTTCAAACAGCCAATGTGCTCTTTTGGACTTATCAATCTATTCTCTAGAACACTTCAGGGCAATAATTAGTCCCGTCTCATACATTGAACTCACTTCATAACTCGTTTTTTCCACCAAAAATTCTCTTTTGCAAATGTTTAGACCTTTTGAACCTCTAATACTTTAGTTACCGCTTTTTCTTGACAACAATGATTTCCTACACTGTGTAATTACCAAAACTATAGTAGTGTATTTTTTCCGAGCTCTGATTTTAACTAGACACTTTGATTTAACCGTAAATCCCCTGATGAATTCAAACTGACTGACAAAATTTGAATATAAGAACTCAAACCAATAAATGCGTTAGTTCCCAAGATCTCTTCCAATTTTCTCCTACAAATACAAAACACTGTTGAAATGATACTCTAACTAATTCTTCTAAAATGGGGTTACCGGCCTTGGATTCAAAACAGTATTGCAATAAAAATCTAACACTTTTCAAATCGTTTTATTTTCCTTTTCATTTCTTCATGCGCGTCCCTTCAACCATCTTTTTATTTTACTTAATTTTAATATGGATTCAAGCCCATTTGGTTTTTGTGCACAAAAGCCGAACACTTGCTGAATTACACCATAAAAGTATCAGTTTTTAACGATTAAAAGTCTCTTTTCCACAATTCGAAAAACAAAATATTGGTAAGTTCTTTTCCTTTCACATACAATTTGCTTTGTTTATTCACAGAGTATAGTTTGTGACAACAATTTTACCTCTCTGTCTTTAATTGGTGTTCCCCCTGCTGTGGGTAATCGTTGGAGGCTAACAAACATGTTTTTCGTTGGAAAATTACAATAAATTTGGCCGACAAATTCTTCAAAGCATAACTTTTGTTTGTTTCCCGTTTTAAGCACTAATTTTTCCTTGTTAAGATAACCTTTATATCTTTCCTGAAAACACTAAGCAGTAACCCCAAACTTGCAGTTACTTATGGGTAATAAATACTCGCGTTTATCATACCAAAATGGCTATTAGAGGATGCATTTTTGGGAATTCGGGGAATTTATTTATTAAATTATCATTGCTTTTGCCAAGCCGTTCTATTTTTTTCCTGGTGTTTCCATACTTAGTTTCTTCCGTTTAATGACCTCTGAGTTTGATTCCGACTATTTCTGACAACTTGATCACTTTGCAAACTTAATTGTGTTTTGTTTACTTAAGATTTCACACCGACTTCATGTGTGCTTCTTTTGTTTACTTATCAAACATGCCCAAGATCGGCCGCGAAACTTTGCAAATTAATTAGTATTTCAAACGCCAAGTTTCTCTCTTAACTAGGGGTTAAGGACCCATGATTTATCAATTCCACACTCCTCCCTTCTAGACTATTATTCTCCCGAATAATAAAAAATCCGATGTTCACTGAGGACTAGCACACCCTCTCCTTTGCACAGAGCGTTTCTCAGTAAAATAGTGAACCTAAGTTAGTGTGAACCGTTTAAATAGAGCTCCAAGTAAATGAAAGTTAGGAAATGCCCAGAGCACCGATTAGTGGTTAGATAATATCTAGAAGATATAAGAATGATCATATATATGAGTCCCTCAGTCAACCAATCGTTTTGAACACAAAAACTGGCCAAAAAGAAGCTCACCATCAAAACAATCCTGAACAAAAAACCCCAACTCTGTCTAATTTTAACCCAATTCCGAACATTGCAATCCAACAGGCCATATTTTTCCAATGGTTTTTGTCATTAAGAGCACATGCATTTTGAGAAATAAAAGCAGATTTGTTGATTCAATTGTGAGCTTCTAATTTAATTATTTGGCATAATAACCCCCAATCATAAGAGCTGCAGAGTTGACTAACTAGTTCTCACCAAAGACAGTTCAACTTTACCAACTTTGTCAACTCTACTTTCTTCCTCCGATGCTTGAATGGATGACCGCCTCGATTCTCATTCTTCGACTTTTTCATTCGTTTGCGCAAGAATCCCCTGGACGAATAACACCTCGTTTTCAGTTTGTTCCACTTCTCCTTTCGACTGACTTTTTGTTTTCTAAACAACAGCTTGTACAACTCAGGGTACTCCAAATCCACGCTTCTCTGATCGTCACTCGCCCTCAACAAGTTCGGAGAAGAACTATACGACACCTCCCTCTTATTTTGTACTATCTCTTCTCGGCCAAATACGCCCATTGAAAACCGTTTTAGACCGGTTTTCACTGCTTTCTTGACTTCAAAATCCGAGGACTGCTCCCGTTTATTATTTTGCTTCGAATAAGAACTCTCGAATTGTACTGGCACTACATTCTCTCCAAAATCAAACGGAAAACCGTTTTCTCCGTCAATTAGCAATTTCAGCTCCAGATCAATTTCCTTTGAAAGCGACACTGACTTGTCGTCACCAAACTTTCCCTTCTGGATTTGCAACACTTCACAATCTGATTCGCTAGTTGAATATTTTCGGAATAAGATTTCTTCTGGAGTAGAAACACTGCCTTGCCCCAACATCAGTGACTGCTCAACTGCGCTTCTTTCAAAGTGATTGCTCTGAGGAGTCCCATCATTGGCAGCATAGGAGAAACTCAGTTCCAACTTTTTCTCATCCGACTGGAGTAATTGAGTCTCCGAGCTTAATGAACATTTTTTCTTGCGATCTGGCTCTTCCAACTTCATCTGAACTAAACCACAAACCACATCACCCGAGCCATCACCACTTCCATCTCGCTCATTAATGAAGGCGTAAGACTTTACTAATTCTTCAGCAGTTGAATGTTCAAGAACATCACCAAAAACTGATTCATCAGCCACTGCAATTTCTGCATCGAAGCTCCGATTCTCCAACACTTTGAAATTTTCAGGCGCTAGCTGCTGACGCAAAGTTTCAAAAACAAGTTCATCTTCCTGTATAGTATCACCGCTGCCTCCAACAATTGCGTTTCTTTTTGAGTCCTCGTTTTCAAATTTGTCTTTTTCATCAACTTCGTTTTCTCTACAATTCTCGGAGGAAAAATTCCCGCCTGATTTCGCGGCTGTAGCCGATTTTTCTTCTTTGCTTTCTTCTAGAAATCCATCCGAGTTTGCTTTTGCAGCCTTGCTACCACAGCTTTTAGTCGCTTCGGAATCGGCAACGTCTGTTGGGAAAGATACAAAACTCCCTTTTAATTTCTCAGAGTTATCTTCAGACGTTCGGGTCACACTAATGTGGTCAAAGTGCTGCGACCCAGTACTGACTATACCCTGGCGTGAACTATTAGCAATTAAATTTCCACTAAAAATATTTTCTGCTGCTGTGGCCAATTCACTTTTTTGAGCAACACTAAAACGCGGCATAGCTGTTTCTCCAACATCTATCCATTTGCCAAAGTACGGCATGCAAGGACCGGACGTGACGTATTCAGAGGCTATCAACCCTTTCGAGCACTGTTTTCCAACTTTCAATCCGTTTTTGGTAGTCAACTCAAGCGATTTAGAGTTAATATGCCGCTCAAAAATGTTTTGAAAGACCACATCGTCGTCCATGCATTCAAATTTGTTTTCATCGTCGCTATCGAAGAAGCTGTCGTCATCGCTAAAATCGTCTTCACTTAAATTTGCATCGTCCTCCACCTCACTGTCATTAATTTCCTCGAGTGCTTCGCTTCCCATTTCTACAATTTTCATGTTTTTACCAATGTCCCACCGCGCAATACATCGATCCATCATTTCCTTGAACCGTTCATCTTCAGATTTAGTCTTTGTCGTAATCTGCTCCTCCGTTTCTCCGTCAGAACCAAAATTTCGACTGCCACCAATGACGTTTGAATCAGCAACAGTCTCCACACCGGACGAATTGTCAGTCAACTCTGTAGTCCTGCCTTGATTTCCGACTCTGACAATCGGCTTCTCGTCAAGCACTGCTTTTACTCCGAATCCTACAGCTTTTATGGCAGACCAACGTTTAGTTGAAGAAATCTTTGTTGTCTTTTCGTACATCACTGATTTGACAATAATATCGGTTTTAACTTGAACGTCTTTCATTTTGTCTGATTTTGGAGTCCGCTCTTGGAGCGGCAACTCCTCTCTGTCAACAACGTCACTTGGAAAAACTGGTCTGTCAATTTCATACTTTAAAGCTGCTTTCTCGTATTCCTCTTTCTCTATCAAGTATCTCTCAAACGCGTCCTCATAAAATTTTGGGTTATTGGACAATCTCAGATCAAAGAAGTACAAAGTTTCTTGAAGAGTCCAGGCACGATTTCTTTGATCGGTTTTCCAAAATGCACGCGGCAAATAATTTAAAGCATCAAGAGCCCAACCACACAACTTGTCTGGTAGAAACCTCTTCACCTCTTCTTCTGACCACATGAAAACTTCACAAGCATCTAAATAATACTCACGCCAGTCCTCCCAAACTTCATATCCAGGCGAAGGAAACTGTTTTATTAATCCGAAACCTGACATTGTTCTCCGAAATGCTTCACTCTGAATGCTCCTCTGAGGCTTCAATTTCTGCTGCTATTCTATTCGGCTCTTCTTCTCGTCTCTGTCTGAGTAAGCTCCTCAATCTATCTGCTCGGGTGCTTCCACCACTACGCTGAGTTAGGATCCTCGTCCCGAGAAAAATCACTGACTGTCTTCCAAAATTACCCTCTCCTGGAAATATCTGTCTCTGTTGCTCAAATTCTCTCGATCTCCTCCGTTCCACAAAACTTGTAATCTCGTTCTGACTATCGTTAACGTGTTCCTCGACTTGCTCTGCGTCGGAAGACGCCAGCTTTGAGTACTTGTTGCAAGTCTATCAGAACTCTCTCTTCACACTCGTATTCAAATCTTCTGAATAACTGACTTTTTAACAAGAGAGCCCACCCAGGAGCGCCACTGTAGAATTTTGTATTTTTGTCGTTAGAAGGCTTCTAGCTGGGGACTGGCTAGCGCCCAAAACTCTATCAAAATTCCGAAAGATTTGTTTGGTAGTTCCTCTTGTTGTAAGGAGTGTACTGTGTTGTCCCCAAAAATTGTTGCTCTTTCGGCTGCTTGAAAACTTCCCTCTAGATAATTGAATTAATAATCAAAATATGTAATGCCAGCAACAAGTAATGTTATAGCCAGAGACAGTTAATTGAGTAAGTTCAACAATCAAAAGGATTTTTTCTATCAAAACTAATTAATGATCCACACTAAATCAAACCAATTCAATCAATCTCTCCGCAAGTATCCACAAATCCGTCACTCTACTTCTTTTCACCGATAACTGAAATAAGTTCTGCCTCCCAGTAGCTATGTTACTGGCCAAAAACTTATAATCTTCGCAACCAGCAATTTTGAAAAACGTTGCAGTTTCACTCACTGCAACTGCCAAACTATGTTCTTTCGCAAATAACTCACTAAACAACTACAATTTTCTCACTCTGAGAATCAACTGCTCCACTTGAGCTTTCTCTCTCACGCTTTTACTGACGAACTGCTGTTTCTCAGCGTCGTCAGTCTTTCTCTCAGGTTCGCTCTCTCGCGTCTGATGGTTTTTCTTGTTCTTAAGGGTACTCAACCTTATCAGTTTTTTATCAGCAAAACGTAACGTGTCGTTTCTTTTCGAACATTTTGACCTAACGTATAAGTATATTAGTGAGCGTAGAGTTGTGGTCACGCGCAGCAGTTTATCTTATATAAATGTTTGCCTAATATGACCGGAAGTTTGTGAACAACTCGCTTTGATAAGTTCAAGATGCAACAAAACTTATGTTTCATGTTCAACAGTTCTTATACAAGTACATACACTCTGTTTTATCCTTTTTCATGTTGCTAAAACTTGCCTGCTTTAACCCAGGAATACATTTTCTCCCCTGTGGTTCTGATAATATTGTGTTTTAATGATCTGTCAATCATTTAAAAATCAGGGAAAACATAGTTCTTTCTGCCTTTTTCTTTGTTTTCTTTAAAGGCCAAAAGAGCGGTTTGGGGTGCCGGAAAAAGCCCGTTGTTTTTCTCAATGTGTAAGGAATTGTCCGAGGAGTGATCAGTTAAAATTTCATGGTGATCGGATTTGAGGAAGTAGGGTTTTCAGGACTTGCGGGGGGGGGGGGTGGTGAAAATGCGGACGCCTGGTTTTGCAACTTTTGAGTTTCTCTCTATCAGAAATTCCTTCAAACAGCCAATGTGCTCTTTTGGACTTATCAATCTATTCTCTAGAACACTTCAGGGCAATAATTAGTCCCGTCTCATACATTGAACTCACTTCATAACTCGTTTTTTCCACCAAAAATTCTCTTTTGCAAATGTTTAGACCTTTTGAACCTCTAATACTTTAGTTACCGCTTTTTCTTGACAACAATGATTTCCTACACTGTGTAATTACCAAAACTATAGTAGTGTATTTTTTCCGAGCTCTGATTTTAACTAGACACTTTGATTTAACCGTAAATCCCCTGATGAATTCAAACTGACTGACAAAATTTGAATATAAGAACTCAAACCAATAAATGCGTTAGTTCCCAAGATCTCTTCCAATTTTCTCCTACAAATACAAAACACTGTTGAAATGATACTCTAACTAATTCTTCTAAAATGGGGTTACCGGCCTTGGATTCAAAACAGTATTGCAATAAAAATCTAACACTTTTCAAATCGTTTTATTTTCCTTTTCATTTCTTCATGCGCGTCCCTTCAACCATCTTTTTATTTTACTTAATTTTAATATGGATTCAAGCCCATTTGGTTTTTGTGCACAAAAGCCGAACACTTGCTGAATTACACCATAAAAGTATCAGTTTTTAACGATTAAAAGTCTCTTTTCCACAATTCGAAAAACAAAATATTGGTAAGTTCTTTTCCTTTCACATACAATTTGCTTTGTTTATTCACAGAGTATAGTTTGTGACAACAATTTTACCTCTCTGTCTTTAATTGGTGTTCCCCCTGCTGTGGGTAATCGTTGGAGGCTAACAAACATGTTTTTCGTTGGAAAATTACAATAAATTTGGCCGACAAATTCTTCAAAGCATAACTTTTGTTTGTTTCCCGTTTTAAGCACTAATTTTTCCTTGTTAAGATAACCTTTATATCTTTCCTGAAAACACTAAGCAGTAACCCCAAACTTGCAGTTACTTATGGGTAATAAATACTCGCGTTTATCATACCAAAATGGCTATTAGAGGATGCATTTTTGGGAATTCGGGGAATTTATTTATTAAATTATCATTGCTTTTGCCAAGCCGTTCCATTTTTTTCCTGGTGTTTCCATACTTAGTTTCTTCCGTTTAATGACCTCTGAGTTTGATTCCGACTATTTCTGACAACTTGATCACTTTGCAAACTTAATTGTGTTTTGTTTACTTAAGATTTCACACCGACTTCATGTGTGCTTCTTTTGTTTACTTATCAAACATGCCCAAGATCGGCCGCGAAACTTTGCAAATTAATTAGTATTTCAAACGCCAAGTTTCTCTCTTAACTAGGGGTTAAGGACCCATGATTTATCAATTCCACATCGATAAACAAAAATAGAACTATTTCAGAATCAGCACACCAAAATGCTATTATCTACAAACAGATATAAATTTATCAGGATAAAGCTTCACGCGAACCGTTATTTCGAACTGTTATTCACGCGAACTGTCTCTAAATCTCAAGTAATACTTCCACTCGCACCAACAAATACACTGCAATACTAAAGATTAATTTCCGGCGTCTCCGAAATGATTGCTTTCCAGGCATTCCCAACTCATTCAACCACTTCGGCTTTTTTATGAGAACCAGAAGAAATTGATTGGACATCTGAACATGACATCACAAATTAACGCTTTGGAAAACAAAACTCTGCCAATTAAACCATAAATGTCAATCGTACACTTCAAACTAAAAATGAATAAGAAGCTTCTGCTTCTGAATCAGGATTAGTTGCTGCTCCCGAACAATTTCCGCCCAAGGGTCGAAACCCATAATTTTTGTGTCGCTTTTTGTCCAAATTACCATTGAATTCGAATTATTCGGAGTCGTGCTGTCCATAGATTATTTTAAAATCCTTTCAATTAGTAATTAAAAATCACTTTAAAAATTAGTAATTTGCAGTTATTTAATTTAAGTCATTTTGATCATCAAATCTTGTGTTTATAATTAGGTCAGTCAATGTGTTTATATTTAGTTCACGTGTTACCGAAACTGTTACCCGGTTTAACTTCCCGCATTAGCGGAATAAAAACTCATATTGTCAATTCCAAAATATTGCAAAAAGTTTCAACCAAGACATCAAAAAGACGTGTATATGTTGATGTACAAGAAAGAAAAAGAAATAAAATAACTCAATAAATTACTAAACCAAGGACATTTGAAAAAGGAAATAATAGCTCAGATGAGAACTTTACTTCACTTACAATAAACTCGACGAAAAGAGATAAAACAGTTAAGCATGCTTGGGAATCAAAAGTACTCAACAATTTCAGTCCCCAAAAAATATGACATGCGAAAAGTAGATGCACTCATCAATTCAATCTCATAAAACATAAATGAGTGAACATCCACATTTATTACTCTTCAATTGATTTGAAATACGTCTACAGTCAATTACACAGAATTTGCAGAGCCATGAAACGTTACAACTATTAGCGTTAACCAGGACATATAGATTCACAACAGGTTCTTAGGGTCTCACTGCCATGCCGCCAACTGTTACATACCGCAATCAGGAGGATCTTATAAAACAAAATGGGAGCCATTCTCGTTAAACGAAATTCTAATGGTTTCAGAATCAGCATAGCTAAATGCTATTACGCAAAAACATTAATTAATTTTTCAGGATGAAAATTCACACGAACTGGTATTTCGCATCTGAAGTCTAAAACTAAATCAATACTTCCAATCGCACCAACAAACACACTGCAAAAACTAAGATTATTTTGCGACGCCTCTGAAATTATTGTTTACCAGCCATTCCAACTCAGTCGACCACTTCAACCTGTTTTTATCAGAACTAGTAAAACTTGTTTGGACATCTGAACATGACTTCACAATTTAACGATTTGGAAAACAAAATTGCGAAGTAAATCACAAATTTTCATTTCAATTGTGCACTTTAAATTAGAAATAAATAAGAAGCTTCTGCTTCTCAATCAGGATTAGTTGCTGCTCCAAACAACTTCCACCCAAAGGTTGAAACCCGTATTTTTTGCGTCGCACTCTGTCCAATTTACGATTGAACTAGAAAAACTCGGAATAGTGCAGTCCATAAGATGCTGATCAAAAATCTTTATCGTGTAAGATTTTATCTGGTCTTACACAATAAAAATTCTGTCCTACGTGAAGTTTAATCGTGTATGATCTGATAAGTATCTAATCAGATTTTTTAAGATAATATTTCAATTTTGCTGAATTGTTATCTTATAAGATCTGATAAGTATCTACTCAGATTTTTTGAGATAATAGTTCAATTTTGCTGAATTGTTATCTTACAAGATCTGATAAGTATTTTATCAGATTTTACACGATTAAACTTCACATAGAGCACAATTTTTATCGTGTAAGATCTGATAAAAACCTTACCAAAATTGTAACGGCTGCTCTCCTATCAAAGTCAAGGAAAACTTTACACCGCCCAGTTCGTTTCAGCGGTTTCAAATCTGTCCGGATATTGTGTTTTTGCAGTTAACTTTTGTGAACTGTATTATCCGCTATACTGTAGAATACCGTTGCATTACTTGTTGCTCAATTACTCCTGTTAACTAATCGCTCAGCTTTGCTGTATAACAAACTTGTTTCTCTCAGAATAACAAAATCATTCAAATTGAAACAATCAAAACTTTGTTGAGTTTTCGTTAATAACTCAAGTTATAACCCGAATTCAGGAATTCCCGTTCCTACAAATTGTAGCCCTATAACTTGGCTATAACTATGCAAAGTTTCAACCTGCTGCAGTTAGCAGTTGTTAAACGGGCTGTCTTACCAGTTGCAAATCTGATAATAATAATATTTTTCAAAATTCAAAGTTAACAAGTCTCTATTGGTTTCAATAACACCAATGTTGAACTAGAGTAGGCTTCGTTAAAGCCAGTAAGAGAAACTGACTTTATGCTTTGCACAAAGTTTCTCTTAGTTAGGAACTTCGTTCCTCAGAAAAAAAGTTTTGAGAATATCAAAGTTAATTCTCTTTTCACAAGTCAAAGTAAAGTTAAAACTGTACAATCACTAATATGATCTACAGAAACAAGACACAGTAACAAGTAATTTACCGCTCGAGAAAGTGTGCTTCAATACGCACTGTATGTCAGTTTAATCTAACCAAAATTGCAATTTTCAACTGATTTTTGGTAGTTTTTCAAGCTCCTTTTATGCTGCTAGTCACGTGGATTTACATGTCAAATTCAACTGTTGATTGGTTGTAGATAATAATGTCGACAGAATGTGAACAGTTTTCCATAACGTCACTTTTTCAGTGTAAATTTGATGTCATGGGAAATTTGTTAACCATGTAGAAGTTTTGTCGAATATTCTGTATCAATAACAGGTTGATTCGCAATCCAATCGCAAAGAATCTGATGCAATACTGTTAGGTCGTAGTATTGTTTTGCTGGTTGTTGAGGTAGTTCGAGTTTGAGTTATAGTTTGACTTCATGAATGACGATTGTGTACTAATAATAGTTGCTAAATATAAATGTTGAACAAAATGAACAAATCCGTTTGGCTTCGATAGAATGTAGCATTAAATTTCGCTTGTCACACTATTCTAGCTTTAAGGCTTGAAATGACCTTGAAGCGCTATTCAATTTGATTTCTGAGTTGTTAAGCTCAGCCGCAATATCGCCGGCCCTGTTTTCCATCGCGAAAACATCTTTTCCAGGTAGTACTGGGGCGAGCTTCACTACTGGTCTCCTGTACACTCCGTCGTTCGTTCGAACTATCGCTGATCGAATCACACCGTCAGACCCATCGATGGTCTCCGCAACTCGACCTAAATTATAATATCCACGCTTATCACTGTCTTCGATCAACCAAACGAGATCGCCTTCTTTAAGGGTTTCGTTCACCGTAGATCGCCATTTTTGCCGATTATTAAGAGTTGGCAGATATTCTTTACGAAATCTGTCCCATATGAGATTTGCATATGCTTGAGTTTGTCGAAAGAGCTTTCGATGATCAACAAATTCTTCCGCGCATGGTAGGTAGGGTAAGCAAACGTTCTTGTTGCCAAGCAAGAAGTGATTGGGGGTCAATGCTTCTAAGTCATTAACATCTGAACTGACTGGAGTCAAAGGTCTTGCGTTCAATGTCTGCTCAACAATACACATCGTTGTTGAAAGAGCGTCATCGGTGACTGATCTGTTCCCCAACACTGCATACATTGCTTTCTTGCAACTTCTCACCAACTTCGCAAAGTGAGGTGCTGCGGGTGGGTTGAACTTCCATCTGATCCCTCGTTGAATTAGATGTTCTTCGATCCCTTCTTTGTTCCATGCCGCAACGCACTCTGCAAACTCTCTTTCAGCTCCAACAAAATTTGTCCCATTGTCGCTGATGATCGTACTTGGTTTGCCTCTTCGGGCAATAAATCTCATTATTGCATTGTACAACTATCTGTGTCCAACTTGGGTACCACTTCTATATGCACCGCTCTCATAGTTAGACAAGTAAAGAGACAACACCATCGCTTTTCATTCCGTCGCCCAATCTTCACAATGAAAGGGCCAAAGTAGTCAACTCCAACGTTTGTAAAGGCTGTTGAAGCATCTAACCGCTCTTCGGGTAGATCTGCCATTACTGGTGCTATCGTTTGTGCTCTGCCTTTTCTGCAGGTAACGCACTTGTTCTTGATTGATCTTAAGGCGTTCCCTATGCCTAAGATCCACATCTTTTGCTGAACAATGTTTCTTACATGCTCAGTACCCTCGTGCTGATTGTCCTTGTGCTCATTTCGCAAGAATAATTCAACCGCATGATGTTTCCAATGTAGCAAAACTGGATGCTTTGCATTGAAGTCCAACTGACTTTTGCCTATTCTGCCTTTGGCTCGAATAAGTCCTTCTTCACCTAGGAAGGGGGAGAATTGTAGGATTTTACTGCCTTTTGGAGTTTCCTTTTCAGCTTTGAGAGATTTTATCTCTTCACCAAACTGTTCTTGTTGTAGTAGCTTGAAGATTGTTGCTTTTGCTTTTCCTCTTTCGTCGATGCTGACTATGAGGGTTGCTGGTTTGTGTTTGCTCAATGCTCGCTGTACGTATGCCACTATATTTACTAGTCTGTTGAAGTTACTGAATCGTTCCCACTGGATAACAGCTTTCTTCTCTTCAGCCTGTATCATGAATACTGATGAGGTTATATTCTCTTCATCTGATGCAAATATGAGGTTCACTTGCTGTGGCCATTCGCTTTCTGGTTGTTTCAACCAAGCCGGCCCAGTGAGCCACTCACTTCTCCTGAGTTCCTCAATGTTGATTGCTCTGGTGCCAATGTCCGCTGGGTTGTTGATACCACTCACATGTTTCCACTGTGAAACATCCGTTGTATCTAGTATCTCAGCTACTCGATTGGCCACAAACACTTGTTGTTTGCGATGGGAACTGTGTATCCACTGCAATACTGTAGTTGAGTCTGACCAAAAACTGCAACTATTTATCTTCATTTCATGTTCCTTGACTATCTGTTCTTTCAACCTCACTGCCATGACTGCCGCTTGCAATTCCAATCGCGGTATTGAAAGATGCCTCATCGTTGCTACTCTGCATTTTCCGATGACAAATGCTAAGTCAGCTGAGTATTCTTTTGGTTTTGAGCGTAGATAAGCCACTGCACACATCGTGTCTTCAGATGCGTCAGCAAACACATGAAGTTCGGCTCTATCCCTCTCTCTGTTGAAGTACCTTCTATCGATGCTTGTTTCAGCCACTATTGGGAGTTGTTCTTTCCATCTCAGGAATTCTTCTTCTTCACTAGGCTCCACTTCGTTGTCCCAATGTTGTCCATTCTTAGTCCAGATGCCTTTCAGAAGTCGTCTCATGTGAACACTGAACGGAGCAAACAATCCGATCGGGTCGGATACTGAAGATACCAATGACAGAATCTTCCTCTGGGTTATAGGGGTTTCCACTTCCTTGTTGGTACCTCTGCACACTTGAAGGCTATCATCAGTAACGGTCCATTGTAGTCCTAGCACTGAGGATCCCTCCGTACTGGGTTCCACTTCGACTTGCTTCGTGTTGCTGATTGACTTCAAGTCTTCTGGGATTGCTTTGGTAACTGCGTCGTTGTTGCTTATCCACTTCTTCAATTCGAATCCATGTTGCGAGAGAAGAGGTTGTAGTTGATTGAAGACTTCAATTGCTTCTTCCGGGGTTTGCACTGATTTGATGAAATCGTCCATGTAGAAGTTGTTTTGTATTGCCTTTGCTGCAATCGGATACTCTTTTTCGTTGTCCAGTCCCACTCGCTTGAGAGCATCAAATGCACTAGCTCCAAATACGTGACGCTGATATTCGTATGTCTGAACAGGTTCGTTTGTTCTTGGACGCCATTAAAACCTCAAGCAACTTCTATCCTGTTCGGGAACTTGTACTTGTAGAAACATCGATTCGATGTCCGCTGTTAGGGCAATTGGTCCTTCACGGAATCTGAATATTGTTCCAATCAAGCCATGTAGCAGATCGGGTCCTGCTAGTAGCTTATCATTTAGGCATATGTCTTTGTACTTTGATGCGGCATTGCAAACACGTCTTACTTTGCCAGGCTTGTTCGGGTTTAGCACTGGATGGTGTGGCAAATACCATTCTTTCCCGAAGGTGCCTCTCACTTCGGACTCGTCCAATATCATTACGAATCCTTTTTCTACATCTGTATCTATTGACTGTTGATACAAATTCTTCAGGTTTGGGTCCCTTTGGAATCTTCGCTCCAGTGAGTAAAGCTGACCCAAGGCTGAGCTGTAGTTGTTCGGTAGGTTTGGCTCTGGTTCACTCCACAGCATTCCCACTTCGTACCGCTCGCCTGTGAACTTTGTCGTACTCTCTAGCATCTTTTGTGCCTGCAGTTCCTTCTTTGACTGACTGACGACGTTGATTTTGGAAGCATAGGTTTCTATGTCCCACCAGGTTTGGATATTCTCAGCCACTTTCATATCTTCAGTGAAGGCGAAATGACAAACATTTTGTCTTCTTTTGCCCGTCATGGGTCCACTGACTACCCATCCTAGCTCTGTTAGAACGGCGAAAGGTTCACTTCGTGTTCCTATCTTATAGTCCAATGGGCGTTGTAGCTCATAAGCATCTTGACCAAGGATGATGCCAACTTCCATCAAGTTGAAGCTTTTGTTGGGTAAAACACTCAAGTAGTTGAAGCTTTGCTTCAGCTTGTTGTAGTTGTAGTTTGTGTTTCCCAAGGAGATTGACGGGTGTGCAAACGCTTCGATTGAATGCACCTTTGAATTTAGTCCCTTTATTTTGAGAGGAACCTTTTCTGTCTTCAGATCCTTCGTTCCGTGTATGCCAGCTATGTTGAGCGACACATCGGTGCCTTGGGCTCGTAACTTCTCTTGCACACTTTGATCGATGAATGAAACCGTTGAACCACTATCGAGGAAAGCATATGTGTTCACCCTGTTGCCACCGCTCTGTATTGAGACAGGAACTATCTGAAGAAAGCTAGTAACTTCGTTACTCTGGTTGATTGTTGCTGCGCTTACGTTGACTGCATGATTGCCCTCGTCCATTTGGTTTTCTGAGTGTAACAATCGGTTGTGCTTCTTGATGCATCCATTGATGCCGCACGCATTGACTTTACAATCTTTGATTGCATGTCCTTTGCCTAGACATCCGTAACATAAGCGTTGCTTTCTCGCCGCTGCGTACCGATCATTCACACTCATGTTCCTGAATAGTGGACAGTTCCATATTTTATGAGTGCCATCAGCTAGCGGACAGTGATCACTTTGCGTTTGCTTCGTTTCTTTCACGTTGGAACTTGCACTGAAGTTCGACGTTTTCGAGAACCGTTTGTCTCTATTTGTGCTTCTTCGGTCTTCTTCTCTTCGCTCTCCCTTGAAAGCTGAAAACCCTTCGTGCACGAATGCTATCCTTGATAGCCATTTTTCAAACATAATCAGATCAGGCCAATCTTCATCTTTATCATCAACATAGAACCACCATTTCTCTTTGAGAACTTGGGGTAGTTTATCTACTGCCATATACAGTGTCGAGCTTGATTGCAGATCACCAATCTGCTTGTACTCTTTGAGCACATTCACAAAGTTCGAAACAATAACTGAGAAACTGATCAGACCTGTTGAGTCGTGTGGTTTCACCTGACTTGCTTTGCGAAGACTCTCCAGTTGTGCATCAATGATCACATGGGGCCTTCCAAATTTCCTCTCCAGAATGCTCCATGCAGCACCATAGAATTGTCCAGAATAGCCCATTCCAGAGATTGCTGACCTTGCCTTGCCTGTCAGTAGAGTCTTCAGATGGCTCATCTTCTCTGAGTCTGGTATTGGTCGTTGATCCACTGTAGCAATGAACATACTAGACCACTCCGGCCATTCGAGAGGGTTTCCGTCGAAGTTGTTCAACTTCAGCTTTGGTAGGCTACTACTACCTGAATAGCCCGTGTTGTATCGTAATAGATCAGCTCTGGGGGAAACGTCTCGGTCTTCAACACTTGAGGATCGGTCTCGTGAACTGCGATATCGTGAGAAGTGACTTTGCCTGTTCACTTCAGGGGTCACTTCGAAGCGAGCTGTTGATCGATCTGGTGTTAGAAGGTTGTCGATTCTGCTGGACCAGTCAGAGACATCTCTCTTCTTGGGTGTCCAGTTGAGGGGTGATTTGTCTCGAGCACTGGTTGATTGGGAACGAGCATCATCGTTTTCTAATGCTGTTCTCTTCACTTTGTGCTCTAGCTCACGCTCTTCCTCCAGCAGTTGATGCTTGGTTTCCAGTTCCTTCATTTGCATTTCCAGCTCTAGCCTCCTCCGCTCAAACCGTGCTTGTTCCAATCGCATCTTGGTTTCGAATTCGATATCGAATTTCTTCATCCTTTCCTCGCGCCTTTGCTTTGCTGAAGATGTTTCCGAAGCATTCTCAGTCTCTTGGCCGCTTGCTGTTGCTCCATTTTGCACTGTTTGGGCAACTGGGTTGTCTGTTTGGTAGTTGTTGTTGCTCTCGTTGTCGTTCACCGCTTGGGCTGCGTTGCTTTGCTCTGCATTCATTTCTGGTTGCGTGCCTTTGCTTATATATGCAAGCCAATGATAGTCCAAACTTGCTTTGCACTTCCTTGCTTCTTTCAGATGTTCTTCAACGAAATTTGCTTGGTAGGGCACAAGCTTGTTTCGACGCTGCAGTTGCTTGGGTATTTCTTCCTCTAGAAGGTGAACAGTCTGTTGGTAGAGGACCTTTTGGTTTGTTGGGTCGATCTGAATCTTCAATTATTTTGTAGCCAATCCCTGTTTTGGTGTTGACTTCTTCCCGTAAATCTTGGAGCTTCTTGTCGTACCTTTGTGCTGTTGATTGAAGCTCCTCTCTGCTGATTGCGTTAGGATTGCCTGGTTGCCTTTTGCTTTGCTTGCTCCTTTTAAGCGAGGTTAGTTCTTCAACGTAATTTGTGAAGTGAACTCGCAACATTCGCTCTGCCTCACTGGCGTTGCGCTGTTGATTTGTTTGATTCTCTTTGGGGGGTGCCTTCGGCACTCTCTTCATCAGATTGGACAGCAGTTTGCCTTCCACTGTCCGGGTCGGCGGACCAAATGTAACGGCTGCTCTCCCATCAAAGTCAAGGAAAACTTTACACCGCCCAGTTCGTTTCAGCGGTTTCAAATCTGTCCGGATATTGTGTTTTTTGCAGTTAACTTTTGTGAACTGTATTATCCGCTATACTGTAGAATACCGTTGCATTACTTGTTGCTCAATTACTCCTGTTAACTAATCGCTCAGCTTTGCTGTATAACAAACTTGTTTCTCTCAGAATAACAAAATAATTCAAATTGAAACAATCAAAATTTTGTTGAGTTTTCGTTAATAACTCAAGTTATAACCCGAATTCAGGAATTCCCGTTCCTACAAATTGTAGCCCTATAACTTGGCTATAACTATGCAAAGTTTCAACCTGCTGCAGTTAGCAGTTGTTAAACGGGCTGTCTTACCAGTTGCAAATCTGATAATAATAATATTTTTCAAAATTCAAAGTTAACAAGTCTCTATTGGTTTCAATAACACCAATGTTGAACTAGAGTAGGCTTCGTTAAAGCCAGTAAGAGAAACTGACTTTATGCTTTGCACAAAGTTTCTCTTACTTAGGAACTTCGTTCCTCAGAAAGAAAGTTTTGAGAATATCAAAGTTAATTCTCTTTTCACAAGTCAAAGTAAAGTTAAAACTGTACAATCACTAATATGATCTACAGAAACAAGACACAGTAACAAGTAATTTACCGCTCGAGAAAGTGTGCTTCAATACGCACTGTATGTCAGTTTAATCTAACCAAAATTGCAATTTTCAACTGATTTTTGGTAGTTTTTCAAGCTCCTTTTATGCTGCTAGTCACGTGGATTTACATGTCAAATTCAACTGTTGATTGGTTGTAGATAATAATGTCGACAGAATGTGAACAGTTTTCCATAACGTCACTTTTTCAGTGTAAATTTGATGTCATGGGAAATTTGTTAACCATGTAGAAGTTTTGTCGAATATTCTGTATCAATAACAGGTTGATTCGCAATCCCATCGCAAAGAATCTGATGCAATACTGTTAGGTCGTAGTATTGTTTTGCTGGTTGTTGAGGTAGTTCGAGTTTGAGTTATAGTTTGACTTCATGAATGACGATTGTGTACTAATAATAGTTGCTAAATATAAATGTTGAACAAAATGAACAAATCCGTTTGGCTTCGATAGAATGTAGCATTAAATTTCGCTTGTCACACTATTCTAGCTTTAAGGCTTGAGATGACCTTGAAGCGCTATTCATTTTGATTTCTGAGTTGTTAAGCTCAGCCGCAATAAAAATGATGAGTCATAGCTTTCCGAATGTTTATCTTACAAGATCTTATGAGATTCTTCTATGGTTTTACACGATAAACATTTTTTGTCAGGCAGAATTTTTATCGCGTAAGATCTTATAAGGCAGAAATTTTATCGTGTATGATCTGACAAAAGTGAACTTTTATCGTGTAAGATCTTATCAGACCTGATAAAATTTTTTATCGTGTAAGACCTGATAAATTGTCTTACAAAGTCTTAGCCAGGCGACGCATAATCTTATATGTACTTATAAGACAATTTTGTAAGAAATTTGTAAGATCTTAAACGATAAAAATTCTCAAATGTCTGGGTACAGAGCGGAATACTTCTCCATGTTCCTAATTTCTTAATGCGATTTCAATCTCTTACTCTCGCTTCTCGGCAAATGCTGCCAAAATTAACACTTTACGTCGCCTTGGGTGTTTAAATAAAGTAGCGAATTGAATTGTAAATCTGCTCTGCGAAATACACTCACCAAATTGTAGAGATTTCGCGAAGCAAATGACGCTGCTTAAAAGTAGAGGATGGTAGAATGTTTACATTATTTATTGGTTTCGGGTGAAACAACACTATTCTGTCGGTCACATAGCCTAATATGGCAATTTCGTGATATTGTGTGTAAAAGATAATGAAACTTTTTAATGATTGTATGAAATGAAAAACCCAAAGCGACTATTACAAGTAACGAAAATATTTTTATAATTTGTTATTTCTAATTGCACTGCTTCCTGTCAATATTCTGGACAATCTATTGAATTTATTAAATTTAGAATCTTTGCTGAGTTTTAGTTTCAGTATTTAAATTGTACCTAATAAGTGCAAATTCGAAAAGACTGGGATGAGAAAAAAAGTTTTATCATCAACTGTACAATCATAATTTCAAAATTGTTTACTCTGTTTAGGTGATAATCTCAAAAACACGATAAGCGTCATTTTGCCAAAACTTTACTATTTTTCGACTGTTGTTTTTCACTTATAAATAATATTCCTTGGATCAAACGGACATACAATATAGACAATTATTTCGTTTACTCTAAAGTAACATAATACGACTTGTCACAAATATCATCGTTTATTACTATTAAGAACAGTTTATTTCGAAGCAGGCAAAAAGTATGGCGATGAAAAAAGTTGAAAAAAATTGTCATTGTCTGTTGAGGGGAACAATGTTGTTGTTGTTCGAGAAGGGAATTTGTAAACCATAAACGTTAATTCATAAATCTGTACATTGCTAGGCTAACCTTCGATGCTCTTCAACCTGGTTCGTTATTCTTTTATCAACCTTTCGTGCTTATGCATTTTCCTGACCTCGCAAAAAACTCAGCAAAAATAATAGCAAGAATATCAGCGTATATGAAGTAAAATTAAGCTAAAAATGAACAAAAAGCAAAAAGCTGAAAAAATACAATTATCAACAGGTAATTATTGAGAAACTTTCTTGGATCTCAGCGAATAATATTTGTGAACGAGATCTTAAGACATTTAAGACATTTGTGCACGATCCGGTTGTTAACTTCCATTATCGTTTATAAGTTTACCGAAGAACTGATAAGAATATTAAAGTTAATTTTTAAAGTTTATATTTTAAGTTACAAACAAAAACGTGTTACGTTAAAAATGCCCCCCCCCCCCCCCCCCCCTCGGTGTCTTTCATTTACGTGCACAAGACAACGCATAGGTCTTATGACCACTAAAAAGAGAAAGTCATGGATTTAATGGCAGACCAGAGACAATCGAAAAAACGGAAAGACTTGTGACTAACCGTACGGAGATACTGAATGTCATCCAAAACCTGTTCCATTGTTAGTTCCTGATAATCCCCACTTGTTCAAACAGTCATAACTGTATCACACTCAACACGGCAATCACAATTCCAGTCCAACCACAATTATTGTTGAAATCCGGACCACGGCCGCCCAAAGTGTGTGTGTTGTTCAAAATCCGGATCTCAACCGCACGTTTATATTACCAAACCTTTACGTTAGAACTTGGATAACTAAGATAGTAAATTTTACAGCAAAACCTTGTCATGAAAACCTCAGTTCATAGCGTGGTACGAAACAATAAACCTGTGAAATTACCCAAAGTTTCGAAGCTATGAAATTATCTCGACATTTGAGAGCTATAGATATATAAGCAAGGAGTGAAGGAAAAGATATATTGAACGAATACCCCCAAAAGGAATAGCTTTAGAAATCTCCAGAATGTGTAGTATAGAACGCTAAAACAACCGCGCTTGAAAATCGAAGGAAAAGCTTGAACAAATTTGCCCAAAATGAGCCCAGTCTTAGTTTAATTCAAGGAAGGCCCTGGTTAAAAGTAGTTATAACATTGCCATTTCTCGCAACCATTGCTCCCGAAATCCTCTTTTCTACACGAGCATAGGCTTACAAAATCTAACGTGTCACAGAAATTTGGAAAACTTAAGCAGTTAGTATTCTTGCTGGAAATATTAGCCGGGTAGGAAAACATTAGTCGAGCCAAATGGTGGAAAATGTCCATTTTGTGAAGTCTGTAAAATGCCAGCTTATGTTTTAAAGCCAAATCCTCTATTGTAGTGAAATGTTTATCTTCAAATATCCAATGCTTTTCTGGAGTTTAATTGTGAACTAACTTTATCCAGCTAGGCTCCACATAGTTGTCATGTTTGCAGAAAGGGAGGAAAATGATAATTTGGCTGCAGTGAAAGGATCTGTGTTTGAACCTAAATTTCTCGAAGTGATAAGAATGCACCCGCTTCAATTGCATATACTATATCCCCCTCAAAAAATAAATTGCTCAAAATGCATTTGCGGTAAATTCGTGAAGGTTTGTATAAGAATTAAAAAAAGGTTTATTGTTCCTTTTTTTTCGAGGCTACTTTTGCGAATTCGGCAAAATAAATTAGCTGAAAGATTATTATTTTGTGCCGACATAGTACAGGGTAACCCTGAAGTCAACTATCAGGTGTTCATAGGAGCAACATCAAACTCAATTGGTGCACGTTTGCTTTAAAAAATTCTTGAAAAAATAGACGAATAGAAGCGAAGCTAGAATCTTTTGACCACTATGTTTATGTGTTCGATCGCCGAAGACATAGACAGGGTTTTAGCCGGTATCAAAAAAGGAAAGTTAACCCCACAATCTCAATTCGTACCAAATGAAATGGTTGGAAGATCTAAAGATATATTTTACCAGTCAGAACTGTCGATCAATCAGAATTAAGCGGTCGGTTAAACTTTTCATCTCTTCCTTGGCACTAAATCCTTTTCGGCCAATGCCCCTAGAACAGCCCATGAGAGCTATATATTTGCGGTTACTGTAGCTTCAAAGAATAATTTGAATTTCTTTGAATCTGGTTAAACCCGGGTCGCGGTTTTTTGGTGAATTTTCGTAAGAAATGCGGTGAATTTTCGTAAATGCGGTGATTGCGGTGAATGCGGTGAAAAAAATAATTCACCGCTTTTCACCGCATTTCTTACAACAATTCACCGCATAGACTATTATGGCAAATTAATGTAAGAAATGCGGTGAAAGCGGTAAAAAAATAATTCACCGCTATTCGACCCCAGGCCTAGGTGTCAACGCTAATAAGCGTTAAATTATGTGAGATTTTGTTGTGGGTTGAAGTATCCATTTTGTTTTTTAAAAAAATCAGTTGGATGCAGATGAAACTGGAAAGAGTTGAAAGCAGACAAAAGTAGTGAGAATATTAAAAAATTTTAATATTAAACCATTTTTTCTATAAGATGGAGCAAATTATCGACCCCCAACCTAAGTTTTTGAACTCTTGCTGTAATCTACTTTCAAATTATACTTGCAATTTTTCAAAAAAATCAGTTGAATGCAAACGAAATTGGAAAGTGTTGAAAGCAGACAAAAGTAGTGAGAATATCAAAAAATTTTATTTTTAAACCATTTTTCGATATGATGGAGCAAAAAAATCGACCCCCAACCTAAGTAATAATTTCCAAAACATGAATGGGTTTATCAAGATGGAGGGAAGAGGAATTTTTGAAATCATTACTTTATATTGCGAACAGCACCCATATTTTGCTCTTTCGAAAAATGTTTAATTTTTGGTGAAGCAACTAAATCCGACAATTTAACCGCTTTCGTTATTTTTAGGTCAAGTGGAAAAGACCTCGTAACCGAATGGAAAACACTTTACATAGTTGTTTATTATATCATTTTTCGAGATTTTATATCAATTTTGACATTCAGCACAATGTCTGTTTTACGGTCGCATATTGCACGTTTTATTGTTGCATGGGAACCAGCGTTGAAGGCCCTGATGTTTAATATTTATTTACTTATTTGTCGCCTCTACACTACAAATAATAAAAAATATATATGCCTTTGAGAACCAGTTAGGGAGCAGCAAACATTGACCAGAAAGGATCCAAAACATCACACAAGATAAACTATTATAAAAGTTAACTCTAGAAGTTTAGCCAAATTGTAGGCTGGAATGAAAAATCGTGAAATACTTGAACGAAACTTTAAAAAAGACCAAAATAAATTAGCATTAACCGTCTACTGAACAAGTTTTGTTCAGTACACGGTTAATTTTAAGATAGATTTTTACTTTTGTGTTTTGATCTCAACAAGTTCTACTCACACTGATAGGCTTAGAAAAATAAACCAAACATAACGTGAAAAAACTGAAAAATGATAACCTAGAATGAAACATAGGCACTGCGAAACAGGGCCCAAGTTTCATTCCATTGTTTCAGTTTTTATTGTCCTCTGTCGTATATTTTTTCTGACAAACATTTGACATGGAAATCTGACTAGATGAAAAACTTCATTCAAAAACTGTCTGGAACAGGCAACATACATTCTTTCAATCCTAAGATTTCATTTTCCAACTGTTGCAAGGATATGTGAATTCAACCGTCGTTGCAGTTCGGTTGGGTGCCACTCTTCTGCCAATAAAAAATACGAAGCAAAGTGTGTTCTGTGGCGAGCTGCAGCGAGCTGTCAAAAACTGGCAATGATGGTGGTCCAATTGTTGCAGTAATTTTAGTCCAAAGTTAGAAAAACAAAGACATAAGTACATAAACAGTAGACGAGTTTACGGCAATGGTATTTTGTTTAGGATTGGGAAACAGTGGAGCGATTTCATACTACTCCTTAGGCATCCTAAAGAAGCATATCGATCAGTTCTCTGATAATCTGCTTGGAACCCTGTCAAGTTCCTCCAGGAGCTAAATTACATTTTTGTGACATAACAAAAGTTACGCACGCAGTAGCATCTTTTCTACCTCAAAGCAGGAACTTTTTCAAAGTAAAAAGGAACCAATAAATAATCAAAAATGGAACCAATAAATCAATATACTCTGTTATGTGCATAGAATTTCAAAACAAAAGGCAGCAAAAGTCCACCTGTGATTGGTGTCCAAGTGTCTCAAGTATTGCTGGAAGTAATAATAATAATAATAATCATAATCTCAACTATTGCTGGAAGAATTGAGATTCGTATGTATCTGGGTGTCAACATACAATTATAGCGAACAAAAAAATTAGTATTTATTATAAAATCGCGATTAACTGTAAATGTAAGTTGAAAGACACAGTCACGAAAACCATTGCTGTTCAAAGGCTAATGATGTTGACAAGGATTTCATTCAGATGTGAATAATTAGAGTTAAAATTGACATGGTAATGGGTTGCAGCGAGAGCTTTGAGTGTGATGCCAGCACACAAAACTAATCATAACTACATGGCTTTGCCGCATTAGTGGATAGGCCAGTGACTAAAAACTCAAAAGGGAGACGTATAAATCAGCTGCCAGTAATTTTTGCGTCAGAAATAAAACCTGCGTAATCCTTTAATTCAGCGACAAAACTGTTTTGCAGATCGATAATACGGAAAGCGAGAATAGCCGTAGCAGAGTATCTTTTTGATGGAAACACTCTAATGCTGTTTTCTATTGAAAATTAGATTGAATATTGTTCCTTTTTGAAACAGTCTTGTTGCGTAATTTTGTTTAACTGCGTCTTTGAAACGGTAAAATTTTAGGGAAAAAGTCACTGTCTTCAGCGTACTACAATAAATGATCATAGCGATTAACTTATTTTCTGTTATGCTATCCGGATCCTAGTGTTGTCCTATTTGCGATTTGCTAATTGATTAAAAGGCAGTAATTTGCTGGTTTTATCCGAAAAAAATAATATTGTTCAATCATATGGATTAAGTTTTTGAGATTTTTTGTACGGTTTTTTTGTGATTGGTTTTATAATATTGTTTTCTCTCTTTGGCTTTCCCTTTCAGAATTCCAGTTCATTGGATCACGTGAACACCATCCTCGCTAAATGTTTCTTTTTCCAGATGTGGAGCTGTCTTAGCACCGAGTTGGCTCATGTCGAGAAAATCTTTGTGATGTCATTCCTATTCCCCGATTTCAAGCTGCCATGCCACATCGTCAGTTCGAGTTGAGACCATCTTCGTGGTATGTCTTTTTTCCAGGTGTGGAGCTGCCTCATCGTTCGTTCATGCATAGACCATCCTAATGCCGTATTCTTTCTCTTCCAAGCTCAGAAGTGAAATAGAGATCAACAAAAAAAGAGGCAAACTTTTCTATTACAGCTATATGACTTCCCGTCCATCAAAAAGTTTTACTATAATAGAGGGGGTAGTGTCAGTGTGACTAAGATTGAGGTGGGAGGAGGGGAGGCTCTGGGCTGCAATGGGAGCGCTAAACTGCCACTGCTGCTGGCTCAGTATTTTTGGCATATCTTTATGTATAGTAAATTCGGAGTACTTTCACGCTTATTTTTTGATTTTTAATTGTTTAGTACGAAAAGTTGTTCTGTACAGTCCTGTGGCAACCTTTTTTTCATCCCGCGCAGTCAGAATTCTTAGTCTTATAATTCCATTAAATTTATACCACTTTTTAAATATGATCATTGTAATTTTTGATATGATCAAGATAAAAAGCAGTCTAAAAAACAGAATGAAAAGTAATATGATTCACGACGGCTGAAATAAATTGTGAATCAGTTCAGGTTTAGTTCTGGCTGACTGATTTACAACAGCTCTTCGAATGTAGCTATCAATTAAAAAAAACTGATCAGTTCACATCTGCTTTGTGTTAATGTTCGCAAAAACGACATCGTACTGAGTATATATACTCAGCATGATTGCTGTTTTCCGCACACAAGTATTAAGATAAGGAAACAAAAGCGAGTGCGAAAAACGCTGAAACGCTCAAGCTCTGTTATATACGTCGGTAGTTTTCGTATTCTAAGTGTGCGCAAAAAGGTGAGAACTTTTTAATTCTAATCTTTTGATCTCGCCGCAGACTTTAATCCAGTACTTTGATTTGGGGGGGGGGGGATTAGTCGGCAATTTACGTATTGCTACTGTCACTAAAATTTGCATCAATGATTTAGCAAATTTAGTTTCGATTTATTCAAAATTTGTCTGTAATGTTTCCTTTGTCATTGCTTTCAGCAAATGTGGTTTTCAAAACGTAATGAAATCAAAACCCATGTCTTTAGAAGAGGTTTTGTCATTCCTCAGTTCTTTTGCTCAATCAGCTTACTTTGAACTGTTAACAGTAGAATTCCGTTTTTTCAAAGTTATCAGAGCATTTTCAATAACAATTTGAAATTCCATATACGGAAACTTGAAGCCGTGTTCAACAAAGCTACGCACTATTGAACATCCTTATGAAATTTACTTGCTATAAACTGCTCGAATTTTTCAGATATAATGGAAATTCCTTGATAAAGGTCTTCCACATCAATACGGTTTAAGTGCATCCGACCGACCACTTCTCTTGTCAATAAATGAGAATATAGAGATCAAGGCAATCAATATAATGCACGAGTTTAAACGCAGTTGTCAAGAAATCAACTAACACAGTACTTTTAGAAACACCGACACAAATTAAATATATCTAAACCACTTTGAGTCTCATCAGAGATAATGGACGCAAAAATTGATCAACTAAAGAATCGACTAAAGAACGGTTTCTCCTCCAAGATATTTCCGATTGAGCTAGATTTTTTCGGCTCTACCGAAGCGTAATTCTCGCTCACGTTTTTCGCACTATCGGCGTTGCTTTTGTTCAGCTCATCGCTAATCTCAGTTAATGAACGAACTCTTCGCATTCTGCTGGGCAACGTTCTTGTGTAATCGGAAACTCCCCGGCCTTCTAAATTCTGGAAGGCGGCGATGGATTCGTCAAATGATGGTTTGGCTCTATCCAGATCTTCCACCTCTTCAAACAAACTTTGATTGTCGGCTTCAACCTCTTTCTTGTCATCATCGGCAAACCCAGGGTTAGTTCTGCCACCCTGAAGAAAATGAAAATTGCTCCGAACTACAATGGCTAATACGATAGTCGAGATTTTGTCCCTAATCCACCACTAAAACCTGGAATAGGGGACTTTAGAATTTGGAATTTCACGATTATCCATCATCAAAATTTTGCATATAGTTGAAGATTATGGGAACTCGACTTAAGTCTTTTTAATTTGCGATTATTCATTTCTAATTCCACCAGCAGTCCAAGCCAGACCAGCCTCAACGGGCAAGAGGGGAATCGGGAGCGAGTAAATGGTGTTGTCGAAAAAATAAAAATTAAAAATCAGAAAGTGCTATTTGAATACATCTAGCAGTTTCAATGGAATTTTTTACTGTGCAGTTCTTACTCGTGAAACAACTAACCATTTACTCCAAAAATTTCAAACAACACTAGTTTTACGTTGCTGTTTCTAGTAATGTTTTCTGGAAACGTTGTTTGTCCTCTGCAATATGAAGCAGACCGACCTCCAATTGATCAGCCCGGGTTGGCCCATCTTAGATACCATACTTAAGATCATTTATGGTTCCATCCACGGAGGGCCAAATTTTCGTGTATGATCTTACCATGGTATCCAAGATACCATAAATGGTCGGGTGTATGGTATCTAAGATCACCATTAATGGCAACTCTATGGTATCCAATATGGCCATAAATGGAATGTGTATGGCATCTAAGAAAACCATTTATGGAAGGTTCATGGTATTCAAGAAAGCCATTAATGGTCGGTTTACGGTTTTTAAGAAAAGCATTTATGGTGGTTCTATGGTTAATAGGAAACGAAAATTGCCGGAGAAGGGTACTAAAAAATAACTGGCAAGACTTTTGTATGAAAACAGTATAAGGCTAACAGCAGAAATCAGCCACGTCAAAAAGCATGAATTGAAGCAGCTAAGAATATTTAATCAGTTTGTATCCTAATCAAGACTTTTCATTGAAAAAAAACTGATCTCGTAGAATTCTCTTCCGTCGTGCCATAATAACTTTATTTCCAAGGTAAAAAATTTAAAATAATCATAGTTTTTTCATGCAAATGTTATCAAAAAGACTGAACAAAATAGGCATGCTCATCTTACATTGTCGTTGTGATCCTGATATCCTGAGTTTTTGAAAAAAAACTGTGCACCCAATCTAAATACCGGAAAAAGTTCATCAAGATAACACCAAAAAAACTGCTTCAGAAGAAAGAACTTCACTGGTAATTAGAACTCTATTAACATTCACCTCTATAAACGGTCTTTGTTACTGAAAACCTTTTATAGGTATCATATATACCGATCAAAACCTTAATTTCAACACAAAAGGGTGACAAGAATATGCAAGTAGTTGGATTTTATGCAAGATATAGAAAAAAATATATTTTATTACAAGTTTTGTAAAGAGCTAAAGATGTTTTGACCTTTTGAGTTGAAATTAATGTTAACGCAAAAAATCAAATTATCTAATAATCTTTTCCGCCCAAAAGAGTCATTATGACTCACGCATATAGCTTGTATGTTTGAAAACTAGTTTATTTTCTCTCTACAGGTGCATTCTCTGAGAGCAGCGTATTTTTTTTATTGAAGGAAACATTTTGACGGCTGTATTTTCATACCAGCAAAAATTAGCTTATTCGAAAATTAATTTTTCTCGGGTTGCTTGTCCCGTTGTGTTCCAATTTATCGATCTTCATAAAAGCAATTCTGTAATGTCAATATTGAACATGCTTTGGAAGCATGTAAAAAGAATTCCCCAGCAAAGAAATTACAACCTTTATAGAAACAGTTATTCTTGCAACCAATTTTAGTGGGGGGGGGCGAATTATGCTTTCAAATAGGTTTTTTTGTTCAGTCAATTTTCGCCGATCGCTACATTCATCGTAGAGGGTTGTGAGTGGTATCATTAGAAAGCCTGTCCAGTGTAGAAAATATAACGAAAAAGATTTTTTTTTAATTTTGTTTTTCCACGGAGTTAACAGGGTTTAAAGTTTTGTGAAAAATTGTTCACGATTTTTGTTATTAGTGTTCCATTTTCCGCATATTTGCCATTTTTGAAAATTTTTCTAACAGATTAAGTTAAAACTGGTAACGAGAGTCGGTAGCGGTAGTGTCAGTTTTACATCTAAAAACAGAGGAGTCTTGCTGAACTGTTTGTCTATAATATAAAATTCAGCTATTTTTCAAAATTCGGCAGTTTTTTCATCATAAATGGCGTGAAATAAGCTTCTTAAGCCCACTATGGTTAAATTCGCCGGATAAAAACACGTAAAAATTGCTGACAAAACCTTTGATTACTCCAAATAAGACTAATTTAGGAGAGTGCTTCCTTTGATACTGTTCTTAAATTAAAAGTTTGTCGGTTTTTTGTTATTTAACTCTATAATGAGGAATAATGCATCATTTAGTTTTGATATATTGATTATTCAAAACAATTACAAATTTTAATATACAGATTATTCAGAACAATTACGTGCTTTTACGGGACGGACGGCAATAGCAACTCAAATTAGGTCTAATCATTGTTTTTTAAGGTTAAAAAATTTCGGATTAAAATCAGTCAATGATTTATTTTATTTTTTCTGCTGCTTTTTTCGCGTTTTTACCTGAATTACAGAAAAAAAACCGTTTAAATCAAAGCTTACAAATGAGAGTCCAATTTGTTTTTGTAGGCGTTTCATTTAGTCGAAAAATAATGGTCATTTTGTCTTAAGATACAAATTTTTCAAAATAAACAAGAGCTTTTTAAAATTTGCACTATTTCCTCTTTTTTGGTCAACACGTACCTCTCGATAAAAAAATACAGGCCATATTGTCTTTCTAATAGAATAAAATTTATTATCTATGGTTAATTGACGTTTAAAGTAATGGTTCTTCTGCCTATATTCTTAGAGTCTTCAAAAGAATTTGAGTTTTGGCCGTTTTTCAATCTTTGAGACTCTTTTTCTTGTCTTTTCACGATATTGGCAGGTGAGATATGACGTTATTGGCGCCTAAAATAAAGCACTATTGCACTATCAGTTTTTCATCGAATAGATTGTTGTTTTAACTGCTTCAACAGCGTCCTCTAAGAATTTTTTGTCAATTTTTGTTTTTATCTTTTGTCGGTCTTACTGTAGCCATATGAAAAATTCCGGATATTTGAAGCTCTGAGCAAATTAGAAAATAGATAAAAATAGAACCTATTTACTGATTTCAGTTGATAGCAAACGTTTTTCATGACTTTGAAATCAAATGATTTAAGAATTATGTAGATGTATATTTGAAATTTCCATTTTGCTGTTACTTTTTCTCTGCTTTTTGCCTAGTTCCATTAATAACAGATCGCATATCAAATTACTGGTTAGAAAAAACGAGATGGAACAAATCTGAGGACTTAAGTGCCTTGCTTGGTGTCCGAACAGCTTCGAACCCGGTTATATGCAAAATTTTTATTTTTGTTTTTTATATTAATTTTATTTTTTGTCCATTGACTGAAGAATGACCAATGACAATTGATTTTTTTTTAAAAAGAAGCTACTTAGGGACTTCATTTGATATCTATTGTTTTAATGAGTTTGAAAATAAATTGTTTTCGGAAAAAGAAAAGTTTCTTAACTTTTCCACTTTTGTTCTTTTAAATACTTCATTTTACCTAGTCGGATAATTAGTCAAATATCTCATTATTGGTGTTCATTAGAAGTTTAATTAATTATATTTTTTATCTGAATAGATAATGGTTTTAAAGCTTTCGACCCCGTTATCTTGCAAAATTTTTTCTTCTGAATTTGTTGCTTGTTTTTGTAATCGCACGACACTTTTTGAATAATGACAGTTCCCAATATATTTATACTGTAGAATTATTTAACCATAACCATCTCAATTGATTTCTAAAGGTCTTCATAATTTAAAATTTTTTGTTTAACCGCTGAATTTGTTTGTTTTTGTAGAAGTCCAACACATTCTAGATAATGAAAGTTCTCATGATTTAAAGTATGAAGGAACATTAACCTATTTAAAGATTTCAAATGATATCTAATGGTTTTCATTAAAAACTATTTGTTTTCAAAAACGTATTTTTTTAACTTCCCTTTTGTTCCTTTTCGTCTTCTTGTTACGAAGTCTCATTAGGCACTGGTTCCATGTTTTTCTAGTGATGTACAATTTAATTTGTTTAGTTTAGGCTATAATTGACTCTGTTTAGTTTAGGTTGTTTTGACTTTGTTAGGATATAATTTTTTTTAAAGAAAAAGACATTGAGTTTGGAATGTAAATTTTTGTTGGTGTTATTTGATTTTTTGTTTGTCTTGTCTCGTAGTCTTAATAATGGCAGTTCTCATCGGCCCACCGATTTAGCTTTAAATAACTTTATAGGTGAATCGAGTTGGAAGGATTTTTTCATTCACACGCCAATTATTTTTGACCAGCATTTGAATTTTTAAAAGTTTTCTCTCTCTTCCTCATTTGGTAGACAATGAAGCGAAAAATTTGGATTAGCAGGGTCGGAACATCATGTGCGAGCGCGCATTACCGAGCCTCCTTGTTTTCGATCAGTGCGTAAACCGTTTGCATCAAAATTGCAAGCAGCTACCGAAAACAGTTTACCAAAAACAGCTACGATATTAAAAAATTAACTCTGAAGGATTTTCTAACCAAACTGTGGCAATTATAACCAGTTTATCGTTAGCAAACTGTGCCGATTTATCGTTACCTTTAAGCTTTCCGATGCACCCACAACCTTTATCAAATTCTGAAGAGATGATGATCTAAAATGTAAGTCAGTGTAAGTCAAGTTAGACCAATTAATTTATGATAATGAGTAATGCTTACTTTCTCACAATTTGCGCTCCTTTCTGAAACATATTCAATGATGATAATAATTAAGCAAACACACGAAAGACAGTCGATCTGTTATTGTTTCTGTTATTTGTCGACAAATTTAGCCCTACGGGTTGATTTTTTCATCTTTCATCCAAAGCTAACTTTTTATCCCACTGTTAAATGGCTTGGAAGCTTAGAGTCAAGCCGTTTATTATGAAACTTAAACTAAAAAACCCCAAGTGGTCGAAATGAGCAAAACTCCTGGAGATTGATATGAGTAAATACCAACTGGTGAACTCTTGTGATACGGGCAAGATTAGCTTCAAATAAGTTGTACGTCTGCCTCTTGCCTGAAACTGTTTTATTTTTTCAAAATTTGATAATTTTTTGGGCACAAGGCGGGTTGTGGTCTTTACGTGCTGTGCACTCACATTACCAATCCTCCTCGTTGATTCTTTGTCTAACTTCCGCCTGATTTCTTATTATATTTTTTCTGTGCTCAGGATCTTATAGTGTTGCTGAAATCCCAAATTTTGAAATATCATGAAATAATTTTGAGATATTTTCAAACATTTTCTTGACTGTTTTCATAAAAAGTTGAGCTTACCAATTGTTCCTCCTCGAGAGGGGGTAATGCTGCCTCGTGAATTAAACTTTTCTCGTACAAGGTCAGTTTCCTCGATCTGGGAAAGGATCCAGTTCTTTGGAAGTCCACTTTCCGGTTCGAGTATCCATTGATGATATCTGCATTCACGTCCTGAGAAAAACAACTTTCTAAAAGTTTTTTAAACAGACATATATTTTGACGTCATGTAAAAGCAAAAATTCAAATCCAATGGAAACCAACCTTCAAAATTATCATCAAATAATTTAAACTTAAGCAATTTTTTGAAGAGTTCTCAAGAAAAAACATTTATAATCCAACTAATCTCCAGATCATTACATTCAGCTCTAGTATTAATACCTGAACCATGTCAACTCTCGAGGAACGCAGTTTCATGATGCTAAATATGGAAGAATTGAACAAAATTTACGTTGAAATTTCAACAATATTATCAGAATACATAATTTCATTCAAAATTTTGTTGCAAAACTTGCGAACAGCTTCACAGCAATCTCGCCAGGAATTTATAAGAAGCAATTTTCAGAAGAGAACGCATCACTTCAAACTGACTACAGAGAACAAGTAAGATCGTTCCAAAAAATGGAACTAAAAGAGCCCAAACAAAAATTTGTTAATTGGAAGCAGCTTAACAGGAAAACAAGGGCCTCACTCCCCATTGCTATTGCCATACATCCATTCAGGGGTACAAAAAATTAAAGAAGTGCAATATAACGAGAAAAATGAAACTTAAAACGTACCAAAAGGTATAAAAGCATCATAGTAAAAACACCGCAACAAAATTTGGAGAACGTTTGAAGCTCACTGACTTATATAATCAGAAATTTAATGCACATTCATTTGTTTTTTGAGATACACCTGTTGTAAAATAATGGTCAACACATAAAAAAATAAGTTCAAAGATGAATTAATCGCACATTTTAATGAAAAGTTTGATAACAGTAATTAGTAATAAATTGGGCCACTAAAAGGCAATGTTAGACACGCTGCTATAGATTCTGGTTTCAATTAATGCTATAGTCAATTTTACATAGACAATGGACACTTTATTAAACAACACGGGACTCCGTCGCTGAAAAATAGCTGTTATCACACCTCCTATAATCATCAAAAATGACTCATAGCCCGAACTCAATCTTCAGTCACAGCTGCCATTAATAAACCACCCCGGGCCGAGGTGTCACCGCCATTCACCGCAAAATTATGTAAGATAAGCGGTGAATGCGGAAAATTTTGTAAGATAAGCGGTGAATGCGGTGAAATTACATAAATCAGGCGGTGAATGCGGTGAAAAAAACCTTAATCGCCTGGTAGCGGGGAAATTACATAATTTTACCGCTGAATTTAGCGGTGAAATTATATAAATTCACCGCCTTGAATCAAAGTGTCCAAATTATGTAAGATAAGCGGTGAATGCGGTGAAATTACATATATTCAACGCTTAATTTAATGGTGAACTTACAGGAATTCAATGCTTGGAAAAAAGTGTTGAAATTTTGCGAGAACAACAGTGAATGCGGTGAAATTACATAAATTCACCGCTTTCTTTAGTGGTGAAATTACACCAACTCAATCACCGCCTGGAAAAAAGTGTTAAAATTGTGTTAAAACAGCCTTAATTGCGGTGAAATTATACAAATTCACCGCTTAACTTAGCAGTGAAATTACATATTTAGCGGTGAAATTACATATTTTAGCGGTGAATTGTGGTGAATTTTTGTAAGATCACCACTTACTCTAGCGGTGATCTTACATAGTTTCACCGCTTTCACCGCAAATTTATGTACAAAATTTGCGGTGAAAAAACTAACTTTTCACCGCTTATCTTACATATTTTCCCGAATTTTCCTCGACCCGGGACCCTAGGCCTACTTATAAAGCTCCATCATGCAAACAGGTATCAAATTTCCCATAGAGCTGGGCGTTTTCCTCATGGTAACCAAAACATTCAAAAGTAGAGTTTCGCGAGGTATTACAATATCTATAAACCTGCATACAATTTTTTTTGGTTAAAAGTGATTAACTTACTGAATTTTTTGGATACAGGATGCAACCCAGATAATTTGATTTTTAAAATAAAATCTGCTTTTCTTTTCATCTAAAATGATTGAAGTCAATGTCTTGGTTCAAACAAGATCATTTTTTTGTCTTTCTCCTATTGTTAGGCCCAAGATTTCTTGCAAAAATAATAGAAAAATTGATAAACCACAAAACTTTGCTTCAACATTTGAAGGCTCAAAAGTTTCTTAGAAAACAAAAAGTATAAATCAATAAAATGCTAGCTCACCTCTACTTATTTTTATGGCTTGCTGATACAATGATAACTTCCAATAAATTATTTAAATGTTGGGACATTGAACGAAACCCCGGTTCTGTCCTATCTTTCAAGATTGGTGAGAAAATCTAGGAACGGAAAATGAATAAGATAAAGATTTTTCATTGAAACTGCATAAGTCTTACTAAAAGATACCTAAAAGAGCGAACTGCTAATAAAATCTAAGGTTTCATTGAAACTAGAGGCATTGAAAACAAACAAATATGATAAAATGATAAAATAGAGAGAATTGTTGATTTTAATACCAAAAATGTTTAAGCCCAATTTAGGAAGCGATCCTAATGAATTATCCGATGTCTTTAAATGCTCTGGGGAAAACAAAAACAATCAAAGAACGACCGCGGCTGAAGGAAACCATCAAAATGAAAGCATGTTATTCACCAAACAGTTTTTTTTAATTGTGGTGAATTTTTGTGAACAGCTTCACAGCAATCTTGTAAGGGATTTATAAAAAGCAATGTTCAGAAGAGAACGCATCACTTCAAGCTGACTACAGTGAACAAGTAGGATCGTTCCCAAAAATGGAACTAAAAGAGCCCAAACAAAAATTTGTTAATTGGAAGCAGCATAACAGGAAAACAAGAGCCTCACTCCCCATTGCTATTGCCATACATCGAAAAAGGGGTACAAAAAATTAAAGAAGTGCAATATTAAGAGGAAAAGAAACTTAAAACGTACCAAAAGGTATAAAGGCATCATAGTAAAAACACCGCAACAAATTTTGGAAAAGGTTTGAAGCTCACTGACTTATATAATCAGAATTTTAATGCACATTCATTTTTTTTTGAGATACACCTGTTGTAAAATAATGGTCAATACATAAAACAAGAGTTCAAAGATGAATTAACCGCACATCTTAATGAAAAGTTTGATAACAGTATTTAGTAATAAATTGGGCCACTGAAAGGCAATGTTAGACACGCTGCTATAGATTCTGGTTTCAATTAATGCTATAGTTTATTTTACATAGACAATGAACACTTTAATAAACAACACGGGACTCCGTCGCTGACAAAATAGCTGTTATCACACCTCCTATAATCATCAAAAATGACTCATAGCCCGAACTCAATCTTCAGTCACTGCTGCCATGAATAAACCACACCCTAGGCCTACTTATAAAGCTCCATCATGCAAACAGGTATCAAATTTCCCATAGAGCTGGGCGTTTTCCTCATGGTAACCAAAACATTCAAGTGTAGAGTTTCGCGAGGTATTACAATATCTATAAACCTGCATAAATCTTTTTTTGGTTAAAAGTGATTAACTTACTGAATTTTTTGGATGCAGGATGCAACCCAGATAATTTGATTTTTAAAACAAAGTCTGCTTTTCTTTTCTTCTAAAATGATTGAATTCTATGTCTTGGTTCATACGAGACCAGTTTTTCGTCTTTCTCCTATTTTTGGGCCCAAGATTTCTCGCAAAAATAATAGAAAAGTTGGTCAACCACAAAACTTTGCTTCAACATTTGAAGGCTCAAAAGTTTCTCAGAACACAAAAAGTATAAATCAATAAAATGCTAGCTCACCTCTACTTATTTTTATGGCTTGCTGATACAATGATAACTTCCATTAAATTATTGAAATGTTGGGACATTGAACGAAACCCCGGTTCTGTCCTATCTTTCAAGATTGGTAAGAAAATCTAGGAACGGAAAATGAATAAGATAAAGATTTTTCATTGAAACTGCATAAGTCTTACTAAAAGATACCTAAAAGAGCGAAATGCTAATGAATTCTAAGGTTTCATTGAAACTACAGGCATTGAAAACAAACAAATATGATAAAATGATAAAATAGAGAGAATTGTTGATTTTAATACCAAAAATGTTTAAACCCATTTTAAGAAGCGATCCTGATAAATTATCCGATGTCTTTAAAAGCTCTGGGTAAAACAAAAACAACCAAAGAACAACCGCGGCTCAAGGAAACCATCAAATTGAATGCATGTTACTCACCAAACAGTTTTTTTAATTGTGGTGAATTCTTGTGAACAGCTTCACAGCAATCTTGTAAGGGATTTATAAAAAGCAATGTTCAGAAGAGAAGGCATCACTTCAAGCTGACTACAGTGAACAAGTAAGATCGTTCCCAAAAATGGAACTAAAAGAGCCCAAACAAAAGTTTGTTAATTGGAAGCAGCATAACAGGAAAACAAGAGCCTCACTCCCCATTGCTATTGCCATACATCGATAAAGGGGTACAAAAAATTAAAGAAGTGCAATAATAGGAGAAAAAGAAACTTAACACGTACCAAAAGATATAAAAGCATCATAGTAAAAAACACCGCGACAAATTTTGGAGAACGTTTGAAGCTCACTGACTTATATAATCAGAAATTTAATGCACATTCATTTGTTTTTTGAGATACACCTTTTGTAAAATAATGGTCAATACATAAAAAACAAGTTCAAAGATGAATTAATCGCACATCTTAATGAAAAGTTTGATAACAGTAATTAGTAATAAATTGGTCAACTAAAAGGCAATGTTAGACATGCTGCTATAGATTCTGGTTTCAATTAATGCTATAGTTAATTTTACATAGACAATGGACACTTTAATAAACAACACGGGACTCCGTCGCTTAAAAAATAGCTGTTATCACACCTCCTATAATCATCAAAAATGACTCATAGCCCGAACTCAATCTTCAGTCACAGCTGCCATTAATAAACCACCCCGGGCCGAGGTGTCACCGCCATTCACCGCAAAATTATGTAAGATAAGCGGTGAATGCGGAAAATTTTGTAAGATAAGCGGTGAATGCGGTGAAATTACATAAGTCAGGCGGTGAATGCGGTGAAAAAAACCTTAATCGCCTGGTAGCCGTGAAATTACATAATTTTACCGTTGAATTTAGCGGTGAAATTATATACATTCACCGCCTTGAATCAAAGTGTCCAAATTATGTAAGATAAGCGGTGAAAGCGGTGAAATTACATATATTCAACGCTTAATTTAGTGGTGAACTTACATGAATTCACCGCTTGGAAAAAACTGTTGAAACTTTGCGAGAACAACAGTGAATGCGGTGAAATTACATAAATTCACCGCTTAAATTAATGGTGAACTTACATAAATTCACCGCTTAGAAAAAAGTGTTAAATTTTTGCGAGAACAGCAGTGAAAGCGGTGAAATTACATGAAATCACCGCTTTCTTTAGTGGTGAAATTACACCAACTCGATCACCGCCTGGAAAAAAGTGTTAAAATTTTGTTAAAACAGCCTTAATTGCGGTGAAATTATACAAATTCACCGCTTAACTTAGCGGTGAAATTACATATTTAGCGGTGAAATTACATATTTTAGCGGTGAATTGTGGTGAATTTTTGTAAGATCACCGCCTACTCTAGCGGTGATCTTACATTATTTCACCGCATTCACCGCATTTCACCGCAAAATTCTATACGAAATTTGCGGTGAAAAAACTAACTTTTCACCGCTTATCTTACATATTTTTCCGTTTTTTCCTCGACCCGGGACCCTAGGCCTACTTATAAAACTCCATCATGCAAACAGGTATCAAATTTCACATAGAGCTGGGCGTTTTCCTCATGGTAACCAAAACTTTCAAGTTTAGAGTTTCCCGAGGTATTACAATATCTATGAACCTTCATAAAATTTTTTTTGGTCAAAAAGGATTAACTTACTGAATTTTTTGGATGCAGGATGCAACCCAGATAATTTGATAATTTCAAAATAAAGTCTGCTTTTCTTTTCTTCTAAAATGATTGAATTCTATGTCTTGGTTCAAACATGATCAGCTTTTCGTCTTTCTTCTATTGTTGGGCCCAAGATTTCTTGCAAAAGTAATAGAAAAATTGGTAAACCACAAACCTTTGCTTCAACATTTGCTCACCTCTACTTATTTTTATGGCTTGCTGATACAATGATAACTTCCATTAAATTATTTAAATGTTGGGACATTGAACGAAACACCGGTTCTGTCCTATCTTTCAAGATTGGTGAGAATATCTAGGAAAGGAAAATGAATAAGATAAAGATTTATCATTGAAACTGCATAAGTCTTACTAAAAGATACCTAAAAGAGCGAACTGCTAATAAAATCTAAGGTTTCATTGAAACTAGAGGCATTGAAAACAAACAAATATGATAAAATGATAAAATAGAGAGAATTGTTGATTTTAATACCAAAAATGTTTAAGCCCAATTTAAGAAGCGATCCTAATAAATTATCCGATGTCTTTAAAAGCTCTGGGTAAAACAAAAACAACCAAAGAACGACCGCTGGCTCAAGGAAACCATCAAATTGAATGCATGTTATTCACCAAACAGTTTATTTTTTAATCGCCAATAAGAATTCGTCTAAAATGAAAATGTTTCCAGAGCAACTGACAATAGCTGATCGGCAAAACGATTCCGCGATCACAAAATGGAAAGCAATAATTTTTAATTGGCTTTTAAAAAATCAACTATTTCAAACACGGTGATATAAAAAAGCTTCTATTACCTTATGGTTTCAATATCCACAACAAAACTGAAGCCACACAGATTTGTATAAAGAGTTGTACTTCTAACCTTATTGAATATATGGTGACTATAGGTATTAAAAATGAAAATTAAGACCTAAAAAACTTGAAGGAAAAGTTATGCCAGTCTTCACGAGAGATTTTTAACATTTGTTTAAGTTTTTAGTCCATTCATCCAAGAACTGGAGAGAGCATCGAAAATTAGATAATGAAATCCCCAATTCAGCAACAACGAATAGAAAAATAATCACTCTGATATTTTTCCCTGCAGGCTTGAGTCCACAATACATGCACTAATATACCAGGCGAAAGGCAACTCCAACGGCCGTCACCTTGTCCCCCATGGGCTTTCAGGGACGATGGAACAGCCGTTATCAAACATCTCTGATTCATAATAAACAAGAGCTTTGCTAGATCATATTTCCGCAAATGCTCAGAACATCTGAAGTTAACCAAATTCAGACAAAATTTGCTTGAAGAACTGGATAATCGGAGGCCAAAATCAATTATCCCATGTGTATTTAAAGCCAATGAAACTTGAGAAAAAAATTCATGAATTCTTGAACAGAAATGGGTTACTGAGTGGGACGCAAAATGGCTTCAGGAAAAAGCTCTCAACAGTGTGTGCACTATTATGCACAACAGACTTTATAGAATTTCCTTTACGGACAAACACAATTTTCTTTTAGATGCCTTCTCGCATTTTCAGGTGCAAGCTTCTAATTCGGTGACCAGTTTGATTGGATCTCGAATCTTTAATTAAGTGCCATGGAAAAAATCTATTAAATATTGATACACTAACAAGAATTGTGAACAACACTGAGTCCGATGAGCTTCTATTAGATAGAGAACTCTCCAGGGAATAAAGCTTAGATCTTTACTTTTCAATTCTTAATTAAAAAGACATGGGACAAAACCTTGAAAAACATCCAGTAGAAGAATCTAGTATGAGAACGACACAATGATACTTACAACTTGAACAGAAAAAGCAAAAAAAGTACAAAGATCTCGATCAAAATACTCATCTGCTGTCAAAATTTTATCTCATTTGAAGCTACAATTGAATCACTCAAACACAGTGCTCGTTTTTTTGGACAACAAAGACCAGCAAAAGATGGTGGTTCAGTAAATTTTGGCTTCAAAGTCATCCAAGATTCAACCCTTGGAAATAACTAAGGGTCTACTTAGATAAAACTTATATTTCCAAGACCAAGCAAAACCTCTGCGTAAAAAAATGGCGTGTGGGATAAAAACCTCATATGCACTTCCAAAATGACGTCCCAATATCACGAATGAAAACAGTTCTAAAGACTTGGTCTTGATCTGTTCACAGTATTCTTCACTGTTAGATCACTCGACAGACAAAAATTTTATTAAACTTCAAAGATACTTTTGTAGTATTCGAGCATGTACTGGTACTAAAAGAGGACTGTACTGGTACTACGAGACCTTAGAATTAAATATTCCTTCCTGTCTATAGAAAAAAATTTTAAATTGAAAACGCTGACCACTTTAGATAACTGAAAAAAGAACTTGCATCATTCAGACAACCAGAAGAGTATACACTCCGTACCTGGATTATAAACGCGCACAAAATAACTGAAAAGCTCTTAACTTCAAAATTAAGAGTCAAAAATAGAATTTAACATTGAATTATCAAAAAAGTTTGTGAGGACTGGACTAATCTACCCGTTCAGCTGAAAGCTCTAAAACAAAAAAAAATTGCCTCAGAAATAAAAATCTACCTAATATAACAGTTTACGAATTGTAGTAAATACTCGTCTTATGGTGCTATCAGCTCGCGAGAAATTAGATTTAAAAAACGTAATTAGGGCCTTACATCTTTTTTCTTGTTGGTCATTGGTGGAGCTAGCCAAAAAAATGTATACTAAATGGTCACATAAATTAATACATTTTGATCTGTTGTCTGAACACTCCTGGGCAGTTTTGTTACAAAAAATAAATTGTTACAACTACTTGGAAATAAAAGTGTTTTTTTTAGTCTTTAAAGACCGTCGCTGTTGCTTGCCTGAATTCACTGGACTGTAAAACCTTTAATCATTATGTTGATCTGTAGCACATTACTGAGTTGAATTATCATTCTTTTGACGATACGTTTTAACATTGAGCTCCATTTATATTATCATTAACCACGTGATATGTTAAACACAATTTTCAGCGTTAGATGGCTTTCGAAAATTCAGAAAGCTAGTTAAACATAATCATTACTATGATTTTTGTTTGCCCCGGCAGATTATGAACCCTCAAAATTTATAGTTTTATGTAAGTTTTAACTAAGACCTTAGAAATGGTATATAAAAACTGTAATGGATAGTCAAACCTCTTATACAAACACGCTTTAGTAGGACCGCACAAAATGGAACAAAAATTTTTGTTCACGTGGGGGGGGGGGGGGGAGGGAGGTATACAAAACAGTTCCAGATTAAAACTAACTTTCGCAATAATGGCTGAAGATGTCTCACACACGTCAGTTGCAAGAGACAATATTTCTGATTCCTGAAAGTACTGCTCGGAGATCGTGTCGTTCCCTCGTACATGTAGGAGATTGTTCCTTGTTACAGGCACGAACCTGAACTCATGTTCTGCAACGTAGAGTTCCCTGCGATTAAGCAACAAAAACAATTTTTTTTTAAAAAAAACAACCAAATTAGTTCTGCAACTCAACCTGAAAAGTTAGGTTTGGCATTTCATTCAATAAAAATTTGCATCTATATTTTCCCCGTAATCTTAATTCAACTGTTGGGTTATGGACTTTCGCAAGCGGAATAAAAAGCGTTTTTAACTAAGTAAAAGAATTAATTTCTCAAAAATGAGAGAATAACAAAACGATATTTTACAGTAGAATTTAGAGATTTACAGGAGAGATCTGAATATTAGATCAAGATGGTGATTTGAATTTGGGGGATGAAAAAGGACTCAAAAATCAGCTGTATATATACCCATTATCAGTGTGAAGAAGTCAAGATACAAAACTAATCTTAGCACCTTGATTTATAGTGGGGGTCGCAAAGGTTACCCAATATGGTTTGCTTCTGCAAATCAGTCGCAAAGGGAACCATAAATGGAATGCATTTGCACTTTTCTAAGAATTCATTCACAATTCCGGAGATATCATCATCATTTAATACATGCTGGGAAGATTTTACATCACTTAATCTAACTCTAATAATAGTTATCTAGATTCAACAATTTGAACCGAATATTGATTCTCAGCACCAATTCTTGACGATTCATTTATATAATTTCTTTGATCGAAGTCATATTGCTGGTCTTTCTAATCTGGTAAGTCAAACTTTCTTTCTAATTCTCACTAAGTTTAAGACTATAGTTTGATCGATATTCTAACACCCCCACTCAGACTTGAGCTGATTGCGTAGAGTCTGTTCCCATCAAAACTGCTCTGAATGTTTCCACTTTGGAAACGGGTAAGGACTTTGTGAAGATGTCCGCTGCCATTTTGTCTGTAGGAACGTAATGAATTGAAATAGTCCAGTCCTCCGTTTTGTCTCGAATGAAGTGGAACTTTGTCTCGATGTGCTTGCTCCTCTTGTGCATGACTGGGTTTTGGCAAAGTCTGATACAACTTTGGTTGTCCTCTCCAATTGCTATTGGACGTTTCTGTTGGATGCCAAAATCTTCTAGAAGTTGTTTCAGGTAGAGTGCTTCCGGAACTGCTGCTGCCATGCCCTGATATTCTGCTTCTGATGAAAAAAAGAGCAACTGTGGCCTGCTTCTTGACACCCCAGCTGAGTGCTGCGCCACGTCCGTTGAGCTTGAAGTAACAGCCCGTTGTTGATTTTCTGTCGTTCACGTCTCCAGACCAGTCTGCATCACTTTCCCCCACTAAATCATAACTAGCCTCTTTTGTGTAAGTAAGTTTTAAACCTTTTGAACCTTGAAGATATCGCAGAAGTCGTTTTCCGCACATCCAGTGTTGATTGGTAGGTGCATTCATGTGTCTGGACAGAATGTTGACTGTGAACATGATGTCTGGCCTCGTCTGTTTGGCCAGATACAGAAGTGATCCAACCAAGCTTCTGTAGATCCTTTGGTCCACTTCTTCGTCTCCGTTCTGTGCTGTCTGAGGTTTCAAATTCAAGTCAGCTGGAGTTCTTGAGGGTTTCCATTGATCCATTTGAAACCGCTCAAGCATTGTTTCTATGTAGCGTTCTTGGTCGACTGTGACATTGCCCTCTTCTCGTCTGATTCTTAGACCCAGAAACCAGTGTAGTCTCCCTCTGTCTTCCATGTGAAAGGTTGCTTCTAGTGCCTTCTTGACATCAGAGACCACTGTCATACTTCTTGATGCTACTATGATGTCGTCAACCCAGACCAAGATGAAGGTGTGATCCTCTGCCTCTGATCTTGCAAACAAACAGTGATCGTTCCTTCTTCTGGTGAACCCCTGTCTCAGTAGGAAGTTTGCCAGCTCTTTGTACCAGTTGTTAGCAGCCTGTTTCAAACCGTAAATTGATTTATTTAGTCGACAAACTAACTTCTCCCCATCTGATCCGCGTTTTACAAACTCCTGTGGCTGTTCCAGATAAACTTCTTCCTCGATTGGTGAGTGCAGGAAAGCAGTCTTGACATCAAATTGGTGCATCACATGGCCCTGCTTCGCTGATAGCTGAAGTAGAATCCTGAATGTCTCCGGCTTACAGGTAGGCGCAAAAGTCTCAAAGTAGTCCAGTCCTTCCACTTGTTTGAAGCCTTTCGCCACATAGCGCGCTTTTTATTTGTCCACTTGACCACTGGGTCCCAATTTCACTTTGTAGACCCATTTGCCCGGTATGACGTCCCTGTCTGTGGGTGGTCTCACTAGGTTCCAAGTCTCGTTGTCTTGGAGTGCCTTGACCTCGTCCTTCATTGCCCGGTGCAACTGGTCCCAATCGTCACCTTGCTTGGCTTCGTAAACTATTTTGGGTTCCACATAGTCGCCCTCAGTCACAGCAAGATGTGTCCTGACTTCTTCAAAAAATTGCGGAACATTCCTTGCTCGTGTCCCTCGTCTGGGCTCTGCTCTGTCCGCGTGTTCCAGTGCATCTTCATTGAAGCCAACTGTCTCTAACTGTGAGAAGTCTTCTGTGTCACTGTCTTCCAGTGAATCTGAGTCTCTGTGACTCTATCTTGTTGCAGTAGATTCTTCATCTAGTGATGTTTCTCCAACATCCGAGGCCTCTTGTCTCAGTGTTGTTTCTTGAGTATTCACGCTCCCTGCGTCATGCCACTCCTCCTTTATTGCAGTAGATGTGTCCTGTCGTTCTCTGTTGTCATCGTCTTGATGACCATCAGCTGGGTGCCAGATTCCCAGTTCCGACCCATCATCTAGTAGGTCAGCCGTTTCACTGTTGTCAGGAATTGAGCCCACTTCAGACTCCTTGATGATCACATCTCGAACTGCCATCACCTTGCGTGTGTTGGGTATGTACACCAGTTATCCGTTTTCTTCAGTGTAACCCACAAACTTTCCTTCCAGTGCCTTGGGTTCAAGTTTGCTGACTTCTCTGTCCCTCTTCCTCATGAAGACTGTGCAACCAAAAATAGATAATTTACTAATTGGAAGCTTAGGTTTTACACCTCTCATCAGCTCTGCTGGGAATTTTTCTTCGCCTCGTCTCACAACCAAGTTTCTGATCCTTGCTGCGTGAAGAATTGCTGCTCCCCATATCATCTTGGGAAGTCCTGAGTCAATGAGCAAACATCTTGCCATCTCCAGCAGTGTCCTGTTGCACCTCTTAGCTAACCCATTCTGTTGTGGCGTCTCTGGTATGGTCTTTTTCTGTAGAATGCCTGCATCTAAGCAGTACGTCTTGAACTGCGCTGAGAGAAACTCTTTCGCATTGTCTTGCCTCAGCTTCTTGGGCGTCCCCACACTGAGAACAAATTTCTTCAGGCTGGCCAGTGCTTCCCTTTTTGCCTTAAGCAAGTCCACAAACACAAACTTCGTGTACTAGTCTGCAAACACAATGCAGAACCGGAACCCTGACAGTGACTCTACTCTGAAAGGTCCCATCACGTCTGTGAACAACCTCTCCAGCTTCTCTTCTGCTTGGGTCTCTGCCACTCTTGGTACTGGAGTCTTTGTGATCTTGGCCAATGCACACACATTGCATACATCATCGAGTTCCCCCACTGTCTCTGGTGCATTCCTGACCACATCCGCTTGATTCAAATGACACAATCGTCTGTGCCACTTCCTTGCACTGTCAAGTTTCACGCTGTTGGAACTCATCTTGAATTCTAGAACGCTGCAGGGTAAGTGAAACAAATTATTTTTTTGTGTTAGTTTTACCCGAGTTCCCTTCTGGAGTTTCATGCAGCTGTTTCCTCTCTCGAAAGTGAAGCTATGTCCCCACTCCGTGCATCTTGAGACTGATAGGAGGTTTGAAGAATAGTCCGGCACACACAACATTTTTGAGTTCGCATTGGAATTCCCCTTTGTTTGAGGGTATGCTGATCCTCACACAGCCTCTGCCCACCACTCTGGAAGCCTCTCCGTTGGGATTTCTGACCACTGATTGAATGGGCACAAAGTCCAGAAACGCATCGATGTTCGTCACTATGTGATCTGTACAACCACTGTCCACTAGCATGCCTGCTGTCTTCCACTGGTTAAGAGCTGCCCAGCATTCCTCGTCTGGTGTAGTCAATGTTGGACCCATTGCCACTGACTCATGTTTGCCTTCATCTCTTTGTCTCTTGCATGCCCTGTCTAGGTGACCCTTCTCACCACACTTGATGCATTGTGCTGTCTCTTTCTTCCTGCAGTCCTTGGCAAAGTGTCCAGGGATACCACACACAAAGCAGTTTCCTTTCTTGGGTCCCTTCTTGAAGTCACGCTTCACTGCCAGTGCCACTGAACCACTTTGTCCCTTGTGTCTCTGCACCGTGCTCTCATGAAAGTTCTGCAGCCTTTTCCTCAACTCTGTGAAGTTCGTTGCCGGGTTGAAGTTTTCCTGTATAACAAAACTTTCATACCTCATTGGCAGACCATTGAGGACCAAGGCGTTGAAGAGGGTCTCTGAGACTGCTTCCCCTGCTTCTTGTAGCCTTGTGAGCAACTCCTGTCCTCTGATGAAGCTGACCAAATCCTCAGAATCCTCGAGCTGCAGTCGAGCAAGCTGTGCCACTAAAGTCACCACTGTCGTCGTCTCCACACTCTGAAATCTCTCTTGCAAAAGCTTCCAAGCCTTTGCCCATCTCCAATGCCATCATCTCCAACACAGTCATGTCTCATCAGCAAGAGGGTTGTTGCATCTAGAGTCAGTGCCAGATGGCACCACACATTGTTCCGTTTCTCCTTGATGTCTGCAACTTCCTTCTCATATGCATCCTTCAGCACCTTGTGGTTCTTCTTCTCATCATTGGTTGCCCCATTGGCCAGCGGCGCAGGCTCATTGGGTTGCTCCTCTGTCCCCAGTAGTGATTTGTAGAGTCCCTTCGTCTGAATCATCGCCACAAATCTTGTGCTCCAGATTGGAAAGTCCTGTGCTTTTCCTGTGTAGGTCAGCAGGTTTACTGTCTGTTGATCCATTGAAGTTTGAGCAGGCAAAACAACTGTGAAAAGAAAAGGTACTAAGCAGAAAAGGATTATGACTGTCAACAACAAATTGGTTTTGTTTTGGAAATCAATTTTATGACTTAGAAAATTGCTGGGCCCATAACCAGTTGGGTTATGGACTTTCGCAAGCGGAATAAAAAGCGTTTTTAACTACGTAAAAGAATTAATTTCTCAAAAATGAGAGAATAACAAAACGATAATTTACAGTAGAATTTAGAGATTTACAGGAGAGATCTGATTATTAGATCAAGATGGTGATTTGAATTTGGGGGATGAAAAAGGACTCAAAAATCAGCTGTATATATACCCATTATCAGTGTGAAGAAGTCAAGATACAAAACTAATCTTAGCACCTTGATTTATAGTGGGGGTCGCAAAGGTTACCCAATATGGTTTGCTTCTGCAAATCAGTCGCAAAGGGAACCATAAATGGAATGCATTTGCACTTTTCTAAGAATTCATTCACACTTCCGGAGATATCATCATCATTTAATACATGCTGGGAAGATTTTACATCACTTAATCTAACTCTAATAATAGTTATCTAGATTCACCAATTTGAACCGAATATTGATTCTCAGCACCATTTCTTGACGATTCATTTATATAATTTCTTTGATCGAGTCATATTGCTTGTCTTTCTAATCTGGTAAGTCAAACTTTCTTTCTAATTCTCACTAAGTTTAAGACTATAGTTTGATCGATATTCTAACATCAACTTTTTAAACTAATTTCTATTTAAACAATGATTGATTTCCGCTTGTAGACAAGCGACTATCCGAACTTATTTCGCTAGCATGTTCGAAAAAATATGTCAAAACTCGAGATGACGACCGAAAAGGTTGTGACTGAAAAAATGTAATTGCCCTTTAACTTAAACCCGATCATAATTGGGTAAACACGCAGTAAGAAACCATAACTCACTCTGTGTTGACTAGAGGTCGTCTAGACACAGAAGACATTATCGATTCTTGTCTCGATGAGATGGAAGTGGGCTGTTCCGCAGAGGTCAACTGTCTTACTCTTCCTCTTTCAAGGTCAACTGTCAGATTGGAGTTATCAAAGGTGGCTGGCTGAAAGAAATTCAAAAGGTTGTTTCATTGTAGAAATTGTTGCTATCATACTTTTGCATTCCATTGTAAAAATTATCACTTCTGGGATACGGTCAACAGTGCGAAGAATTATTATTTGTGCAATTGTATCAGTTTTGATTGGTACAGATTAACTGAAGCATTATGTATCTAAAGTAGCTGTTCATAAAACTATGAGTAAAATAAAGCCTTCAGTTATATCTTTTCGGAGAACCCTTGGACACATGAGATTGTTTTTTCTGAATAGAACATCTCATACGATTTTTAAAGTTTTTTATCTTTTTGAGTGGCACAGCTCCCAGATCATCCAAAAATGAACAAATTAGACAACTGCAACTTGCTTTAAGGAACAGAACAGCAGAACCTCGGAGGAACTGTCCTCAAACATCTTGCGTGGGGCTGGAAATTAGCTTCAGCCAACTTTAATCTCAACACCCTTAAATTATCAAGAGCATTTGACAGAATTGAAATCGTTAACTTATCTTATCCCCGATGATCTCAACTAGCAGACTAAAATATTGCTTTTGAACTACAGTAGGGGGCAATAAAATTTAGGGGCGCAGCTTAGATTTTTTATGGGTACAAAAACCCAAACTTTATAGGGGTTGGAACCCGAGACCTCCAGGCTTGCAGTGAAATGTCTTAACCACTAAGCTACAACCACTTTGAGAATCAACCGCTGACAAAAATTTTCATATTAGCCGAAAAACTTCATTTCGGAGCCAGAGCAATTGAAATCACTCAAAATGAAGAAGTGAAGCGTGGAAAAATCACTCAAGAAGTCACAGAATGTTCTAGAACAAAAGTACATAAATAGTCAAGCAAACATTTCGCATAAAAAAGAGCAACACGCTCACAATAATTGCTTCAATTTTCGTTCGAGAGAAACTATTGACAAAAAAATGACTTGACTAATCAAAAAAGTTCAATTTTGTGGCGATCACCTATTCCCAGGTGAACTTCAAAAAAGGGGATTGTTTCCTCTCGCAGAGAATTGCTAATAAATCTTTGCCCGTAATTTATACTCAATTGTTGTCACTCATCACCAATGGTGCAGGTATTAATTTCGTGATGAACCCTTGTTTTTTAAATCTTTGTCTCTGATTTACCGATTGTGGTGGCTGGGTTATAATCTTAATTATAGTTCAATTTAGTTAAGAGGAAACTGATTTCGAAAAAAAATTGGGGTTAAATTCTAGGGGGCTAAAATAGAAGTTAAAAGCACTACCGGTTGAAGAAATCATTTAGATTCAAGGCTTTATAATTGGCTAATCATGAGCTGCAAGTTCAATCGATTGAAGTGTTGGCGTAAAGATTAAACAGGCATGCCATAAAAAGGTCTACATAAATAACTTTGCATCTTCTCACACCTAAAACAAGCTGCAGTTTTATCTGTTCAAAGGAGTTGCTTTTAAATATGAGTTGCCTTGAGTGACAGATCAAGTACATCTGACATTTTAATGCATGCCCTGGTTGTAGTCCCAGAGAATCCCATATCGATGGATCACTGCTAATTCATAAATTTTTGATATCCCGTCGATGGCTCAGAGAAAATTCATTAATATTAAAAACTCTTAGATGCATCATAGAAATGCATCATGAATATTGAAAATTCATCGATGGATCATAGAAATTTCATGACAAAAACTTTAATGATATTTTGGAAAAACTAACATGTTAACAAAAATTGGTCCAAAAATCTAGTTACATGCCTCTAAATATGCCTCCAGACCATATCATAATGATTTGCTATAATTTCGTGGGGTGGGGGAGGGTGGTTATAACGGGAAAGACGCGCTAAGTGTCTTGATAAGCAAATTCGCTAATTAAGGCAAGTCGATAGCTAACTGTCACTGAACATTTACCGGATCTTTGCCCCAAGCTGTATCTCCCCAGCTTTGTAGTCACATAACGCACGCATAACCCCCCCCCCCCCCCCCCTCATGATGGTAGTTATAGCATGATTGGGATCGATGATTTCCTCCGGAGGGCCTACAATTGGAAAGACACTGTTAATTATTATGTTCGTCAAAAATCACTAGTGCACTTGTGTTTATTGTACTTTCGACTCTACTGTAAAGCTCTCCCCCCACAGTATGGTATTTTATGGGCACCCCACCAATACAGAGCACGTAAACAGCCCCCGCCCATCCGCCCATCCCCCCCCCCCCCTACATACGTCTCGGACATCAAAAGAATATGTGAAAAAAGCCCAATTTTAAGGATCTGAAATCTAGAAAAAATCATGTTGAAACATTGTGAAAACGAACTGTTGCTGGATATTGCCCAAAGCCCACAGAGCGAGTGCAGAACATTCTGACATCATAACTTCATAAAATTGACCTGAAAAGTCTGCTCACAATAAAATTACAGGCCGAGTTACATGATTCAGTGATCTGTTTAGCACGATCCAGGACAGAATCAGAGTTTTTACAGGCGCTTACAATGACACTTCTCTTCTCTCCACAGAAACACTCTCTACAGCATTGAACACAACATACGAGCATGAGGAATACAGAGAAGGCTATGGCCACCAGAGCAACTATCCTCCATACAGATGTCTCTGAATCTTCCTCATTATCACATGTGTCACAACTCTCCCGAGTGAAGTCCGTTTTGGACACCCCCAGTATCTGGTACAGAAATACAAAAAGATTCTTACAAGATGATTAAAAACATTTAATTGACAATTAACTCGGTTAACATAACGGTATGGTTATCAATACCACAGATCAACAGTTTATGAATCTCATATCATCAGTGTTTTTTATTTTTCCACATGAAAAATGTTTGTTTTTATTCTCCCCACTTTGGTCAGGTAAGAATAAAAATAGTGTAAAGAAACAATGTTTTCTCCGATCTTTGATGTTTCTTAATCTCTCTACCTCAGCCTTTTAACTCTCGTTGTTTTAAATTTCCTCGCGTTATTGAACTTGAAGTGAGATTGGATATTTTGAATATTGGATATTGATTGGATATTTTTAATATTTTAAAGCCAAAAATAGGTGTGAACCCTATTTTATCAGTTTTTACTCGTTTTAAAGATACGTTTCAAAATATTTCCGTCAAGATTCTCCAAAACCTTTCAGCATTCTCGCAGGAATCTGGCAAATTTTCGAATCACCTTCAAAAGTTCTCACAAGATTTGATTCGGCTCACATAAGTTAAATCCCTGATGACAAAACTAAATCCAAGATTTTTCGCCAATTCTCAGAGCATTTCATCTTTTCGTCCTCCCACTCCCCCAACACTTACACATAGAGAGGGGGGGGGGGGTAACCACACATGTATTTTCTATAAGCCTGGGGTTGGGCACCCATTTCTCGACAAATAATTCGGAATGCGGTCAACAGATCCCCGTCGTGAAGTTAAAAACGTGATCCCATACTTACTTGATATCCAGTAGCATTGCTAGTCTCTCCTTCTCGACCAGCAAATATCTCCTCGTATGAAGTTTCTTCAGAAATATGTTCACCATAGGAGTCCGTGAACACTACCATGACGTCATAAATGTCCCCACTTTGCTTCACACCTGTTTCAACCTTCACTACCTAAATTGTGAACAGATGGGACACTAATTATGCACAACTGAATACGCAATTCATAAATCACAATATTGGAAAATTAACCAAAGGAAAAGTTGTAAAATAGGAACAGCGCAAAAAAAGCTGCAAACCACTGTAGTGCAGCATGCACTCCAAAGAAAACTGACAAAGATAAAAAATTTAAAAAATGGCTAAAGGCAATAAATTTTAGAATATATTTGTCAACACTTCAACAGCAATTCCAAATAAGAATTTTTAAATCGAAGTGACCTCTCCATACGACCTAACAGACAAACATCGGAAGAACTGCTCTCAAACGACTACTGAGATATAAAATCTATTACAGCCTGCTTCATCAATGGAGGCTAAAAATGACGTCATTAGAGGTTATTATATACCACTATAACTACTAATAAAAATTAACGTGAAAAAAATTACATCAATTCTGGGGCGTTTTTCAGTTCACATGTAGTACTGAACGACCTCTCATTGAGTTCAGATTCTTCAAATTCTGATTGAGAGAGAAATTTTGATCACGCAAAACGCAAAAAAATGCGCAAAATTCACTCAAAAAGTCAAAACAGTCAAGCAAAAATTTTAGATCAAAAACACAACCCATAGAATACCGGAAACGACTCAAAGAATCAGACACTTAAAACTCTAAAGTAAGTAGCCGCACCTATTTCATAAATATCAACAAAACAAATGTAGTTAAGAACAAACAATTTTGAGTTGTGAATGTGGGTAAGTGCGGGGAGCAGGGAAGTGGGAGGAGGAGTAAGCAGGAAGTGGGTGGTTGTAAGTAGGAGGTAGGTGCTTAGGTAGGCGTAGGGCGTAGGTGGGGGTGAGGTAGGCTAGTGACGGGGAAGGTGGTAATGTCAGGAGGTAGGTAGGGGACAAGTGGGATTGGTGGGCCGACAGGTAGCTGTTGGGGGGGGGGGGGTAGATAGGTGGTGGGGGATTTGTGCGGTGTAGTTTAGATAATTAGGGGTGACTTATATAGGAATAAAAAATCTCAAAATGACCTCTTCACCTTGAATATTACCAGCAGTTCCTAATTACTATACATTACAAACTAAGCTACTGTTAAAGTCTAATGTTCGAAAACAGAAGTCAACAATCAAAAACGGAGGTAAATGCTCGAACAGAAAGAAGTCGAAATTCAAGTCATGATCAAACTTGTTTTCTGCTTAAAAAACCTGTAGAATCTCAATACTCCTCTTCGAGTGTCGTAATAACCTTCTCCGAGTCGTAGAGGACCAACAAACTTACAATAAGTGCTTAAATTTTTTTCGAGAGCAATTAAAAACTAATTCAATGAATGGGTCATGGAAATTCATAAAAAGTTTATGAAGCCACAGAGTTTGAAACATATTCATGATATTTTTTAAAATCCATTCTTATCCGAATTCCAGTTACAAAAAAAAAGAGATTTTGATTGAATTATTATTTCAAAAAAGGAACTGAATAAGTCATTCAATTCTACGAAGACAATGGAATCTTATAATTAAGGGAGGCACAACTATGTGCAATTTCATGTCACGTTTCGAGCTATCAGAACTAGACTCTGGCTCTTGAGGTAAAAAAAGAAGAAAAAAATAAAGCGGAGGCATGAATTAACTCAGACAAAATTACTAAGATTTTCTTTCGGTAACACTCTTGCGATACAATTAAACTTTAATAGCATGTGTTACCAAAAGCAAACATTGGTGCTAATGTTACTGTCTTCTAGGTATGAAATAAGTTAGTGATTTATTATCACGAAAAAATCTACCTGAAACTGAATCTACCCAAAAATTAAACAGATAACCCTGTGATAGAAACTCACAGAAAAGGCAATACTGTAAAAATCAATCAGCATGAGAAATAAAAAATGAAATTCAGAGAGAAAAATAACTTTTAAGAATACAAAATTATCACGCAGTTCCGGGTTTTATGTTGAGGAAAAAGTTAACTTAGTCATGGTATCATTGACTGATTGCAACTGAACACAAAAAGATATTTCATCTGGTGAACTCATATTGATATTTTTAAAATATCAAAATTACAACATCTTAATTTCGAAATATGAATGTTAAGATGAAAACAGAAGATATTTTCATTTGACACCTATCAGGTTGAGCCGCAAATCAAATTAGTCAGTTGGCGTGAACTTAGATGTTACTTTAGCTAACTTAAGCTGATGAAGGCTATACCACTGCTTTAAGAAGCCTGCTTTAAATGTATTTACGCCAGCACAAATACAATGCACAATTGAAGACAAATAGAGAGCAAGTGAAGACAAAGACAAAGCTTTTTTATTATATTTGGCACTCTAATTTTATACCTAAATTCTTCAGACAAAAAGTCAAATCGAGCAGTCAAGCAAAAACAAAAAGGAAACAAAAACCCACTAATGTCGCAAGAATTGATCTTGAATGACTAGCGAGGCTAGAGAAACTTTTAAGGTACAAAACCCTCTGACTAAGGAACGTTCTCAACCCTCAACTCTCTATTAAGAGTCTGTGAAAATAACCTTTACGCTATACGGTCGATGTAGTGTCTTCGCTCACAATCGGTTTTATTTTAACAACACATTTAATTTCTAAATGCGCGCAATTCAAGTCTCTCAAAAAGTTGAAAAAGTCACTCCAGAACAGGAATCGAACGAAAACTTTGAAAAAAGCAAAGTTACTTAAAGGAATTTTTCACAGACATTTTCCTGACACCACAATTCATCCATTTCGAACATCTATCGAATGGTGTCTATAGCAAAACCAATGTAACTAAATGTAAGTGTCTGAACATGAAGTTTTTAATTGTATGTTAGACTAATGCTTTTCGATTTATCGAGCTATTAATGGATGGAAACGAAGCCGAAGGCCGCGTGAAGCTATTAATAATGGGAGTTGAAAGCAGTACCCGGCCCTGAGTGTCATAATATTTCAGTACTGAATCATGAAAATTTCATTCTGAATTTTGTTATAACCAGAATTCTGATTATGGCACTTATTAGCCAATTCATGGTAAAATTCAGAATATAATTCTGAACTTACCCTGAACATTTCTGTATATCCACTGAGCATTATTATTGTTTTGTCTGTTTTCAAACTTAACAGCATGAATAATGAAATTAATTTCGAAAATGTCAATTTTCTGATTTCTTAGTGAACATAATGAAAAACAAAATCGTATTGTTCCTGGTAATTTAAGATTAAAAAGTGGTCACTGGATTTGAACTGAACATAATGCACAACCAAGTTCCCTGTGGCTACCATGAATCAGTACTGAATCTTACCTATACAATTGGTTTATGATTCATTACTGATCTTCTCTGGCACTGGGGTCCGAGTAGTCAAATAAGCTTATTTTACAAGTGTGCGGGTTTTTTCATGCGTTAATATAGCTGTCCTCAGAAAGAAACAGGTCAATGATACTGCAGATTACTTCAACTGGCCTGTAATATTATCTTTCATCGGGCAGTTTACGTATTAGCTAGTATTAATTATTGGACAGCTGTCTTATTGGATTGTTGACGTAATATTCAGTGACAATGACTAGCTTTACTCGTAGTATTGCTGTAGTAACGAATGCAACAATTAAGCACATTTAATTTAACTATTAACTATAAAATCATTACACTATCTCACCTGTGCTGTCGAAGCCCTCCTCGGCTTATGATATCCCAAATAGGAAGTAATGACGTCATTGAACTTGTGAACGAGATCAGTCTCGAATGTATTCACGCTTGACTGCTGCTCGAAATTTGACAAATTAGATATCACAACCAGAAAATGGATAGCAAAGGGTTCTATGCTGGTAACAACTAGCGGAAACGAAACTGACATTTCTTTTTATCGAAAAAATAGCTAAAAATGACAATCGCGTTTTCGCAATACTTGGAAAATGATGAAATCGAGGTAGACTCGATTTTATGAAACTCACAAACAACTAATTACTCAACCATGTCAGCCAACATTTTTCTAACACTTGATAGTTACTTAAAAGAGAAAAAACAACTCAATTAATTAACAAATATTTGCAAACTATTTATGTAATTCACTTGAAAGGCCTATTTTAAATAAAATACACAATAATTTGCACAACAATGTCATGTCTGGTTAAGTTTTATTAGGAATATATATCAAAAGAGTGGAATAAAGAGTGGAATAAAAGTTGATTTGAATGCTACTAAAGCATAAACAAAAGTGCAACAGATGTTTGTCAACAGTCGAGCGCAAAAACATCTAAATGAATTTGAAATTGTCTACTTAGCCGCAAAATTTCCAATAAATTCACAGAAAATGATAATTGTTTTTCGTCTGAATCCAAATAGGTAATCCAATTTCGGATACTCGTGTCATCGTTGAAAAAGTGCCCTTGAAATATTTTTTGTACATCAATGAACAAATCAGTTTTACCTCAAAAAATTTGGTTCTTGATAAAAAATATGATGTGTCGCAATTTATAGCACAATTTGATGACATTAAGAGATTCTCGTTGCGACACAATTGTTAACTTCGCTGCGCAGACGACTACAAAGTGTATAATACTTCGAAAACCAAAATACTACGCCTTGCAAATTAATTCTATCATGTCTTGCAAACAATAAAAAAATCCAAGCATTCTACCTTCAAGCAGCTTTTTTGATTTGATTCTTTTTGAAATTTTACACTTTTTGAAGTTTTAACTCAAAAGAATTTCCTATTACTTCAGGATTCGAGTTTCGTTAAGATAATATTTTTACACTGGCACCATGCAAAATGGGTATTGCCAGGGTCAGAAGAGCTCGGCAGATTGAGAAATTTTATTACGGTATTGTTTGATTGTTGGGTAGCTATTAGGCTTAGTTAATCAAATTTCAAAGACAATGAGAAAATCGCACTTGACTTGGATGTCAGGAATCAGCAAAAATAACTATGCTTTCGCTCTCCCTTTGAAATTTTGTAAAATTCAATATGAGAACCCCTTTTTACAAAGAAGGTTTCACCAAGAACGGCAAAAATGTATTCTTTTCCAAATTTCATCAGAAAATCAACAAAAATATGACAAATTTGGTTTTCTACCCGTTCGCACACCGGTTGCTACACCCCAAATAATCAACCAGTTTATGAAAAGTCACCAAGCATCTCCAAGCAAACACTTGACGTACCTCATCTGCTATTTATGTTTCCAGGCATCAAAACATTCAAATACTGGCTTCGAAGCACCACTGACCCCAAATAGAGACAGCAACAAAAAATAGCAGAACATTATTTACTAATTTTACTACAAAAACTGCGAAAATGCAGACGCTTCTTTTCTGACTTTTAACAAAAATGTCTGCGAAGGGTGCAGAATTGCCACAGTTGGGGGCAGGCGCGCGGTGGAATACAGATATGCGGGGAGGGATTGGGGGTGTGGAATTTTCGGGTAAAGGTAGCTGTAGCTCGGAGAGGGGAAGGTAGTTCCGGGGTCTGAACGGGAAGGCTGGAGTGGAGAGAGAGAGAGAGAGAGAAAATCTGCATTTCTCGAAATGCCAATACCCCACGTTCAAAGAAAATTACGCGCTCGAAAGGGCAAAGTTCAGGTCACGGACAAAAGTTCAGGTCACGGTGCTTTGAAAAAAGCCTGTAGAAAAAAAATTTTCGTTTCATAAAAGAACCAAATTAATTGCTCCCAGTATAAGTTTTTGCATCTGAAATTTTCGTTCGGGATGTCGATTCAACAAAACTGCCGAGCGAGAATAACTGCATTAAGACCTAAGTAATTTCTTCACGAAAGGCTATCACTTTTTGTACACTCATCACATCATAAAAACTATGTACAAACAGCCAGTTGTGTTACGGCTGCTCTCCCACAATTGGCAAGAAAACTTTACACAGCACAATTCGTTCAAGCGATTCCAAATCTGTGAGGATATTAAGATTTTGCCTTTATGTGTATACCCACTATGTTCTTAACCTTGCATTACAGATTCAATTTGCAGCTATTCGCTAATAATAGTTTTTTCAAAATCAAACTGGACTGAGTTCACTACCTATACCAGTTCAAACCGATAGCGTAAACATATCGAAGACCAAAAAATATGTCTAAGACCTGTTTGTGCAAAAACTATTAAGTTGGAATTAAGTAGGGTTTTGCATTTAACGCACAAGTTCAGACACCAGAAGTTGAGGTGATAACAGTTTAATTGCTTCTCAAGTAATTCATAGATACAGTACATAGCAACAAAACTCGAACTAGGACTATAACTAGTTGCTATGACAACAATACGCAAACAATTATGAACTACTAATACAAAAGAGTTCCATTCTCAGTTTTTGCGCTTCTATTTTCTCCTCCTACGCAAGCTCCACACGCCCGGCTTCAAAATCGCCGGCTTTTTCCTTCGTGAAAACATCTCCGTCAATTGATAGTACTGGAGCGAGCTCTACGACAGGCCTCCTGTAGACTACGACTTTCGTTAGAATTGCTGCTGATCGAATTGCTTCTGAAACGCGGCCAAGTTTGTAAAACTCATTTATCAATGCTTCCAACCAACCAAAGGAGATCACTTTGGTGCAGAATTCTGTTTGATTCGCGTTTTTACTTCTTCCGATTGTTCAACTTTGGCAGATATTCCTTTCCGAATGTGTCCCCGATGAGATTGGAGTAACCTTGTGATTGTCGGAGAGCGCCCAATGATCAAAAACTCCTCTGCGCATGGTAAATATGATAGACACACAAATTTAAAACCAGCAAAAACGGTTAAGTTAAGAGCCTCGAAATCGTTTGCGTCAGAACCGACTAGTATCAGGTGTATTGCATTTAATGTCTGCTCAGCCAGACACAACATGAACAAGTTCTCTCATTTACAGGTTACCCTACGCATACATTGCTCTCTTGCAACTTCTAATCAATAGCTCCCAGACTCCGCCAAAACGAGGTTCCTAGGTAGTTTGAACTGCCATCCGGTCCCATGATGAACTTTAATGATCCACAATCCTCTCTCTGTTCCATGCTGCAACATATTCTTTGAAGTCTCGGTCTGCTCAAATAAAGTTTGTCTCGTTATCAAAGATGATTTTTATCGGTTTGCCTCTTCGAGCGGTGAACCGCATAAATGCGTTCAGACAACTATCACCCTACTTTTTAGAGACAACCTCTAGATGCACTGCTGTTAACGTGAACAAACAACACAATCGCTTTTCAGTTCTGGGGCCAGCCTTCATCAAAAAACGGCCAAAGTAGTGTACTAAACATTTGCGAACGCTGTTGAAGCAACAATCCAGTCTTTAGGTAGCTCGGCCAGCACTGGAGCAATTGTCAGTGCTTTGCATTTTCGGCATCGGATACAGTTGTTTATCATCAAACGCAAGGCACCGACGCTAAGAATCAAGACCCGTTGTTGGACAATGTTTCTGACACGTTGAGACCCCTAATGATTGTTTTCCTCTTGTGCTCGTTACGCAAGAAGAACTTGGCGTGATATTTCCAATATAACAATATTGGATGATTTGCATTCAAGATCAGTTGACTTCTGCCTAGTCTGCTTGTGAACGAATGAGTCCCCTTTTGTCAATGAAGGGTAAAAACTGTAAAATGTTGGTGCTTTTGAGATTTCTTTTCAAGCGTTGAAAGCTTTATCTCATCAGCAAAATGCTCTTGCTGTAATTACTTGAAGACGGTTGCCATTGCGTTTTCCTTTTCTTCGAAGCCAATTATCTTTATTGCCGGTTTCGTTTTGCTCAATGCTCATTGCAGATATGCCATTGCCTTAACCAGTCGGTTGAAATCGCGATCTTCGCTTTTTGTTATGAAAACTTATGTGGATACCCTCTCTTCGTTTGAGGGAAAGACAAGTTTAACTTGCCCACTTTGAAATATCAGTGGTATCCAGTATCGCAGCCACTCGAGTGGTCACAAACTGTTGTTTGCGGTGAGAGCTGTATATCTGTTGCAGTATTGCACTTGAGTCCGAGCAGAACCTGCATCTGCGTATCTTCATCTCGTGTTCCTTGAAAAATTGATCATTCAACCTCACTGCCATGAACGCCACTCGCAACTCCCAGCGTCATATTGAAAACTGTTTTATAGATGTCACTCTGCATTTTCCGATTAAAAACGTTAAGTCAGCGGAGTGTTTCTTTGGTTAGGAGTGTAAATAGGCCAGGGTGCACATCGTGTCCTCATAAGCGTCAGCAAATAAATGAAGTTCAATTTTTTGTCAATCAATGTATCGAAATATTTTTCATCGAAGCTCGTCCCAGCAAAAACACGAAGCTGTTCCTTCCTCTCACGGAATTCTGCTTCTTCCCTGAATTCCACTTCGCGGTCTAAATGTTGTACACTTCTTTTTCAGATGTTTTTCAGAAGTCTTCCATTGAGCAAATAATGCAATTGAGTCAAATACCGAAAATATCAGAGACAATATCTTCCTTTGGGTTACGGGAATCTCAACTACCTTGTTTCTCTGCAGACCCTCTCTGCGATAGTTTCTCTGTAGACCTGAAAACTATCACCAGTTACTTTCTAAGGGAGCCCAAGTACAGATGTTCCCGCTCAACGTCCACCTGCTTGATTCTGTAAGCTGATTTTAAGCCTTCTGGTACTGCTGCGTTCACTTTATCAATGTTGCTCATCTATTTCTTCAGCTCAAACGAATTGAACGAGAAGAGGTTTTACCTGATTAAACACATCCATAGCTTCTGGCGTTTCTACTGATAATATCAAATGGTTCAAAAAGCGGTTATTGTGGATTATTTTTCCAGAAATGGGCCTCTCATCATCATTACCATTATCCACTCGCTTGAGAGCAGAGATTACGCACGTTGGCGAAGTCTTGGCTCGAAAAAACAATGCGCTGAGACTCTTAAATTTGCACCGGTCCATTAGTTTTTTGTCTCTAAAAACCTCAGGCAGCTCCTGTCCTGTTCAGCAACTCCCACTAGCAGAGTCATTGATCGCATATCGGCTGTCAGGGCTATTAGACCCTCTTCTAGATTTCTGAAAGTTTTTCCAGTAGACCGACGCAGCAAATCGGCTAATAGTTTGCCGTTCAGGCAAAAAAATTTGTTTTGATGCGGCTTTGCAAACACAATTCACTTTTCCAGGTTTAGCTCCAGCTGCTGTGCAAAATGCCCAAAGTGCCTCTCAATTCTGACTTATTTGATATCTTCACAATTTGATTCTCGGTGTCTATTGGCTGTCGATACAAACTTTTAAGGTTTGCCTCCTTTTGGAACCTTCGCTCGAATGGAGGAAACCTGACACAAGTATGAGAAGTAGTTGTTCAGTATATTCGGTTGTATTTCATTTCACAGCCTTTCCACTGCACACCTCTCTCCTGTAAATTTTGTCTTACTCTCTGGCATCTTTTTTGCTTCCATTCCTTTCTTTAACCGAACGGCAACGTTATTTTTTGGAAGCACAGAGTTCTCTGTCTCAGTAGGATTGAAAATACTTCGCCACTTTTGCGTCTAGTGTTTTCTGTTCCCCTTCATGGGTCCACTGACTACCTACTCATCCTAATGCAGTCAAGACAGCGAAAGGTTCACTTTGCGTTCCTCTCTTGTTGTCTGATGCTTTTTGTATTTCAAACGCATCTTGATCCACAATGATGCCAACTTCGACTAAATTGAAGTTTCTGGTTGAGAGGACACTCAAGTGTTTGAAAACATGTAGTTTGCTGTAGCAATGCATTGAGTTATTGTATTTAACAAAGAAATTCACTGGTGTACAAATACCTCAATCGAATGCACCTCTGAAGTTCGTCCCTTTAAGTTTAGAGAAACCCTTTCATCCTCAGACCCTTCATTACATTTATGCCAGCTATATTTAACGTAAAATTGGTACATTGGGCGTGCCACATCTCTCGCACGCTTTGATCGATAGTTAATAACATTGATTCACTGTCGATGAAAGTGTAAGTAATTACTCTCTTGCGACGATTCTGAGATGAGACAGGATTTAACCGAAGAAAGCTCGTAACTTTGGTTCTCTGGTTGACTGTAGCTTTTCCAACGTTGACTGCGTAACTGCACTTGTCAGTGTTTCGGTGTAGCAGTTGGTTGTACTTGTTGGTAAAAACAATTAGACTATACGCGTTGACTTTGCAGTCTTTGATTGCATGTTTTATTTCCAGACATCCATAACATAAGCGCTGCTTCCTCACCGTCACAAAAATAAATCAAACATTTGCTTTTTTTCTTTACATTCCAGGGGAAATTCTTTCTCTATTTAAAATGCCTCGGCCTTCCTCATTGCGTTTACCCTTAAACTCTGAAATCCCATCTTGCACAAAAGCCATTTCTGATAGCCCTCTTTAAAACATGGTTACAACGGGCCAGTTCTCGTCCATGAAATTGACAAAGAGCAATCATTTCTCTATAACAAATTTTGGTAGCTTATCAACTGCCAGGCACAATTTTGAACACGATTGCAGATCGCCTTTTTGTTTATACTCTTTGATCATGTTCACGAAGTTCTTTGATCACGTTGATCATGTTCAATAGCAGAGAAATGAATCAGTCTTTTCAAAATCATGAAGTTTCACTTGACGAGCTTTAAGCAGGCTCTCGAGCTGCGTATCTTTAAAAACATACAGTCGTTCAAAATTTCTCTCAAGAGCGCTTCAGGCACCGCAATAGAACTGTCTAGAATATCATATCACTGAGATTGCAGACTTTTCAAATGACTATATTTTCTCAATCCGGGATTATGCGTTTATCAACCGTTTTTCAACCGAAATTGTTTGCTTTTAACTTTGGTAAACTTCTGCTAAACAGATGTCGGTGTTATATCGCACGCCAAATTTCTGAAAAGCATCTCCATCTTCATCATTTGACGAACGATCCGAGAAAATTGGTAACGCCGATAATGCCTACGTTCATTCCCTTCAGGGCTGACATCCAAACTAGCTTTTATTTCAACTGTTGTTCGTGTGTCATAATTCATATAGGCCCACTCCGGGTTATCTCTTCCTCTTGAGGTCGAAATCAGAGTGACTTGTAACAGGTTACAGTTGATTGAGAACGTACGTCATCTTCCCTGAATGCCGTTTCTGGCAATTTCGCTCTAGTTCTCGCTTCTCTTTCCAAAACTGATGTTGAATTGAAATTTCTTTAATTTGTTTTCCTCCCTCCACTTATCTCGATGATATTGAGCTGGTAGCAACTATGTCTCGAATTCAATTTCGAGTTCCTTCATGGGTCCTCATTTCTTCGTTTCACTAAAAATTGTTTCCGAAACATTTTCTGTATCATGGTTGCTTCAACGTCTCCTGTAACCACATTTGCTGTCGTATGACTGGTGTTATTATAGTTGGGGTTACCTCTCTTCTCTGAAAGTCAAACGTCTGGTTTTATTGGCTGTGAATGATTTGCAGGCGGTTCTGATTCTTTGATTGAAGAGTTGATTGGCTATGCTGATTTGACATTCGCAACAGTTTGATAATACTGATAGTACTGATATTCTCATGTACGACACAAATCAGCTTTAATTTGCTGTGTAAAATGAATATCAGTTTTAATTCAACTGTCCGGGTCGCCTGACGAAAACAAACGGCTGCTCTATCACAATAAACACAAAAGAATTCACCAACCAGTTTGTTTTAGGGGTTCTCTTGGGATTTTTTGCTCTTCGTTTTATAACTGTTTAACCGCCAGCTTAACGTCGCGAAATTCAATTCAGCTATTCGCTAATCTTAGTTCTTTCATTATCAAATTAGCCCTGGCTCGCTACAGATTTTACGTGATCTCTTTATCTATACCAGAGCAAACCGATAGGGTAAGCAAATCGAAGACACAAAGATATGTCTCAGACCTGCATGTGCACAATTATTTAATCGTAGACTTAAGTTAGGTTTTGCTCTTTGTACGCACGAGTTGGAGTTCCGGAAGTTGTGGTTGCTACAGTTTAATTGCAGCTCAAGTACTTCATAGATACATAACAATGTAACAAATTATTTACTGCGGAAGAAAAATTTTTCAACATGACTTCACGCATACAAATTTTAACTGCAAAGCAGTAGAGGTCACTGAAATTGAAAAAGTCAATGGTCGCAAGAATCATCAATGAAGACGACAAATTAACAAAACAAAGCATGACAAATCCTGACATACAATTCAAAGAATTTTATTAATTTATGACCTGACAATCATTAACCCTTTAAGCTTGAATAGGCAAATAAGAGCTGTTACTACTTCGAATAAGCAATAAAACAACACCAGAACAACAAAAACAAGCAAGAATAAAAGCCCATCTTTTCTTCTGAAAAGTCAGGATCGACATCAGAAAACAGCTTCTATGAACTCAAATTGGCAACTATATGCCACTATTTCTCATCAGCAACCTGTCATTAGTTGTCGATGAGTCCTCTCAATAAAATTATAAATTCAGACAAAAATCGCGATATTCCCTGCAACTTTTGAAAACATTTAGTATTAAAGTACGAAAGAGGTACTGAAGGATACAATTACATCAAATAATTGAGCCATCAATGACCACCGTTGACACCTGTTATCAATGAGACTAAACGACAAGACATCGATAAGTGCTACAAGTAACAAAAAAACGAACAAGCGCATAAGTCACAAAAAGCAATAGCAATTAACTTAAATGATTTGCTTTAATTGAAGCTTTCTAAACAACCAATGAGATGAGACCTGTCCATAATGAGACTAAGATAAGACGACAAAGTTGAAAAGAAAAACTCACGAAACTCAAAAAAATTCGATAACTGTTATTGAAAACTATTAGTGTCAAAAATACAGAAAGCACTAGCTTTAACCAAAAACGGTTAAACCGATAAACTTAATCCCTATTACCTGCATCAGAGACCTTTCCAAATGAGATTAAAAGATAAGACCTCAAAAAGTTCAATAAATAATTGAAAAGCTGAAAAGTTGACTCAAAATCTTTCAGAAAAAGTATTGTCAAAGTCATGAAAACCACTAGCTATTAACTGGAGCAATTAATTAGGGTTTTTATGCCTCATTCTCATTAGCAACCAATCTGTCCTCTCGTTGACGGTACTAAGTGATAAGATAACAGATAATTTTAAAAAATGGGGTTAAAATCTAAAATTCGCTAAAATTGTATGACAACAAATAGTGGCAAAGTCATAAGTTTTAGCTGCTCCTCAATAATTTCAAGTAAAGGCAAATAGGCACAATTCGAATACATATGTAGTGTCTTAAAAGCACTGAATGAGAGGAAACTCTGAAACAGAAGTCAAATGTATGCACCTGAAAAAAAAACCCATCTCAAAAACCGCCAAATTGTTCATACACCAATATCTCTCCTTTTAAAAGTATTTTGAAAAAGTCGCGCCTCAAGCCTACCCGACTTTCGCTCTCGTTACTAATTCAGTCTGACCAAAATCACCACTTTGACTTTTCACTGACGTGAAAAAGACGAAAAGCGTGAACAGATCTTAAAAAAAGACAGCGCACCAATACAATTCAATTTCTTTGAATTGTGAAAAAAAACAATGATGTCCCCAACAATAGCCGCTATCGCTTCGCGGCTACTAAAAACAATTTTAATAACAACTGCTTTAAGTTTTGATTCAGTTTTCACCGACTTATGGGTCATTTTTTATTAAAGTTGGGATTGGTGTACGCATCTGCCTTGTAAACTGTCTTTCTCGAATCATTTTACTGCCATCCCTTTACTATAGCAGTTAATCTTCAACTAATCCTCTAATTAATCTTCAGACTAGCTGCTTAAATGAAAAAACATAGCCGGCAGATTGCCGGAATAACTGCGAAAGAATAGACCTGCGTGCCATATAATAGAGATAGAAACAGATACAGATCTAAATTGGAAAAAAAAATCGATGCAGCTCAAAAAACTAGGCTAAAAAACATTCAGCGATAAATTAATAAAGCTTGTTAAAATTCATTCCACAGACGCCTCTTATTAGGGAAGTTTACTGCACATAGGAGTTCCTTTGACCTTAAACAAATTCAAATTAAACTTAAGTTTTAAAGTGCAAATGTCATTTTATTGAGTGAGGTAAGTCACGTATGATCAAAATCTAATCACGCAAATAACCTAAAAACTTTTGCTAAAGCGAGTGAGAAATAAAGTCACGCGCGCAAATGCCGTTAGTGAGAGGAAGAAGTCATTCAGAAAATTTGACTTTTTCAGCTTTGCTGTGTGAACAAATGTAAAAACGAAAAAAGAGCGTCAGACGACGAAACAAAAAAAACATTGCCGGAAGAATTCCGGAAGCGACTCGAAGCGTAAGAGCTTGACAAAAAACCCTAATTGCAGCTGAATCCATTACCTTATGTATTAAACCATGAACTCATTACCCTCCCCCCCCCCCCCCCCCCCCCCCCCGGTCTGATCTAAAAATTGGTGAAATTTAAACCACTGTCAATAAGAGAAACAAAATGCAGCAATAATATTTATCATTGAAAACCTTCGTTAACGTTAAGTGCAAAATAATTAGGATATTCAAAACACTGATAGGCTGAAAAAGCTGACAGGGCTATCAATTGCCCTCAAATAATTCATGATTCTAGTCTCAAAAAGATTGCGAAAGCAAACGGCAGATAATAATAACTACTTAGAAACTAAGTTAAATTTTTCAAAAAAAATGCTCGAAGTTAAGAATCAGAAAACAACTACAGTTAGATTTCTAATCACTGCAATTAAGACAAAAACAACATATATTTCTTTCTTGTTATATATATGCTGTTGTATATGGCAACATGATTTCATACTAATTCAAAAATAAAATTATAGAAAAGACATAAGCAACAGAATAATATTCAAAGGCAAAAAATTATTTAAGAACAATGCCAAGGCCGGAAAAAATCACAATAAAAGGTAACAAATGGACCTTCTGGAAAAAGCTCTCTAGCAAACTCTCAGTACTTCCTTATGTTGAATGAAATCAATCGCAAACCAAAGAAACGACAAAAATCTCAGAAAAAACTGAAATCATTCAATTTTTCAATAACAGAAAAAATCAATATAACCACTATAAATGTAGATCCCAGCACAAAGCTAGAATGATACTAGCTAGAATGTGAACAATATGGACACAATGTAAGGAACACCGTAACAGAGACTAATTCTCGATTTTTGAAAGTTAAAAATCAAATGAAAAAAAAAACAAGAAAAACGAACACATTTCAGTTTTCAGCATTCGAGACATAGAAAAGACAATGAGTCATCTGAGAAAACATCCATCCTCCTGAACAGAACAAAAAGAAAAAGCAGAAATCAAACATACGAAACATTGAATCATTTTAAAAAAAACGGTCAAAAAATTTTTAAGACTGCATTCATAAAATAAACTTGAACTGTTTTTCAAAAATTAAACGCTAAAAAAACGATAGAAGTTTTTTTGAACAAAATTAAAACCCATCATGTTGCACAAAAAGACTATTTCTAGTAATTAAAGCCAAAATACAGACAAAAAAATTGAGAAAAATTGGAAAAAATTACCAAAATCGGATCAGCATATATACAATTTTATACAACAAAATTACATCGAGGTAGAAAGAGGCGTTCAGTATATGAATTATCAACGGGACGTTGCCATATTAACTGATTTTTGACAAAAAGACGGCTAAAAGATCCAAAAATGAATAAATTAATAGGAAAAAAGCCAAAAATTAATTAGAAAATCAAGAAATATGTGCCAATTTTGAACTTGAAACGCGTTTCCAGGCACTACAAAACACTGTGGTATTAATTTCCAAGGTTTACATTTCATTATAGCATCGAATAAAAATCATTTTTACTAAAATCCAAATTACAAGCAAAAAAAATGGGCCACTTAAACGAAAAACGGCTAAAAACGATTATCTATATGCGCCATTCAGTCAAAAACTACTTTTCAAAGTCAAAAAGTCATTCAATAAACGCAGCGCATGATCAAAAAACTTCTCTCGCTCGGAAAAAATTTGTTCACAAGGCAATTTTTCTCACTTTCGCTTTTAGGTCAAAACAGCGTCTGAACAAATAGTAATTCCGGTAAAAAAAAACATTGCCGGCAGATTGCCGGAATAGCTGCGAAAGAATAGACCTGCGTGCCATATAATAGAGATAGAAACAGATAGAGATCTAAATTGAAAAAAAATCGACGCCGCTCAAATAAAAACTAGGCTAAAAAACATTCAGCGATAAATTAGTAAAGCTTGTTAAAATTCAGAAGCCTCTTATTAGGGATCTTTACTGCACATAGGAGTTCCTTTGACCTTAAACAAAATCAAATTAAACTTAAGTTTTTAAAGTGCAAAAGTCATTTTAATGAGTGAGGTAAGTCACGTATGATCAAAATCTAATCACGCAAATAACCAAAAAATTTTCGCTAAAGCGAGTGAGAAATGACGTCACGCGCGCAAATGCTGTTAGTGAGAGGAAGAAGTCATTCAGAAAATTTGACTTTTTCAGCTTTGCTGTGTGAACAAATGTAAAACGAAAAAAGAGCGTCAGACGACGAAACAAAAAAAAACCAAGAGCACCGCAATATAGCTACGCTCAGCTTACAGCTTCGCAGCTATAAAAAAACCTTAAGAAAACCAATACTCCTCTTCGAGTCGTAAAAAACCAAGAGCACCGCAATATAGCTACGCTCAGCTTACAGCTTCGCAGCTATAAAAACCTGATGCTGGTAAACAATTAATTCTAAAGATGCATCACAAGCTGTGGACCTCACTGCAAATATATCTCGTCAACACCACATTTACGCATAACAGCCAGTTTTGCAGTTCTTTCTCGTCAATTTAACTGCGTTTATATTTTGATGTCAACCCAATGTTCCCGATTCAACAGGAAATGAATCTTTTTCAGTTTTTGTACAATTTTGTAAAATGCAATGCAAGATTCCATAAAATGATCCCGTTTCAAAGAAGCATCTGTACTCCAACACCACCACAAACAACGATGACTGCAGGTCCATTAGAAGTGTCTATCTTTCCCTCAGTTGATAGTCTCTTGATTATGTCTTCATACACAGCACTCAGTGCAGCTCCACATGCAGGTTCCACTAACATACGGTGATCCACTGAAACGAACAAAAATGAATAAGTTAAAATTTCTTTGCATTCTCTCTCTCTTTGTCGGTCAACAAAAATTTAATAATAATAATAATACTAAATTCTTTCTAGCAGTCATTCAGCACCTTAGAGTTTACTTGTACACATGACAATGGGGGTTATTTCCTATTATACACATAGCCGGCAGATTGCCGGAAAATAGCCGCGATAGACGCTTGTGGCCCACCATGAATTGAAACAACTAAAGAAATGATTGACAGACCGACCACCACCTTTTTAATAGACCACTAAACTTTTTGAGTTAGATTCGGACTGTCATTTTTATGAGACACATTTGCTTTTCAAGAAAAAAACCCAAATGGAGCTTTTTCAAAATTAATTTTAGATAAAACTCTATCACTCAGGAATTAGGGCATATAAGTTTGGCACTACTTAGATCCACACTATTGACCTTTAATTAGTAAATATTCATAAAACTTAAAGTTCCATAAAAGAGTTCAGAAGTCATTTTTTGAGTGAGGTAAGTGACGCAATTGACCTTAAAGCAGAAATGATGTCACGAACACAAATTTTAACTGCAAAGCCGTAGAAGTCACTGAAGTCATTGAAAAATTCAATTCCAAGAAGTCAGGGTAAGACGAAACAATCTGTTATACGAAGTAAAAAAATCCTAGCAGGACAAGTCCTGAAATACAATTCAAAGAATTGAATGAAAAACTTAGAAGTACTCTACCTGACCAGCAGATCAATAGAACAATGACAGCCAAAACACAAAATCATTTTTAAAAAAATTGAGAAATGAAAACAATCAGACAAATTAAACAATAATATACTCATTCCTAAAATTTTTGAAGCTTTCACCCTTAGAGCAAAATTTCATCCCTGAAATCGTTCCAGAATTACCTCCGCAAGATCTGAAAAAACTCACTGGCCTTTGAAGATCGATTAACTCGAAAATGACTGAAATTTATTTTTTAAATGCAATTGTAAATTTTAATGAAATGTTGCTAAAATTGTGACTTTAGTATCTTCAGAATCATTTCTGTGTCTCTAGAGGCTATCCATTGACCCAATTCCAAGCCTTAAAAATTAATTGGCTCAAAGATCGATAGTCAATAATTTTTAGAAGAAATTTTTGATTTCAAATAGAAATTCGTTCTATTAAAATAATGAAAACCATTCAATTGCCCCCTAGCAACTAATTAGTAACATACTATCAAACCCTGGATGAGGTTATCTGGCTAACAAATGTTTAGAAAAAACTGAAAATTGCAAATTTTATCAAAAAAATTTCAAAATTCAAAAGGCTAAATTGTTGAAAACAAATCCAGTGAAACGAACAACCACGCAGTACCTTTTTCAGACCATGGAATAGGTTTTCTGGCACTTGAGAATGAAGAAATATCAAAAAATGACAAACTTTAGGAAACCTTAAAATAGCAGATTTTATCAAAAAAATGCCAACACTCGAGACATTAAAATGTTGAAAACCAATCCAATGTTGAAAACTCTGCAGTGCACTATTAAAAAACCTTAAAGGAGATTCACTGGTCCCTAACGCTGGAAAAACGCAAAAAAATGACAAAAATTGCAAAAACATATAGCTCATAAAATGGCCATAACAAGTAATTTTGTCTCGCAAAAAGCCTTCAACAAATTTTAAAAACTTCAACCTCAGACTTATCACTTAAAAAATTGAAAGAAATCACAAAAGCAAAAATTACACCAATTCGAGCCCAAAAATTTCTAAAAATGACCTTTTAACCTTAAATTAAGGCCTTCCCAGCAACTGCACCAATCTGAGCACTTGAAGGAGTACTAAAGCCCACTTTGGGCCTCTAATGAAACTTAATGCCCGCTGGGCTTTTATCTGTTTATCCCGTTTTTGAAAGATCAAAGTCAGTGAAAAATGTGTGAACACAACTTTAAAAAAAGACAGCGCCCAATAGAATTCAAATAATTTGAATTGTAAAAAAAATTAGGAGCACTCTAATAGCCGTCTGGAATTGCTGACGCGGCTATTGAACATAAACCGACTAATGTCGGAAGAATTGCTCTCGAACGACAGACGGGTGGAAAAACATTCGAGCCACTGATTTCCCGCTTCATAACCCTACGCACTGCTGACTGAGCTTGGCCCATATTTTTGCTATGCTGCAACCGACTTTATATTAGCAAGCTTTACTTCGGAGTGAGAGCACTAGAGATCATTCAAAAAGGAAGAACGAAAGCGTGAAAAAGTCACTTCAGAAGTTAAAGAATGTTCTAGACGAAAAGCGCAAAATGGTTAAGCAAGAAATTTGCATAAAAGAAAGACCAACACGTTTACAATAATTGCTATGAACTTCGTTCAAGAGCAATTAAACAGGCGGGGGGGGGTCGTAGGGGTTTATTCCCTAGACCTCAATGAGGGAACACTGCTGGGCCGGTGGCCCGTTCTTAAGTGTCTCGTTCACAGAGATTTTGTTTATATAACCATGTACGAGCATAGTAACTGCCGCTTCTGCAGCAATAATGTTTTTAAAAACACTATTACTAGTGGGAATATAACCATTGTAGTAAATACCAATCGTTATGAGGAAGTAAAAATGACATCAACACACAAATGTTCTGTGAGTGATTATACATCGGGTTTTATGACATGAACCCAACTTACGCATGAACTGTTTGCACGCATTAACGGCCTGTTCGTCAGAGACTACTTCTGACAACACAACATATGTGTCATCTTTAAGTCGTCTGAGAAGTTCTGGACACGGCTCTAGAGCTCCTAGACTCTTAGCCACGCTAAAACAGATCAGCCTATCACCGGATATGTTCAAAGTGGACACAATTAAATAAAAGTTTTATTTGGCTACGTGAAGCTTCTGAGTATTTTCATACATCAATCATCTAAGCATTAATTTCAACTTCTCGATAGATAGAAACTGCGCTGAAGCGTGGTTGCTCGTATTGACGAATTCTGGTCTGAAAAGGACAGAGACAGTTCAGGTGGTTTGTGACTTCTCGATATTAAGAAAACCGTTTGAGAAAGTCGATCACTCGATTTTCGCTTTTAAAAACCTGAGATTATCGACTTTTGTGGAAAATTTAACTCTCTTATTATGAGCTAGTTATTTAAAAGACAGGAAACAAAAACGTATTTTGGGATAACAGTGCATTAATGAACAATTCAATGAAGCACGGATTACCACAGGAATGAAAGAATGCGAAGTCATTCTCTCAGCAAATGACACAAGTATGTTCTGTTCAAGGCCTAAATATGTACATTTCAGAAAAAATCAAAAACTCGTCCGATTGGTTTTTCTTCAATAAAAATGGGGCAAATGAATAAAATTGAGAAAGCCACAAAAACAAGCACACAAATTTTCAGAGATATCGAATCATGCAAGTATCTACGAATACATTTAGATGAGAGAATAAAATTCAGAATACAGAACTTATGCAAAAATGTCCACAAAAAGTAATTTTGTCACTACATCACCTTGCTCTACAACGCCTATGCAAAATCAATAACTGACATTGCCATTCTCATTTCATCCAGGTCTCATCTGCAAGAAACTTTCGCTTTGCAAAACTCGAATATAGCCGGAAAAAAGCTGCGATAGACGCTTGTGGCCCACCATGAATTGAAACAACTAAAGAAATAAGATTGGCAGATCGACCACCACCTCTTTAATAGACCACTCGACTTTTTGGGTTAGATTCGGACTGTCATTATTATGAGACACATTTGCTCTACAATAAAAAAAACCCTGATGGAGCTTTTTCAAAAATGATTCGATGATAAAACTCAAGACTCTATCACTCAGGAATTAGGGCATATAAGTTTGGCACTACTTAGATGCACACCATTGACCTTTTATTACTAAATGTTCACAAAATTTAAAGCTCAATAAGTGAGTTCAGAAGTCACATTTTTAGTGAGGTAAATCACGCAATTGACCTAAAAGCAGAAGTGACGTCACGAACACAAATTTTAAATGCAAAGCAGTAAAGTCACTGAAGTAATTAAAAAAAACAATTCCAAGAAGTCAGGGTAAGACGAAACAAAAATTTGTTAGACGAAGTAAAAAAACATAGCAGGACAAGTCCTGATGCACAATGCAAAGAATTTTTATTGATTAAACAACAGACTAGACCTAGTAGGGACTATGAGTGAACTGGAAAAACCATTTCTTAAAAATCGGATAAAAAAAATTAAAAAAAAAGCAGAAAATCAAAGTTAAACTGCAGCATGTGAACAAAAAACCACTAGCGAAAAAGTGAAATTTGGTTTTACCAAAAAATAGGCCTAGAATGAACTAAGAAAGGATTGCGAAAACCATTAGGCAAACAATTCGATCAAAAAATTGAAAAACAGTAAAAATTAAAGTGAATTTGCCGCATGTGGACAAAAAATCACCAGCGAGAAAGCGAATTTTTGTTCAAACATTGTTTTATCACTCTACCTTAAAATTCAAGTTAAAAATTTTCACGCCGCCAAACCACTCGCTTCTTCGCTCCACTTCCTTTTTCGGCGTGACGAAAATCACTACTCCAAGTTGACTTGCAAAAATCATAAAAATGTGTGAAAAGATCTTGAAAAAAAAGACAGCGCCTCAATACAATTCAAATTGTTGATTCAATTCAATTCAAAATTAGGAGCGCAATAATAGCCGCCTGGAATTGCTGACTCGGCTATTAATAATACAACAAAAATTTTTTCTCAATATAGCTTGATTGCGCATTAGAAGTTTTGTGCTGAACTATTTTTTTTGTATAAGAATAAAATGTTCCAGTTCCAGAACTTTTCTGCAACAGGTTTTTTTTAATAAAGCTGATGTCGAATCCCAAGCCGACCACGCCCAAAAAGCATCGATAAAACCACTTTCAAGCGCGACAAAAATTCTGCAACGAACAGTGGCAAGCAAAATATAAGCATTTATCACCAAACAATTTTTCAATTGAACAAAAATGACAACATTATTCCAATTTAGCTTTCAGAAAAATGATTGATAAGTTTCATTGAAATACATGTATTTGACAGTACTGACATTAACCAAAAGTCCCAAGATTTGTTTCTTTTGACAAATATTACGAAATTAAAGAAAATTCTTGAGTTAGGTTTTCAAGAATTTAAACATACCCGGCAGATTGCCGGAAAATAGCCGCCGTTGATTCCAATAAGCATGGTTTGGATTGAAAGAATAGAAGATATTGAAAAAAAAAATTTGTACAAAAACATTTTTTAAGTCCGATTTATTTTGATGGCATTTCGTAGTTGAACATACTTCTGTTTCTTAGAGAGAGGCTACAGGGGCTACTATCAATACCAATAAGCATAAGCGATGATAACTAAAACTTATAGGAACGACGTTCAAATATCGGGCATCTAAAATTGGGCATTATGGGTTTATCCCGCATCTATTTCTGACTTCAATTTTTTATACTGACTCTGTTCATTTTGAATTGCTTTGCTGAGCAACTGATGTTCAAATTCACTTTAAGCAGAATGAGAGAAGAGAGGAACTAGCCTAGAGAAGTCAAAAAGATTTCACGCAAAATGTCGAAAAAGCGGCAAATTGGTAAAGCGAAAAAAAGTTTGACGAAGTAAAAAAAATAGGAGCGCTATAATAGCCGGCTGAGAAGATGAGGGCGGCTATTAATAAAATAAACATAACCGACTAACGTCGGGCGAATTGCTCTCAAACGACCGGCGAGCGGTTGGCTTGGTCAGTAGCTAGCCACGGGGGGGGGGGGTGGGTGGAGCCAATAGCGGGGGTGGGGGGTCAACAAGGGGGAGGTGTCTCAACCTCTGAACCGCCCTTCACACCATAAGTATAAGTCTCCAAAACAGTTTGAGCTGAAACAGACCTGAAAGGCTCTAAGAGCACTTAATGCCCGCTGGGCGCTACCTGTTTATCCCGTTTTTGAGGACGAAAAGTCAAAAGCGTCAGACGAAAAATTGGTCAAGCGAAAAATCGCATAAAAAAGACCGACAGGACTAATATAATTGCTACAAACTTCGTTTGAGAGCAATTAATAATGTTAATCACCCGAAGATATGAGGTGCAAAGCTGAAGAAACATAAAACCTTCCTCTGATAATGGCGGTACAAAATAATTGAGAATAGCGAATACTAATAGAAACTGATTGCGATAGGTTTGTAGACTTTATTTTAAAAAACGAAGAAGAGAAACCATTACTAATGAATAGCCATGCTGTGAATTCTTAGACAGATTTCGACTAAATCGTTATTTCTCGAAGCTGCCCTTAAACATCCTTCACTTGGAGTGAGATTTCACCTTAACTCCTTAAGTTAAAGCGCACGCTTAATCTTCGAGAAAGACAAAAATACTTTTAAGAGAGGTAAATCATTTTTGAACAAATTTCACTCGAAAGACTGATTTTTATAAGAGTGAAAATTGAGGTCACGTACAAAACTCACTCTAAAATCTGCATGTTCGAGCGAACAAAAGCTGATGAACGGACAAAAGTGAGCGCGACGTCATATGGTCATAAGAGAGATAGAGACAGGGAAAGATAACAATTCCTCTCAATATAAATGAACGACAGCAGAACTTATGACGACATATTGCTATTTTAAGTAAAGTTAACCAGAAACCTTCGAGATATCTTTGGGTTAAGTAGAAAAATAGGATATACTCAGAGAGGACATTTGACGGCTCCAAATGGATTACCCGCCACTGCCTTGTCCAAACCTCTTCAAGTTCCTGCGAGTACTTGTGAAAATTCAAAAAAAAAGTTTTGTGAAATTCTAGAAGTTAACGGAGATTTCAGCTTTTGACAAGTTTTTTAAACCAATTAGGAAGTTCTGAAAGGAGTATGTAAAAGAACTGTGCGATGTTTTTTTTATAAATAGTTACAAAAAATTCTCTAAAGTTAAACCAGAAGAATCAATAATTCTTTTTACTTTTACCTTGAAATTGTAGTCAATCGCACACTTTTTCCAGCTTTGATGCTCAAATTAAGACAATCTGCTCCCACAGTTTCCATCGCAACTAGCGGAACATTTTTCCACGAAGGTCTTTTTAATATTCCCTCCATCATTCCCAGGAGTAATCCACCGCCACCAACTGACACCACTATACAGCTGGGCACTGTGTCTGGACCCAGTTCAGATTCAATCTCGTCGATCATACTCGAATGACCTTCCCTGTGCAAAACAAAACAATAATGCAATCGAAAATTTGGAACTACCCTAATCCGTGGTTGAAACAGGATTTCACTCAGGTTTGCAAAATATTGAAGTCCGATGATTTTGACAGGGATTGCTTACTTCTACCCAATTCAGAAATGAGCTTCATAGAGCTTCTATCTCAGTTTTATATACAAAAATATGTTAGACAATTTCTAAATTGAGGCTCTATTCACCAGAGTTCAGCAAAAATCTAGACTAGCCATAAACTAGACCTCTGTCATAAATAGTCTTAATATAACTCCCTTCAGAGGAACTGATCTGAAATATCTTATTAAGAGAAATCACATTATTATCATTCCTGAACACTATAGTTAAGATTGAATTTATTATCGTTAGACGCTGGCGTCAGTTAACCAAAAGAATAAATCGTTATAATGAAACAGCGACAAGCAGCAACCAGAGGCCAAAAGAGCTGAGTAAAATTACAATTTTTCAAAAAAAAAAACAAAGAATCATTCAGCATCCGAAATGTTAAAAAGATCAAAAGATACAACAGTGATAAATGGCTCACATAGCCTTTAGATTTTCAAAACAAAACAATACCTGTAAGGTTCAATGGGACAGTAGAATCAAGCCAGCAGTCAGCCTCAGAAATTTAAACTACGAAAACGACAAAACCAAGCAATTCAAACTACAAAAATAATGCATAAAGAAAAAAACCAACATTATTAGAAATTCACAGCGATCAAAACTGATGTGAACCGTTATTCCTGCTCAGATTATCGGCATCAGGGAGTTATTGTTTTACGAAAACTGATGTATATTGAAAAACTATCAGAGACTTAACTGATATGATCATACGAATCCTATTTTATGGCAATTACTATTATAAACAAGATTTCAATAACATGAGACCAGATTACACGCACACATAAAACACACGCGCCGATGGAACCCCCCCCCCCCCCTCGCACACGTACGCATATACACTCACACACACACAACGCACCTAAATAGTAATCAGTTGTCAATGCATAAAATTCTGACCATAAATAGGGATGATCGTAAGGAGGTACCATAATTCCATTCACCTCTTGACTGTACTCAATCGCTTTCTCGTTTGCTTCGTTCCATACCTAAAATGATTAATTAATAAAATTTGAGATCAAATAAAATCAAATACATATAGTCAAATCGTTCTGAATCGTTCTTGAAATATTTCATAGAACTTGCGTCAAATTTCACGTCTGCAGTAAAAAGTTTGTATAAGAAAAAATATAATTGGAGGAATGTATGGGTCAAAACTCTTTTCATGGTATTATGGTTTGATGACAGGGATGCTGATTTCTCAAAATAATTAATTTTTAAAAGCCGCCAAACGAACTAGAGCAACGCTCATATTGGATGCCAGCATGTTGGCGTTCTTATTGTCATGCAAAATCCCTACAAATTTGATTATTTTCAAACCAGGAGGACTAAATTTTTGTGGTCATGTCATAAGGTAGTGGCTAAGAAACAGAATAACAGCTCTCCAAGTCCCCAATTTTTTCCGCCTTGTCGCCAGTTCAGTTCCAGCAAAATCTCATACAAGGCAGGTGTGTTTATATAAAATCTCAAAGCCCAAAACTCGTGGAGGGGGGAATTATTCATCAAATAAGCACTTTATTTCCGGGAGAAAAAAAATGAGGAGATCGGCTTACTCGTCTGAACACGAATTAATTAAATGACCATCTAAACTCAGATAATCGACAATTACTGTTTAGCCCCCTAACAAAAATTAGCTTAATTTTTAAAGGGAGAACCAGCTAACCACACTGGCAGCTAATTGGAATTAATCCCTAATAAATCCCTAATAAGCCCTAATAAAACAATTTTTCATTTAAAAAACATAAGGAAAAACAACTATTCAAAAACTATGAAGACAATTCGTCGAGCCATATATTAGCATAGTGGTTTTCAAAAAATAAATTCAGATGCATTTTTGCGAAAGGAACAATACCAAATCTGATCAAGTCTGTCATAAACTCGGCTTCACAAACGGACCACAACGAAGGGCTTGTCTCAATTAGGTACAAACAATCGACTTTTTCTATTAACATTGACAACAACCATCATCCACTTCTTCGGTGAGCTTGGTTCATAGCTTTAAGGCCGAGCTTATTAAATGAACAAAATAAACGAAGCAAGGCTATAAAACAGTGAAGTTAGAATAGCAGGATAAGCAAAATCACGGCTACATTCTATCGAAGCCAAATTGATTTCTCCGCTTTTGTCAACATTTATATTTAGTAAGTCTTATTAACTGATTATCGTACATGAAGTGAAATCAAACTCAAACTTGAATGTCACCGTATTAGCAAAACGACATACAAACGAATTGAACAATTCATTGCCAAATTGCATCAGATTCTTTACGATTGATTTGCAAATCGAATTGCTATTAATATCGAATACTCGACAAAGCATCTACATGATTAGAAAACTTCCAGGGACATCATATTTACAACAAAAAAGTGATGCCGTAAAAAATGTTCAGTCTGTCGACATTCTTATCCATAACAGATCAGCGATGCAAATTTGACATGTAAAACCACGTAACTAGCAGCATAAGAACTACAAAAACAGTTGAAACTCGCTAATTTGGTTAAGTTGAACTGAAATACATTGCCTATTGTACAATTCCTTGAGTAGTAAATCATTTGTTATCTTGTTTTGAATTTGTAAATCGTTGTACAGCTTAACCTAACACTGACTTCCGGCAAAAAAAAGAATCAACGACTTTGATATTTTCAAAGCATTTCCAGGGAACAAAATTTCTAAGCAGGAGAAACTTTGTCTAAAGTACAGAGTCAGTTCTCTTAGTGACTTGAACGAAGCTTGGCCTAGTTTCGCATTGGTGTTATTGAAGCCCATCGAAGACTACAATTGAGTTATTGAAGCAAATTTAAAAACAGCTTCCAGACAACAAGAACATAGTCGCAATAGCTTCGTAGATCTGCAGTATCAGACTGGAAGTAAAACACGACAGAGCAAAAAAGGAATTTATTCTGTTCAATAAGGGCTGAGATTTTACATTTTGATTGAGAATATGTAGGCTTCTATTAGCTGCGCTTAAATAAATTTCAATTAGAGGGATAGACACTCACTTGAATTTATCTCATTGAATTAAAGTTAAGTGAATTTCAGAAAGAGGAAGTCATTTTTTGAGAGAAGTAAGTCACGTGTGTCCAACACCTAAATCACGGAAAGATTAGAAAACTCGCTTCACTAAGAGCAAAAAGGGCGTTTTGAGTTCTTAACAAAAACTCAAAATTAGATTGTTTTAACTCAAAATGAGTATGGTATTCTGAGCGAATTAATTTAAAGATCAGCAAAACTGAATAATTAGTTATTTGGAATAACTCTTGAGTGTCAAGTAATGCAACGGTAGTTTAAGGTATAACGCATAATACAGTTCACCAAAGTTAATTGAAAAATCGCAATATCCAGGCAGATTTAAAACCGCTAAAGCGCACTGGGCGGTGTAAATCTTTCCCTGTCTTTGATAGGAGAGCAGCTGTTACGCATGGTAATTTGATTTTGTTATTGGTCGTGGTTTCCAGTATGCGATACAAACCTCCTCCATTTCTTAGCTTCGAGGTCAGAAATTTCCATTCAACCGAATTCTTAATGCAGCTCTTTAGGCGCTCAAGTCTTTCGAGAACGGCACTTCAAGCACGCACAAATCCCAAATAAACAAGTCAATCCTAATCAAGAAAATATGTCCTCTACAGTGACCCTTAATTACTGCTCAAAAAACACTGATTATTATCTACGACATTCTATTTACTAAATACCTAAACCTAACCGACTAATATCACACGACTTGCTCTCAAACGACTGCCGAGTGGTTGGCGTTGGTAGCCAGCATCACTGGGTGCGGCGGGGTATACTTTTCTGCAGCGGGAGGTTATTTTTTGAAGGAACTACAATTCTTGAGTAGTTTTGGTAACACGTTAAAACGCATATTTAACTACTAGTAGAGCTCTGAAAACACAGAATAGAGAAACATAACATAACCGACTAAAGTCGGGCAAAATGCTCGTAAACGACCGACGAGCTGTTGGCTTCGTCAGTAGCTAGCCACGGTTTAGTGAGGCTAGCTTTACCTTGATTCGACTCTGCAACATTTAGTTTTCTATCCTCGTTAGTAAATATACAAAAAAACTATTTTAAAAATTTGCAAAAACTGCAAAATTTAAAACAAAAATTTCCAGATTTCGCAGTCAGAAAAACGTTTAACACCATTTTTTGTCTCTGGAGTTCTGTCATGTAAACTAGCAAGACTTAAAAAGTTTCACTGGCCAGTAATGATTGTTCAACTCAGAAAATGACAAAAATATTCAAAAATTTTGAAAACAATCGCAAATTTGAACAAAATCGTGCTAAAGATCTTCAAAACCATTTCATTGTCTCAGGTGACTATCCAGTATCCCTATTGCAAGCTTTAAATAGTTTCGCTGGCTCATAAAGATCCATAAACTTGGAACATGATAATTTTCCAAAAAATTGAATAAAGAAACTTTTATCAAAAAAATGCTCAAGCTGGAATCTTAAAATATTGAAAACCATTTCAACAACTCTAGCAAAAAAATGCAGAAGGCTTACTATCAAACCTTGGAGGGGGTCTCTAGGACCTTGGTGCCGAAAAAATAAAAAAAATCAAAGACTCAAAATTGCAAATATTTTTAAAAAAAATTGCTGATATTCGTGATATCAAAATCTTGAAAAACATTCCATTTTATTTAAAAACTATGCAGTAACCTATTATCAAACCCTAAGTGTCTCTTGAGGCTGGGGAAACCTACAAAATGACAAAAATTTTCAAAAAACTTCATACAAATATTGATAAAATTCGTGATAAAAAGTTAAAAACTAATGAATTGTTTAAAAAAACAACTTATTTTTGAACCCAAACGCAGGTTTTTTGACCCCTGAGGCTGCGAAAACCTGAATATTGACAATAGATGTCAAAAAAATTGAAAATTGTAAGTTTTGTCAAAAAATGATAAACTTCGTGATGGTAAAATCTTGAAAAACATTCCATTACTTCTACAGACCATACAGTAACCTATTGTCAAAAAATAGAGGGGTACCTTGGCTCTTGAGGCTGGAGAAACCTAAAAAAAACAAAAAGAACTTTAAAAAAAACTTGAAAAAATGCAAGTTTTATCAAAAAAAACTGCTAAAAATTGTGATATTAAAAAGCTGAAAACTATTGCATGGCGAAAAAAAATTCAGTAGCTTAATAACAAACCCCTAAGGAAGTTTTCTGGCCCCTGTGTCTGAAAGAAGTGAACAATGAAAACTAAATGCAAAAAAAAGGAAAAAATTGCACGTTTTGTAAAAAAAAGCTTATATTCGTGACGTTAATATGTTGAAAACATTCCACTACCACTAGAAACTATGCAAAAACCTACTATCAAACCCTTGAGGAGGTTCCTTGACACCTAGGGCTGATAAAACTTTAAAAATGACAATTTATAAAAAAGCTTGAATAAATTGAAAATTAGTGTATATTTGCGTGTTTTAAGCACGCGGTTTTTCGACAGTAGCTAGCCAAGGATGGGGGGGGGGCACCGGGGGCTGATAAGGGGAGGGGGCAACAGGGGGTGGGGCGCAACAGCGCAGCGGAGGGTGGGGGCAATAGTGTGGGTGGTCAACAGTGGGGGGTGTTCAACCTCTAAGAACCGCCCTTCACACCATAAGTATAAGTCTCCAAAACAGTTTGAGCTAATACAGCTGAAAAGCTCTAAGAGCACTTAATGCCCGCCGGGCGCTACCTGTTTATCCCGATTTTGAGGACGAAAGTCAAATGGGTCAGACAAAAAATCGGTCAAGCGAAAAATCGCATAAAACAGCGAATTGAGAACAGCGAATTGCTCTCAGACGAAAGGCGAGGGGTTGGCTTCGTCAGTAGCTAGCTACGGTTTAGGGAGGCCAGCTTTAGCTTAATTGCGCGGGGGGCATTGGGGGGCAGGGGTTAAGTGAAGGGTGGTTAAACTCGAAGAACCGCCTTTCACAACATGAATTTAAATCTCCGAAACAGTTTCGTTGAATTGCATACTTAGAGTCTAGTAAGCCGAAAGGCTCTAAGAGCCCTTAATGTCCCCGGGCGTTACCTGTTTATACCGTTTTTGACAACCCAAAGTCCAATGGGTCAGACAAGAAAGTGGTCAAGCAAAAAATCGCATAAAAAGAGCACAGCACTAATATAATTGCTAAACTTCGTTTGAGAGCAATTAATCACTGCCCCCATTGCTACCAATTTATCCTGTTTTTGAAGACAAAATATCAAAAAATAGTCAGACCAAAATCCTGGCAGCAATTTTTATAACCAGTGTATATGGGCTGTTGAATCATGTAATTTGGATCAATCCAGGAAAACTATTATAATTAACTATTTTTTGGAAATGCGCTACTGGAAGTTCACGCATGTCTGCACTCTTAAACTTGAAGAGAATTTTAGTTGTTTCTTTATATCTCATACTTTCAATTGGTTTTCAGAAGCCACTGAATTAATGGAATCTATAGTTGATGAAGTGAGTTTTTCTCTTAACAGTAATAATTATATTTCAAAATACAGCATATTTCTTCTTTTTTTGCACTTCTAGCTTCATTGATAATATTCCATCTTCTCGCGGCTCTTGAGTTAAAAATCGGTTCTCGCTCAAAGAGTTAAAAAAGTGAACATTTTGACTAACACTTCCATGAACATGAAGGGTAGCACCAGAGTAGAGCTTGTACTGGTCAATGACGAATTGAGGAGTTGACGTAGGGAGAAAAACGTGCACTGGCTTGTTCAATTGTAAGCCAGCATAACAAGCTGCTAGACCAGCGTTTCCACCTGATACAATGACATTTCAGCTTACAGAATTCACTGATCAAAGAAAAAACGCCAAATAACTTACCTGACGAGCAGACAAAACAGGAGGCCTGAAATCACACACGTACGGTAGAATATTATTTTGCTACAAGAACTGGACAAACAGAACCTTTGGTCATGGTTGTTATTCAAAAAGCTATACAGTAACTCTATAGTAAACAAGGTCACTAATCTTTTTCGTACACTGCAAAATTCTCATTACACTACCAACATTGTTACCAGATGACAAATAGCATTGCTCGACACTAGCAGAATTACGATGCTTAGAAGAATCTCATGTTTAAAGAAAATTTTAGAATGAATCTTTCGGATTTTAGGTAACAAATGTTTAAGCCCAGATTATGCTATGACGTTTAACTTAATTGACACAAATAATCTGTTAGTGCAATACAGAATGGAAATCATGATCTGCTTCTCATAAAATGTTTCTCGAAAATTGTTAAGCAAGCAACTATCCAGCAAAACTAGAGTCCTAATGTTGTAATCGTAGCCAGATTAAACTTAACCGACTAATGAGCTTTCAAACCACCTGCGAGCTGTCAGCTTCGGTTGTAGCCAGCTGGGTATTAGGGATGCCAGCTTTAGGGGGTCAAGCCTTGGGGAGGTTCAAGCCATGGGGGGAGGTAGTTTTGGGAATGTTCTATTTCTTTTCACTCCGATTTATTTAACCACTTACCATTTAACACCGTATAAACTCGCTCCTCGGTCATTTAAACCCACAATTTATTCAACCTAAAATCATTGTAGCACCAAAATTTTCTATGTATTTCGGCGAAGGAGTTTTCTATTTCGTCTGGTTTTAAGAACGTAACAACAGGAATCATTTTGGGCCAGGGCCACAAAATGATTTTCTGATGAAATCTTTTTGAGTCCTAATTCTTCACTTGTCTGCACAAAATTTTGGGTTCAAAGGAAACAACAGCCGACACCATTGATTCTGGATGGTAGTTTTTAAAAAAATAAATATGGTTAATTTCAAAATCAAGCAAAGCCTTTTCCGAATTATAATCTGAAGAATCAGAGTATAATTCTAAAGAATCAAGTAATTGGCCGTATGTTTATTTTCTGCTTCGTTTGGAAGGATAGCATACACATAAGCATCAGCAATGCCGAAAATATATACATGAAGGATGTAAATTTAAAAACTTTTGGCAATAACTTAAAAAAGCCAGATGAAAAGCTCCTGGTTATCTCCGATGTCAAACTTTAAACGCAATTTGAACATATTGGGAATATCGAAAAGCCAGTCCACGGGTTCATGCATTGACAATGTTTGCAAATTTTTTCATTAACGCTGAGATGTTTAATTTAAACACTGTATCCTGCCAACGCCGGTTATGGGTAACATTGACTATCTGCTCACCGTTTACGCGAATGAGGTGGCCATCTCGTATAGAGGCGGAAATGCGGCACTTGATTCTTTGATAAACGATCAATTTCAGACAACTGTACATTCTCTTTTAACGTGAAACTCCTGACCTACAACAATTTTCTCTTTGTTTTGGAAAGAAATGGTATACTCAATGACAGCAGTAGTTGCCAAACTAATTTCAATATGAAATGAAACAAGAAGTGATCAAGAGCTCGGTCCACACTTCAATAGCCTTTAATTATCCTAATAGGGACTAGATGAGACAATAAAACTCGCTAATGGTTATAATTTTGAGCTCAGTTTATTTCGTTTATTTTGTTTTTCAATAATAAAGTTATTATGAGCTTTATTTTTCTGACAATTACGAGCCACTGATTTATAGATTCAAATTGGGGGCGGGGCAAAATTTATTAGGTCTGGAAAAATTTTAATCACAACTCAAGTCAATTCAGCCTAATTTTAATCTTCATTGAGAGAACTAATTAAAATTTATTCAAAGACAATTATCTTCAAAAATAGGAATCTTTAAATCGGATTGAAACAATGAAGCAGTTGAATTGTTTCGGTGTTAAATAATGTAGGGCTTACGAAATCGGGGCTAGGAAAAATTAAGGGTTACAAAACAGGAAGCTAGTTGTGGGTGGAAGGTTTGAAGGGCTGGACGAGAGGGGGCTCAAATCTCTAGGAGAATAAATGTTGACAGGGGCTCCACATGAAAAGCTTTCGGTGGCCTCAAAAAATTTGGTGGATAACAAACTTAGAGAATAGTAAGTCCATATGCTCGAAAACTGCACTTCATGCTCTCCGGGATTTACCTGTTTTACCCAATTTTGCAGGACAAAAAGTTAAATGGGTCAGACGTTGAACTCAATATCTGAAAGATGTGCTTCGACCCAAGTATGGCAACTAAATTAGCCGCTGACCGCAATACGATTTGGGGCTCGTAATATTGAGTTCTCTTGTATTTTTAGACGCAATGTAAACAAAAATTTGTCGTGATGGGAAATTATAAATGCATAGTTTCAAAAAAAGCCGGCAGATTGCCCGAATAGCTGCGAAATATACTTGCGTGCCATATAATACAGGTAGAAATAAAAATTGAAAAAAGTTAATGACGCCGCTCAAAAAATTATGTAGAGACATTCAGCGATAAAGTGGAAAGGCTTGCTAGAATTCATTCCCCCAAAAAACCTTTTTATTAGGGGCCTTGAGTGGACAAATGACTTCCTTCAACCTTAAACTAATTCAAATTAAACTTAAGTTTTAAAGTGCAAAAGTCTACTTATTAAGTGAGCTAAGTGACGTATGATCAAAAATCTGATCACGTATCTGACCGAAAGACTTTTACTAGAACGAGTGAGAAATGACACGCGCTCAAATGCAGTTAGTTAGAGGAAGAAGTCATTCAGAAAAATTGACTTTTTCAGCTCTGCAGTGCAAGCAAATGTAAAACAAAAAAGAGCGTCTGAAGACAAAAAAAACACCAACACCGCAATATAGCTCCGCTCAGCTTAGAGCTTCGCAGCTATTACAAAAAAAGCAGTTGGCAAGAAGTTTGAGTACTACGTTGGAGTTAAAATTGAATTATCATACGGCGACAGCAATTCTTCGAGAACAATTTCAATAAATTCGGAGGATGTTTTCCAATAAAATGATCGCTATTGCACTCTTTTTTTTTCAATTGCACCCATTATTTAGGAATAGAGTTTTTATAATACCCATGTTTCTACATTATGTAAAACGCCGTATCTTTTATCAGACTTGTACCAATGCGCTAACATTTTCCCAATATTTTCTAGGACCCCTCTTTTGGAAAATAACTTAGATATTCTTCTATTTATAAAACAGCAACTATCACCGTTTTCGAGAAGTCAAGTATGTTTTTTTACCTGGTACGATGTCTTAGCAAAACTTTAAGCAAAAAAATTACACTCAATGAAGTACGATCTTAAAACATACCCGGCAGATTGCCGGAAAATAGCCGCCGTTGATTCCAGTAAGCATGATTGGGATTTAAATAACAGAAGATATTGAAAAAAAGATTTTTCTACAAAAACATTTTTTAACGATTTATTTTGATGGCATTTCGCAGTTGAACATACTTCTGTTTCTTAGAGAGAGGCTACAGGGGCTACTATCAATAACAATAAGCATTAGAGAGAGGTAACTAATACTTATAGGAACGACGTTCAAATAGCGGGCATCTAAAATTGGGCTTTATGGGTTTATCCCGTTTCTATTTCTGACTTCAATTTTTTATACTGACTCTGTTCATTTTGAATTGCTTTGCTGAGCAACTGATGTTCAAAATCACTTTTAGCAGAATGAGAGAAGAGAGAAACTAGCCTAGAGAAGTCAAAAAGATTTCACGCAAAATGTTGAAAAGGCGGCAAAATGAGGTAAAGCGAAACATTTTTTTATTCGGCGAAGTAAAAAAAATAGGAGCGCTATAATAGCCGGCTGAGAAGATGAGGGCGGCTATTAATCACGAAACAAAAATATATAAAAATCACATGCTGTTTTTGAAGAGAATATTACGTTGAATGTCATTCCTTTGAATTTTTTGGTTTGTGAGTGGTTTAAATAACGTGACATCCACAGGCTTGAAATGGCACATTTAAGGATATCGGAAATAACGTACAAAACTGCTTTTAATTATCTCTTAATTGCTTCAATCCCCAATAGCTCGGAGTTCACTGAGATATTATCAGTAACATTGCAATTTCCCTTAGGTTAATTGCTCAAAAAGTAATTGCTCAAAAGCGTCATATATAAAAACGAAGCCCAAATCCATTTAGAAATTCTCTCCCATTTATTAAGATGGCAAAACGTAATACACTCACAATTCCGGGTGAATTTGCGCGCCTGTTAAATGTGCCAATTCGACCCTGAGAAAATGATTACATTTGGTGTGAAAAAATTCTAGATGAGTCCCTTTAATCACGTCGCCCCCCGACGCAGGTACCAAATTTTACATAATGGTTTATGTAATGGCACGTGCTCTTCAACGGGGGGGGGGGTGCATAATGAACTGGGAGGGGGGGGGGCACAAACGGAAAAACTCCCAGAATATAATTAAATCCATCAAGTCATGCGGACAACCGACAAAATCTACCAAGCTCTGCTTCTCAGATTGCTTAACACATAATATAAACAAAAATTTCCCCCAGAAGAAGTGAGTAATAGCCACAATAATATTAATGAAGTTAAATTGACACGTTGTAAAAGAACTTGACAACTCTCAATGCATAATAGGAAAAAAATTAAGCATATGATAAAAAGCTGATACTTCTTTTAGAGGAACGTCCTTCAGTTTATCAGAAATTAACCGAAAAAGCACTTACAGAGGGATTGTCTTCCAGAGATCTCTGGCACATATTACCAACTCCTCTGATCTTGAAGGATCCAGGGATCTGTATGTTGTCTAGTTTTAGCATCACTTCGAACCCATTCTTAAGAGAGAGTTGGTTTGATCTAACAAGAGGAGTCACAATGTGGAGTTTCTTCTCTTGTCTTTTTTCGGCACTCATTGCTTCGGCTAATGTATTGCAGCTGAGGTAGTTTTGTTATTGCTATCCATTCAAAAGCAACGCATTTTGTTTATTAAAAATTAAGAAATAGTTTTTTTAAACAACTAATTTGGGTGTACGTTCAATATATGATATTATCAGGAGGGTTTATGCATAGTGAAATGAGCAAATACGTTAGTGGATACATGTTTGTAAATTATCGATAATAGATTTTTACACCCGCTATGTTTATATTAGACCACTGCTTTTCGAACTTTCGAATATCAAGAATGTAAACTCGTCCGGTAGGTTGAGAGAAACCAGTAGAAACGAATGGTGTCTAAGTTGTGCTAGAATACATTTTAGGAATTCACATCGAAAACAGTGGTTTAATTTATTACTAAAATAGAATAGAGAACCAAGGGTAAAAAAAGTCAGGGTTCAAAACTCGAGGCAGCTCTGCTTAGTCAATTAGCTTGCAATTAAGACTTCGAAAATCTCGTGCAAAAGACGTATGCAACAGAAATATGTTTTTACCTCGCATTCGTCTTAATTTCTTGCTCACTTAGTTGCTCTCGTAAGTCTAATGTTCCTCACCCTGATTAGACATCCTCTCGCACAAGCGATTATTTTTTTAACCCTTTGATTCTCTAAATACGATTGAACACATCCTAGTTCCCCTCTCGCCTTTTACCCAGCAGCAGGGCGCAAGCGACATCGTGTCAAGGCACTAAGTCCTCGGGCGACTAAGAATTATGTTCTAACATATACCTGAGTGCAAAAGGTATGAATTCGCCAGTCACAGTAAAATTCTAATTTATTTGTAGTAACTTAAAAGCTCTATTTTATAGCAGAGCGGCTAAGCTGCTTCTTGCTAGGTGCCCTTACCAACAACGTCAACAGAAACCTAGCCCAATTTCCAATTCTTCTAAAGGCATCAGAACAAATGAGCTCAACTGAAATTTTTTATGTGAAAGTATCAAGCTCTGATAAATCCTGCAACCCTAGGGATTTAAACCATCACTGGTTAACAGGCGCACTTGAGATATTACGCTCTAATTGCACGTTAGAACATAAACCTTAGTCACAGAATGCTGGGTGCCAGTACCGAGCGCGAATATGGTACACAAAGTAAAAAAAAGAAGCATGATTTCATTGAGTTTCTTGGAGAAACAATCGGACCAATTTCAGGTGTTTCATAATTTTTTGTGACTAATTTTTACCTTTGGTTCTTTTTTTGGCTTTTTGGTCCCTTAGTACGTTATCTATCTCCGGTTGAAACTACAAGCAATTACGTTGCAAATCAAGTATGTATTGAGCTATTGACTTCCAACGTACAGAACTATTAGTGGGTCGAAACGAGGCCGGCAGGTCGCGTGAATCTTTTAGCAACGGTAATCGAAAAGCAGTAGTTATGTGCTTAACTTAAAACTGTGCGCGATTTTTGTGTCACTATGCCATTCACGATCTACTCCCGTACCGAACTCCAAGTGCTAATCAGTACTGGGCAATTGTAAATGCTAGTCTCCCAAGTATAATTTGCCCGCTTTCTCACTTGAAATTTGGGATCTATTCTGTTTTGCACACCCCCCCCCCAAGCTTAGTGAGCATAAATCTTTTATGATCCCCAGGCGCACGTGCTATTTTCTTACACAGTAACGTGCTATGTAACAACATAATTTGTAACTGGGGGTCATAAAAAAACACTGGGGGGGGAACAGAATAGATCCGAAATTTGCTTCTTTCAAGCGTATTTTAACGGCGCAAAAGACAAAAGTTTTAACAGTCACAGTGGCGCAGTAAGGAGAACAAACAGCTTGTTAGAGGGAGAGCTTGGGTTCGATCCCCGTAGGGAACTTTATTTTTGCACTTGGCTTAGACTTGCCAAGCCTTGGCCAAGTCTGACAAAACTTAAATGTGTTATGATCATAGCTCTGAATCAGTACTGATACCTAGACTTGGAATTAGACTTGCCCAGTAGTGATTTTGACTTGGCGTTAAGTACGGGTCCCCTATTACAGGACCCAAAAATCATACGTTTCTGTATATTAAATGTTAAATTTAAATGTGCTAAATTTTTGCAACCACTGAATAGCTGTACTTCAAGCAAACGTCCATTAATACTGAAGTTAACGTCAACAACCTATTAGAACTGCTGTATATCACATCAATTGTCCATTAAAACTGTCTATTACGGGCAATTTCCAATGAGACCATTTATTAGACAATATTGGAGAAATGAGGCAATCTTCATCATTAATAAAAAAAAATTGCAGTAGAGCTCTGACGCACGCAAGACTTCTCTATTGATGCACACTAGACTTCTCCCCGACTAGCACCAAAATTTCGAAGTCTCAGCACCAAAATAATTGGATTAAATAATTTTTCAGCGATTTTGACCAGCAAAGACGAACTGCTGAGATAACTTCTCAGCATATTGTCCCAGCAACATTACTCGTGAGATACAATGCATCAATTAAGAATCCCAAGCTCAAAAAAGCTTACAAAATTGAACAACGAAGGGTTTATAGCGTACTTAAAATGTTGGCGCGAAATTGGAAAGCAATAAGCGTTGCTTTTGACCTCTTGGTAAACCAAGTAATATAGATATAAATTATTTATCGATCAAATATATTCAGCAATGCCCTAAATTGGTAACAGCTCCCAATCTGATCGGTCAATATTGAAGTGGTTATCAATTTCGAGAACATCTGGTAAATATACAAATCCAAACTAATCTAAAATAGAAGACAGCAGTTGAGTCGAAAGGGTCGTCGAGAACAATTTTACATTAATACTTCAAATGAATGATTACTACACACTGCAATGCGGAAAAAAACCCAAAAAAATGGGTTCTTTCGATTTGCATCTGTACATTTCGATTGCGCATTTTGTTTAGCTTTGCTGAACCACTTTCAAAGCGCAAGTTACAGCTTCCTTGAAAGCTGTGATTTACCGCAACTAAAAATTATATATTAAACTTTTATGTAGTATTATTGCGTACGAGATTTTATTCAAGTAAAAAAATTCGTGCAGAGTTAAAACTTCATCAAAATTAACTTGATCAAAATTATTCAAAATATGAGCGGTATTATAAATCCGGAAAAAAACAATCAGTGTAGCTTAAAAACGAAAAAACAAATTCAAACTAACCATACAGCAATTTTTGAGGAACCCATAAAAATAATGAGAAATCACGAAAGTTGTACCAACAAGTGAAACACAGTTTTAAACACTTCCGAAAGAATGAATTCGATGCTAAATAACATCGAATTAACAGAGGAAAAAAACGTATATTGGGATGCTAAGTAATTAGTAAAGAAATGGGTTAAGTGGGAAAATATTGGTTGAACTTGACCCCGAGAGCAGACATTTAATTAGCTATTAATGTAGCAGCAATTCCATGAACATGGCCACGCTGACGAAGCAAAAAGATCCACACCAGATCGAAATTAGTCGAAAATAATAAAGGAGAGGTTACTATTTTCGTAGACAGTAACCTTTGATATCGTATAAACATTGATTTTACGATAATTTATTTTTTAATACAAGGTAAAGTATCTGTAATCTATCTGTACGTGTTAGTTCCCTGTACGCAAGAATTCAATCCCCCCTTTTATCTATCGTTCATAGAATCTAAAGTAGAGAGGATTGTAACGGTTCTACTTCTTTTCACCCCGATTTATTTAACCCCCTATAATTTAACCCCGTATATAATCACCCACCAGTCATTTAACCCCGCAATTTATTCACCCCGAAATCGGTTTAACACCGAAATCTTTTATCTACTTCGGCATCCAAAAGAACAATTAGCAAAGCTAAAGTTCAGAGGACTTAAATCACACGAAACTACTGAAACTACTGACCTTCAAGTTCTCCAATTTTTCTAACAAAATTTTGAGTTATATGGAAATAACAGCCCGACAACATTGAAGCTGGATGATGTTTTTGAAAGGCATTAATAGGGGCAATTTCAAAATCCAACAGAACCTTATCCGGCTTACAATCTGGGGCAAAGGTGTCTAAGGCATCAAGTAATCGGCTGTACGTTTTTCCGTTTTGTTGGGAAGGAGGGCATATAAGCAGGGGCAACAACGAGAACATATACATGAAGGGTGTATATTTGAAAGAAGTTTTTGGGCGATAGTTTAAACATTCCATCCCCAAGCCAAAACTTGCAACTTTCCAGAACCGATGTCATATAGGGATCACCAAAAAGTAAAATACGCTCGTGGTCATCTTTTTCGCTGTCATACCGCAAAAACTCTTGAAACTTATCAGGCATATCTAAATGCCGGTTCCGATGGCTCGTGAATTGACACTGTTTGTATAATCTTTCTCAAGCGCTGCGAGGTTTGTAATAAATTTGGTTTTGACGGCAACGCATACTGGGGCGAAAGAACGTCAACTACTGGTAAAATTGCAGAAGCTACGGCTGCTGCGCGCCTTAGGTTTTCACTCAGGTTTTAATCTTTTTAATAACTTTTCGTGTGACCGGCTTTCCAATCGAAGCACTATGATTGTGCTCACCGTTCACGCGAATAAGTTGGTCATCTTGTGTTAAAGCGGAAAAAAGCAACTTGTAACTTTGATATTTTGAGCAATTCCAGGCAGTGGTAAACTTATTTAATCTTTTAACATAAAACTCATGGCCTTCTACAACCAATATTTCCTTGTTTTTGGAAGAAATGGTAAACTCAAAGTCGGCAGTTATCATGCTGAATTTAAAATGCAATAAAACAAGAAATGTTCTTTAGTTCCATCCGCTTTTCAATTGCTTTTAATTGCCCCATTAAGAATTAGATGAGATAACTATTTCGCTAATTGTTATAGTTTTGCATTAAACTGTTGTGTCGTTAGCTCTATGTCCCTGACAATTATGATCCATGAATTTACAGATTAAAATCGGGGTGAAATGATTGAGGTGTGAAAAGTATGTTCACACCTCAGTCATTTCACCCCGATTTTAATCTCCATTAATTAAAATAGAATTAATTGAGGCTTAATTATCCTCAATTATAGGAAGCTTGAAATCGGGGTGAAACAATATAGGGGTTAAATAATTGGGGGTTAAATGATGGAGGGGTTAAATGATGGAGGGATTAAAAAATCGGGGTTAAAATATAGGGGGTTAAAAAAATAGGGGTGAAAAAACAGGACACCGATTGTAACAACATTTAGAGAGCTCGAGCCTGAGGGTGCAGGAGATAATTAGCAATTCTCCTTTTTGAGTTCTGTGAATTAATATTTGTTCAAACAGAAAGAAAGAATTAATTTCTCCAAGTATTTTAGCAGAAAATAAAAAATCAAAATTAAAATGAAACTTGGCGGGGGCGGGGGGACAGGGAACGGAGACTTGCTGAAAAAAATTTTGGTACTCATTGTCCTCAAATCCTGCCATTTGGTCATCAGTCAATTACGGAATGAAAACAAATATTAAATTCAGGAATTTTTTTGCCAATTGTCAGACATATAGTCGTAGGTAGCCGAATAATGCAGCTACTTATGCTTCATATCAAGGTCAAATAGAACAAAAACAGCAAGTTTTGTTACTTCTTTTCTTTTGTAACATAACTTCTCTGGAAACCAACCCTATTTGGGTACCCTTCAAAAAGGCAGCAAAATGGTAACGAAACATGGCATATGATTCAGTAACTTAGCAGTATTAATTATCAGATTCCTTTGGCTTGAAACTTCAATAAATAAATCAATTAAGCTTTAATTGGCTAGATTGTTATATAGCCTGAACTGTTGCCTTTCTATTTTTTCTTACAAAGAAGTGAAGCTAAAAGTTTTCGATAATCAATTTTATTTGATTTCCTTTTATCACACAAAAATGCGTTTTTCTAAATAAGTTACTTTCAGAATGAAGTTCGTTGACTGGGCGAAGGACAAATTATAATACTTCATAAAGTTGTAATAGAGTTAAAAATCTCATTTTTAACATACAAGACTTCCGAATGATCCCGACGCGTTCGAAAATAAAACTGTTTACAAAGATAGAATATGTTGAACAAACACACTAAAATATCATATTAAACAATAATCGGGTTTTATATTAAATTTATAATATTAGGTCAATAAATTCTCAAGAAAATAGTATGAAATTAAAAAACTATTACGCACTATTTTCCGACTCACTTTTTAGAATATACAAAATGAGAAACAAAACCAATTTCAGAGTGTAATCTTAAACAAAGCAAATAACCTGTTTTAGGATAAACCGGGCTTCATATTAAAGGCTGCACTAGAGTCATTTGATTTAAATTTGTTCTGTACATTTTTGTCAAAATTCTTCTGTACTTTAATAAAGCAACATTGACTAACTATACGCAGAACTAACTGGCTGACTATATGGTTTTCGATATGAACGAACTAATCGTCAAAACAATTCTCAACATCCTAGCACTAAATTTAACAAGGTGCACAACTTTTCTCGTTCTTTTCCATCTACGATGCTCCTCATTTTCAAGCATTTTTCATTTCATTTGATAACCACGTACAATTGTTACTAATATTGCTGCCATTGAATTTCTTAAAGGAGAAAATTCATCCACAACAATTTTTTTAAATAAAAAGTTAGTTGAAGTTGAGTTATATTAAAAGCATCGTTCGGGCCAATCGGTTCAAAGACAGCCCTTTTAACGAATCAAGCTCAGTTTGCAACAATTGCCCAATTGGCGACCTTGCAAACGACAAAAGATACCCGGCAGAATACCAAACATTAACCGCCGTTGGTTTCCATAACCAAGATTGGGGTTTAAAGAGAAAAAACTAATGAAAATGATTTTTATACACAAACAATTTTACAGTGAACTATTTTGATGTCATTTTGGAGCTGAACATACTCCTGTTTCGTAGTGAGACGACACAAGGGCTAAAATAAACACCATTAAGCATTAGAGATTGTAACTAAGAACAAAGTTCGAGTAACGGTTCATTTTGAATTGCTTTGCTGAGCAAGTACTGTCTAAAAACACTGAGAAAAACAAAACTGAGAATGAGAAAAAGGCTAAACTCGCCTAGAGAAGTCAAAAAGCTTTCACGCAAAATGTTGAACAATCTGTGAACTAACGTAAAGCGCAAAAATTTTAGTACGACGAAAGAAAAAACATAGCAGGACAAGTCCTGAGCTACAATTCAAACGATTTTCATTGACTAAAAAAAACTAGACCTAGAATAGAAAATGAATGGATTTGGAAAACCGTTTAGAAAAAAGCAATGAAAAAAATGAGAAAACAGTAAAAATCAGAGTCAAATTGCCGCATGCGAACAAAAAATCACAATCGAGAAAGCGAATTTTTGCTCAAACAGCGTTTTTTCACTACTTTAAAAATTCAAGTGTAAAAAAATTCACACTGCAAAACCACTCTCTTTTTCACTCCACTTCCTGTTTCGGCGTGACCAAAATTACTACTCCAATTTGACTTGAAAATGTGTGAACAGATCTTAAAAAAACAGCGCCCCAATACAATTTAAATTCTTTGAATTGTAAAACAAGTAAAAAAATAGGAGCGCTACAATAGCGACTTGGAAGCCGAGGCGGCTATTAACAATGCCAATTTGAGGTTCTATGGAACAACGCAAACGATAAATAATACCCATTTAAGGCTATTTGATCCGCTAATATTCCAGCTTTACCATTTTATAGTAACGGCAAAGTCATCAGAACAACTTTTCTGTTCCGGGCCAAAGTACGGGGGCAAAGCACTGCTTTCATGAGGGTTCACGAATGTTCAAAAATATTGAACCAGAGAATATTTTAGAAGCATCGAAATAATAAACCACAACTTCAACAGCATTCGGCAATCCGTTTGACAGATCAACATTTCAAACAGCGATTCTTTCGCAAGAACTACGCAATTGTGTCAACGTTAGACCTAGGAGCACATAAATATTCAATTGATCCGCACACTCAGTCAGTCACTTGCAAACTCTATTGACCAGTTCAAAGAAAAAAGGGGCACCCTCCATTGAATTGGCACAGATGCCTTGCCATTTGTAACTCTTATGTAACTCATAACTAACCTTGCCATTTGTAACTCTCATAAATTTGTAGCTCTGAATGTGGATACCCGCTAGCTCAACTTCTTGCTTTTTTCTTTTCTTTGTGATGGTGTCATTTTTATAGCGCAGCGTTCGTTCTGCAAATTTCGTGAATTTTTCATAAGGCACAAAAATCATGTAAGCAGAAAAAGCTTTGACGCAAAAGAAAGAACCTGAAAATTTCTGCAATCAATTGGTCAATTGACCAACCATAAAATTTCAATTGATTCTTATGTCTGGCAAAAGATGAAGATTTGATTAAATCCCAAGAAAAATGTTTGAATATCCTTTTGAAGAAATGAGAATTTGCAATATTTTTAAATCTAGGACAAGCTTATCTATTCTGAAGTTTGAATAAAAATTCAAGTCCTGGAACAATATTTGACTCTACTTTAAAGCATATGGCGATCAACTTTAGTTTGGAAATTAGTTCGGAATAAAAAAAATATCGAAAATTTACGTTCTCATTTTTTCTTCAATTTTGTAACCTTTATTCTCATCTGCAAGCTCATGTCTGCCGCTACATAAAATGGTTGGGGGCTGAAATGTACGCAAAACAGTTTGCAATGTTGTGGAAGTCTTAACGCAAAAACAACGAAAAAACCTCTTTCTATTCAGAAGAAAAATAGAACCACAGCTAATTTTCAGAATTTCCTTTACTATTTCCCTAGTCTTAAAAAGCTTTATACCTCGACGAGAGACAAAATTTTTAAAAAACGTTTCTTTGTAGCATCATTCTGCTCTCAGTGGATTAGACCTCTAATTTAGCTCTAATTAGAACGCTCTGCTCCCCTTAACTTTTGAAGGGGTCAAAATAGTCTAAACAGCAAATTATTCGTACTATATTGAATTAACTAAGAAATATTTAATTCAACTTTTATAATAAATTCAAAGCAACATTTGGACACTAACACCTCCACACACAATAATAACAACTGGTCCTTGTGAACAGTCAATTAAGCCCTCTTGGTGAAATTTCCTCAAAACATTCCCATAGGCAGTACTCAGAGCGGCGCCACATGCTGGCTCCACCAACATCCGATGGTCAACTGAAAAAATAAAATTATCGGGAATTCGTCATAAAGAATTCTTTCCAAACCTTCCATTTATCCAGGCAATACTGCTTCCTCTATCTGCGAGAAATGCAGTATCAGTAGAAAACAATAGCCCGGACAATATTCAATTGTTGGGATGCGTTGCAAAAATAACAAAAAATCTTGTGCAAACTTTCAGGTAGGAAAAGCAAACAAACAATGTATCGGTTTGTGGTTACCAGAAGTAGTTTTCTCATCTGCCCGTTTAATAAGACTTTTATAAATCCTTTGAAAAATAATTCAATTCTGAAGCTATTAAAATTAAAATACCTAATCATTAGATTATTATTCACTAAATACCTAATCACTAGATTATAGCAGTTAGATTATTACACAAAAGAACATTTTTTAATGCGTGACAATGATTGAAGGCAAAAGAGATGATTGTAAGTATAAAGCGTCGCACAAACAACTGTAAGAAAGAAATATAACAGACTGACAAGGTCAGAATGAACATAACCGACTAAACGTCGGAAAAATTGCTCTCGAACGACTAGTGGGAGCTCTAATCAATTGCAGCCTGCTTCAGTCGGGGGGGGGGGGGGGGGGGGGGGGGAGGTAGGGGAGCCTAAATGGGTCTAAGAAGTTCAATAGTGGGCTTCAAATAACCACATTAGAGGTTAATATATTAACCACTATTAAGATTTCCAGTAAAAAATGGCACCAGTTTCGGCGCACTTTTCATTTGACTTTTAGTATTAAATTGCCGCTAATTGAGTTCAGCTGCTTGAAATTGTGACTGTGAGAGAATTTTTGATCACGCGAAACGCAAAAAGTCAAGGGCATAAAAGTCACTCGAAAAGTCAAAATTTTCAACCAAAAATTTTGCATAAAAAGACACACATTTAAAATAATTGCTATGAACTTCGTTCAAGAGCAATCAAAAACGTACCAAGGAATCTTTTGCATGCATCAAGCGCCTCATCATCTGTGACAACAGCAGACAGAATATTGGCCTCGTTTCTCTCGATTCGACCAAGCAACTCTGGGCATGGTTCCAGTGCGGCTAAGCTCTTCGCAATGCTGGAACAAGGTTTCACATAATTCTGTTTTCTATTTAAGAATACTTGAGACACTAAAAATTGATACTTGAAGATACTAATAATTGCTGTCGATATTATTTAAAAAATTGTTCTAGTCAGAACCATTGTGCGAACTTACTGTTCTTGCATTTAATACACAGTTACTGGAACCGTATGCTATGTTTCTTCGTACAGTTTAACAATACTATTCTACAAACCACTCAAATTTTAGAACAATTTTCTATCGCAAAAATGATTGTATCTTTTTTCGAAAAGACGAATTTTTGTTAACTACTTCCGAGTTTTTCCACTTCGGCAAAACAATTTTTCGAATAATTTTTTAGTTGAAATATATAATTAATTGCTCGAAGTTTGTAGCAATTATATTAGTCCTGTCGGTCTTTTTTTTTGACATTTTTCGCTTGACCGATTTTTCGTCTGACGCTTTTGACTTATCGTCTTCAAAAACGGGATAAACGGGAGCGCCCAGCGGGCATTAAAGGCTCTTAGAGCCTTTCAGCTCTGTTTCAGCTCACTCTGTTTTGGAGCTTATACTTATGGTGTAAAGGGCGGTTCTGAGAGGTTGAAGACACCCCCAATGTTGACCCCAACCCCCCACCGCGCTGTTGCCCCGACTCCAGTGATGCCCCACCACCACCTCGCTCCCCATCAGCCCCCAGTGACACCCCCCCCCCCCCCCCCCCCCCCGTGGTTAGCTACTGACGAACAACCGCTTGCTAAAAACGCAAATTCATACAATTTTGCAATTTTTTTCAAGCTTTTTGAAAATTTTTGACATTTTTTGTTTTTTATTAGCCCTAGGTGTCAAAGAATCTCCAGGTAATAATAGGTTACTGCATAGTGTCTAGTGGTAGTGGAATGGTTTCATCATTTTAAGGTCACGAATTTAAGCGATTTTTTGACAAAAAAAGCAATTTTTTTCAAATTTTTTGTCATTTGTTTTCCTTATTCAGGTCTTTCCAGACCCAGGGGCCAGAAAATATCCTAAGGGGTTTAATAATAAGTTGCTAACAAATTTTTATCGGCCATTGAATAGTTTCTCAACTTTTTAATGTCACAAATTTAGCAATTTTTTGATAAAACTCGTTGCTTTCAAGTTGAAAATTTTTGTCATTTTTTGGTTTTTCAGCCTCAAGAACCAAGAAACCCCCTCTAGGTTTTGATAATAGGATACTGTATAGTTTCTAAAAAGAATGGAATGTTTTTCAAGATTTCAACACCACGAATTTTAGCATTTTTTTTACAAAACTTAAACCTTTTTAAATTTTTTTAAAACATTTATTGTCATTATTCAAGTTTATCGGCCAAACCAAAAATCTCCGTTAGGGCTTGATAAAAAAATACTGGCAAATTTTTTTGGCCAAAGATTGGTTTACAACCGATCACTAAAATCACTCAAATGTTTTAAAATTTTTGTCTTTTTTTTGAGTTCTTTCAGCCCTAAGTGTCAAAGAACCTCCTCGAAGGTTTTATAATAGGTTACTGCATAGTTTCTAGTGGTGGTGCAATGGTTCAAGTGTCAGAAAACCTCCGTTAGGGTTCGACAAATTGTTGGAAAAATTCGTTGGTCATGGACTAATTTTTTTGTCATTTTTTAGGTTTTTTAGTTTTCATTTTAGAGCCAAAGAACTTCCTCTAGGGTTTATTAATATTTTACTGAACAGTTTATAGATGTCATGGGATGTTCAAGATTTTAATATCACAAATTAAGCAATTTTTTAAAATATTTGAAATTTTTTAATGTTTTTGAACTTTTCTGGCACCAGAGGCCTTGGGACCTCCAAGGTTTGATGATAAGATGCTTCATAGTTTTCAGAGTTAATGGGATACTGGTCAACATTTTTTATGAATCCAGCTTTAGTAATTTTTGGATAAAATTTAAGCTTTACAAATTTTTGGAAAATTTTTATATTCCCAGTGTATGGATCTCTATGAGCCAGTGATACTATTTCAGGCTTAAAAAAGGGATACCGGATAGTCTTTTGAGACAATGAAATGGTTCCTAAGATATTAACATCTCGAGTTTTAGCAAGATTTTGTTAAAATTTGCAATTTTTTCCAAAAATTATCAATTTTTGTCCTTTTTGGACAACCATTACTGGCCAACGAAACCTTTCAAGTCTCGGAGATGGGTTATTTCACAGACTTTCCGAAAAAAATGGTTTTTAACTTTTTTACTGCAAAGTTGAAGAGTTTTTTTGGGTTTTGCCATTTCACTTTTTTTATGATTTTTTATTCACAAGGCTAGAAAACCATAAGTTGCAGAGTCGAATCCAATCGTGGAAGGTAATCCTGTCTCCTCTCTCGTTCGGTTGGGTTTCCCTTCCGTCTCTTTCTCGTTCACTTTTTATCTCTCTCTCTCTCTCTCTCACACACTATCTCTCTCTCTTTTTGTTGATGCCGCACTTCAGCTGCTGTTATGTGGCGTAATGTCATCATCTCTGATCCCCATTAACAATGAGTTATAGTATAAATGTTTTTTATCATAAATGATCCAACAGCTACTTTTCAGGAAATCATTTTTCATTGCTCTCAAAAGCAATTCGTAGCAAATACATTAATCCTGTTTGTCTCTATTTTGCATTTTTCGCTTGGCCGATTTTTCGTCTGACCCATTTGACTTTCGTCTTCAGAAACGGGATAAAGAGGTAGCACCCCGAGGTCACTAAACCGTGTCTAGCTGCTGACGAAGCCAACCGCTCGCCGGTCGTTTGAGAGCAATTCACCCGATGTTAGTCGGTTATTTTTCAGTTGTTAATTGAATTTGATAGTCACATTTTACCTATTAACAGATGGATCACTAGCACTTCAAAAATATATGAGAAAAGATAGCTAATTCCATTGACCAAATTTGTACTTTTGCATGTTAAAAGCGCTTAGAAAAAAGCACTTTTCTCATTTCTGTCTCATTATTGCTGGACTTTTCTCAACGATTCTGTACTCTAAATTAAGTTGACAGTTTTTTTAACACTTTTTTCACCTAATATGAGAAAACACCGTTAAAAGTGCTCTACTACAAAAAATATAAACCAACGCTCGACGGCTGAATTAGTCTCCGGGGCTGTATCGAATTCGAGTATGCTTTATAGGTCGATAGCAGTCTGATGAGAATTCCTTCAGTGATAACTGCCGCGAATTAAGTTAGCGGCCAATTTACAAAAACACAATTTAGATCACGCCCAAAAGGACAAGAAGTCAAACGCGTAAAAGTTACTCAAAAAAATAAAATCCATCTTTTCCGTTTGTGCTCCCAGCTTAGTGGGTGCATATTATTTGCACCTCTACAAGGCACAGGCTACATTTTTACATAACAATTTAAGGGTACTAACACGTGCTCTGTAACTGAGTGCATAATGTACTGGGAGGTGAATAATGTAATGCGGTGCCACCAACGGAAATGATCCGTGAAATCATTTAAGCGAGTTAACTAAAAATCTAGAAAAAAGGTTCAGCGAAATTTTGCATCAGAAATTTTTCTAATAATTGCTTCAATGGAAAATAAAAGAAAAAAATGCCATTAGACGCACAGTAAATCAAGCGTCCAAAATGGGTTTTTTAGGCCACTTACAAAGTTGATAAAAATCTTAAAATCTGTTAGAAGGTTGAGAGAGAACAACCTAATGTAAATTTTGCATCATATAAGCTTGAACTAGCCTGGCACGAAGCTCAACTTGTTCAACGTATATTTTCTTGCAGAGGTAAAGCCTCGAGGAAAACAGAAAAAAAAGAAAATAAGAGTGTTATAAGAGATGCCCCGTTCGAGAGCTAAAACCAGTTGGTGTAATGATCATCAGCCCAGGTTTGCAAGTAAAAGATGCTGGTCCGCACCCAGGAATAGCACATTTTCAATTTTCAATTTGTTCCTCCTTAGACCCCCCGCAAAAAGCCTTTTAATACTGCAGAAAATCTAAATAACCAGAACCGATGTTTCTTTTATATGCCTGAGTTCAATTCGCCTAGAATTTTAGATTTCAAAGGATTTCAAAAATTTAAAATTTTCAATTGAACGAATGGGGGTGATATAGGGAGCTATAAGTTCAAGATCTGAAAAACATTCAGCAAATTTGCCTTCACTAAACCACATTTCCAAATTAATTCTAATGCAATCTACATTTACACAAACTGTTAAAAATATTAAACATAACCGACTAACGTCGGCGATTTGCTCTAAAACAACCGGCGAGCGGTCGCCTTCCATAGTAGCTAGACACGGTTTAGTGATGCTAGCTTTAGCTTAATTGAAGGGGCGTAAGGTGAGCGCAGCGGAGGGGGGCACTGGGAAGGGGGGCTGATGGGGGCAACAGTGGGAGGGGGCAACGGTGGGAGGGGGTATTTGGCTACACGGGGCTCTTATCGCGCCTGAATGATGTGCAGCCGTCGGAATTTTTGCAGAACGGTTTCTGTGAATCGTATACTTGGAGACTACTGAGCTGAAAGGCTCTAAGGGGACTGAATGCCAGCTGGCCGCTACCTGTTATCCCATTTTTGAAGACAAAAATTCAGATGGGTCAGACGATAAATCGGTCAAGCGAAAATCGCTTAAAAAAGACCAATAGGACTAACATAATTGCTACAAAACTCGATAAACAAACTTCGAAACATAACCGCTAATTGCTCTCAAACGCCTGGCGAGTGGTTGGCTTCGAAAGTAGTCACTTTCTCTTTTACTCGCTTTAGCCCAATTGGCGAGGGAGTGAAGTGGGGGCGTCAAACTCTAAGAACCTCCCTTTACGCCATGGACTTATGTCTCCAAAACCTTTTATAGTTAAACTGCATAATGATTGAAAAGTTTGAATAGATTGAATTGAGTAAGACGAGAGGCTATAAGACCCCTTAATGCCCTCCGCGCGCTATCTGTTTATCGTGTATTTTAGTACCAGAAGTCAAATGGGTCAGACGAAAAATCGGTCAAGCAAAAAATTGCTAAAAAAGACTGCAGGACTAATATAATAGCTATAAACTTCGTTTGAGAGTAATTAATTAATAAATTACTAGCCTATCTACTTGATAACTATTGATTGTTGTTGATCCTCCGTTTTCAATTTTTTGATAGTTCTGCAGATAAAGTGCGTACAAAACAAATTAGATAGTTTACGCAGTATTAGTAGGTTGGATCTTTTGATTGGAGGGAGTTTCCAAAAAAATCCCATTTCCATTTCTTCAAATTTTTCTCTTTGCATTTAAAAGTGCACTCGCAAGTGTACCATTCTTTTTCCCCAGGATGCGTTTCTCCTTATTTGCTCAAAAAACTGTCTCATTTGTAGTTCATTTTTTCCACCACTCAAATAAAACGCAGCATTGTACTACCTGCTGATTGTTTGGAGTCTGAAACTGGACCCAGTTTGTAAACTAAGTGAAAGACAGTCAGCACCCAAGGTCTCAACTGCAACAATGGGTACTGCACCCCACTTAGGATGCCTTTTCAATCCCTCTATAATTCCCAACAAGAGACCCCCACCCCCAACTGATACCACAATACAGCTGGGAATAGTCTCTGGGCTAAGTTGGTTTCTCAATTCATCCATTAATGTCGAGTTGCCTTCCCTGAATTGATTGTGAAATGTTTACAAGCATTGTGAAAATTGGATTAAAATACCGGATTTAAAATACCGGATCTGCCCTCGCAATATCTTATACGCGTTGCTTTTCCAGATTTTATTTTACCGCTTAGCGATTTTTCGCACTTGTATCTCAACTAGAATTCCCCCTCAAGCTCACAACAAGAGCTTAATCCTCAAAAGTTCAACAATTTTCATTTTGCATGATTTCAAAAGATACTCATACTATTTTCATCGTAAATCGTGCATTATTTTTTTCTGAAATTTTCGCCAATTTTTTTTGCAATCAACATCATTTTTGAAATATGATCTCTTACCACATCTTATACAATCATACCAAATCCTGAAAAATCAAAGCTTCTTTTGTACAACAGCACTTTATCCTGGCGGCAGATATTTTCAAATAATTGATAAGATGGCCTAAAAGGCTATGCTTGCAGACTGCCACGTGCTCTATAGGACAACTTTGTTATATTTAAAACAAAAAACGAAATGCTACAGGTAAATGCCGGATCTTTACCATATGTAAGGATGGTCATAGGGAGGCACCATAATTCCACCAACAGATTCACAGAATTCCACCGCTTTCTCATTCGCCTCATCCCACACCTGAAACAACAACAACAGTTTGTATCTATGAACACTACTATGAAAGCAGATGCTTTCTTCATCATGCGTCAAGTAAAACAATCGGGATGCAAACAAGATTATTATCCTAAAATATTTTAAAACAGCTAAAATAAAAACGAAAAAGGAGGATTGGTAATATGATTAGGCACATAAAGCTCCCACCCGTCAAGAAGTCAAACAATGTACAAATTTTTTTCAAACTTAACGATTAGTCAAGATTTTGACTTGTACTGTTGAAGACGGAATCCTTTTTGTCAAAGCTTTCAAGAATCTCAAATTGGAGTTTTTCTTAAGACAAAAAAATCTTCACCATACAATCCAATGTTTGAAGTTACTGGACAACTGAGATAAGTCAACGATTCTTCCTTTTGAAGTTTGATAGCCTACAAAAACGATGAAAAAAATTGCATATATAGCTTCGTTCAAAATTTTATTCTAGAAAAATGTGTTCGCTTCCTGCGAACTAGACCAATTCAAAGCCAACTGGTTGTATTCAAACAGGTTAATTGAACATGGACTTGATTTCAACGAGATCGATTCTCAAGAAAACATATTTAGATTTAATTCCAAGAACAGAAACAAAAAAAAACTTAAAAATTTTCCAACGCAAATACAAACACGGAGGCTCGATAATGTGCTTTTGTACAATGTTCCGACCCCGCTCAACCGAACTCTTGGCTTAAATCAAATCAAGCACAAATACTATAGTCAGAATAAAAATAGAAACTCAAAACTTGATGTATTCCCAAATACGCAGATATATAAATCTTTAAGGTTACTACAGGTCTGGTCATTTTTTCATTTACAAGAATGGACAAAAATGAACCGAGTAACACCTTTCACTTCATAGTTAATTGAAAAAGAAATCAACAATAAAACAATTTCACGAGCAAAAGACGATCTGGTGAAGAAACAAAATTTGTCAGACAGCGAAACAAGATTCTATGCTCAAAGTGTAGCCAAACTTCATAGCACACTTTAGACACTTATGTCCTTCATGAAATCAGCTTAGTTATCCACCTTGCTTAATTTACATAAAAAATAAGCTCGATAATCAGACCCAAATAGATTTAACAAAAAAGCTGGGAGCCGTCATCAATGAGACAAATCTGAAAATCGAAAGGCAGAACGATAAAGAAGCAGAATTAAAGAATCAATTAAAAACTTCTTGGACAAACAACTTCAGAGACGTAGAAAGCCTGGACTACTGATATCACACAAAATAAGAGTTAATTGACGGTTCCTTAGAAAGCCAAGTGGAAACTTTCATAGATTGGATTTAAAGATAAGGAACCAATAATCACAACAAACAGAGGCAAAACTCAAAAATTCACAAAAAAATAAAATTTAGTCCAAAATCATTAAATACTAAACACGCTGACAGTTCAATTATACTTGCTTGGAAACTTGCTAGCTTAATCTTCTAGGAAACGCCCTAAAATTTGATTTGATTAACAACATTAGCGAAGGAATGAAGAAAACCATTTCGGTTACTAAAACGTTCATTGCCCTTTTACGCCTTATGGGCGGATGCGTAATTACTGACAGCTGCAAGTCAAAAATTTTGTTTGTATAGGAATTCTAAGTACACAAAGGTCAGCCGAAATGGTGTGAAGTTTTAATTGATGCAAGTCTTTGTCGACCAAAGGCAGCTTAAGCAGTCGCAGCATTTTGAGCTAACAGAAAAGGGGAGAAAAGTTTGGAAAACATTCCTATACTTAATTAACAATCAATATCAACTTCTCCTTAAGCCTAGTATTCAAAAGATGTCCATCCTATTGGTGTTTTGGTAACCAGTACAAAAAAAGCACTGCAAGCTGGCTGCAGAAACCAAATCTTGAATTTTAAATTTTCTAAAAAAAAACCATGGTTACATGTCTCAACTTGTTCACTTTGCAATTAATTCAAAATGTGATAGAAAGCTTACTAAAATCAAAATCGAACAACAGTAAGTAGCACGATTAACAGCAATTAAATAGCTTCCAAATTAGGGTTAGAACCGCCTTATGGATCAAGTAAAAGAAGACTCTTGTGCCTGCAGTCGATAATTTACAAAACAGGTACACTGTCTGGTATCAAGCTCATAGCTTTTGATCGGATTATAAATATAGAGAAGAACAAGAGGCGCAATGCGTTCGCACACAATTAACCGACCCTTCTCGTTCAGAGACAATTACCCGACACTTATCATTCACAAACTTCCAAAAAAAGTTAAATACAATTGAATATCAAAATTTAGATGCTTTTCAAATTAATTGAAGTTTCAATAGCAAATTAATACATCGACGGAAGAAATACGGAAACGACTCGAAGTAGTATCCCCTAAAACAAATGTCTCTTCAAATTCCAGACAAAGCGACAATCTTGAGTCAAACAGTAGAAAAATTCAGCAAAATAAAACAAACACGAAAAACTAGTAGAATTCAATTTAATTTTCACATAGTACAAGTACACATAAAAACAAAAAATGAAATTTTGCCTCATGAAATCTTGTAATCTAGCCACAAAATATGAGCTCAAAAACATCTGTTTTCGAAAAAAAGGAGAAAGAAGAGAAAAAGTAAAAAAAATTGTAAACTTTCTCAATTTTTGTCAAAAATCATAGAAAGAGAAAGCCTTGTAGCAAAAGAAACTTGTTTCCTTTGTAGTTATCACAGACTATGGGCATGAGGCTTTAACTCTTTTACCAATAAATTCAATGAAATCATACCATGAGCCAAAAACTGCAAAAAAAAGACTGAAAATCAACAAAATATTTGAAAAACCTTCAAACTAGCGTTAAACTCCCGTTATTTGCAAAAAACCTCAAAAAGTATCAAAACAAGCTGAATATTAATACTTTTGTCAGCAATAACCTCTCAGACAACATAAACAACTAAATTTTCCACCAACAGTCATGTCGCTAGCGACATTAGCGATCAGACTTCAAAAATATATATAAAAAAAAACAGGCAGAAAACAAAAACTCGCCAGAATTTTAGAACACCCATTTGTCCAAACCAATAAAATAATTAAACTGTTCAAAAAAATAGAAAAGTTCACTTATTCCTTTTACCCAGTTAAAAATACGAAAAGAGCAGTTATTGCCTCAAATGAAAAAAAAACTCAAATCTTTTGTTCAAACGAAAAAATTCTCTCAATTTTCAAAGCCATTTGAAAGAATTTTACGCTACAAAACCACTCAATATTTTTAACCACTCAAAACGTTAAAAAGATGAAAAAAATGTGAAGATCTTAAGATCTCTCTTTTCGATTGTACAGACAGCAGGGAGACTGCCAACGTTCTGGCTATTATGTCGACTGGTTATCAACAGGATATTGTTGCTTACATTAGAATATGCGGGCAAAAATTATAAGCAATCAGTCTAAAATCACGCTAAATATGAAAATTACGCTAAAATGCCAAATGTTGGCACCAAGTTAAACCGAGATAACTCCTTGTAACACGAAAATTGAACGTTTCTTTTTGGTTCTTTTCTACGCTCAATGGGCTTTTTAATGATACCACTCATGTCTTTATACATCTAATTTTTCGATCGGCCAAAATTGACTGAACAAAAAAATCAAACCCAGTTGAGCATATAGTCCCCGACTAAGTGGGGTAGGAACATACATAAATGCAAAAAGTATACTTTTAAGCTGAAACAGAATTTCTTTCCATAGTCAAACTAAATAAAATGCCCAATAGTAAAAAATAAAATGCCCAATAGTAAAAATAAACTGCCCGATAGTTGCTTAAAACGACATATTGGAGGCAATTGATTGCAAGTTTTCTATTGGTGCATATTTGAGTGCAGTTCAAAAGCTCATTTTAATGTCATTTTCATTATTTACATGATTGCATCCTTTTTGTTATCTCAGGGCAATTTCTTGAGGCCGCCAAGACCAACAAACCGACGTCTAGCTTACTAATTTGAAGAATCGATTCAAAACCTCTGACGAAACCTACTGTAGCGTTGTATAAGCACGAGCTTAGTTTCTACTTTTGTTCGAATTAACCAAAATTAGTTTACCTCGAATTAGTCGAAATTATTTAACTGTAACTTACCTCGCCATATACGTGCACTTGACTACCCGGATATAGTTTGAACTGTTCCCTCACAAACTCTGACGTAGTCTTGGGTACAAACACGTGAATGGGTTTCTTCAGCTGAGCAGCGGCATAGCTAGCAGCTAGGCCCGCATTTCCACCTCAACATGAGCAGGTTAACTATTTCCAATTTTCAGGCGCTTTAGAAAAAAGGTAACTATGAATTTTTCAGCTTACCTGAAGAACAGACGAAGCATTTTGCCTGCGAAAACAAAACTCCTGTTTAATATGACTTTGAACTACGAAAAGATAACCAAGAGGTAATAACTGACTCAAGGGTCTTCACAAAATTTCAGAAAATCGTATGGATTGAAAAAAGTCAAGCAAATGCGAAAAAAAAATGTTTACCAATAATTGAAAACGTGATAAACATCGATTCCAAATTAGATATCTCAAGATAAATCTTTTAATTTGAACGTTATCTTATCTCTACAAATTTCAACAAGCTCAAATTCAGTCTGAATTTAAACGAGCCTAATCGTAGTCTAGAGATGATTGATTAATGCCAATTTAACTCGATGGAAAAATTTCTTTAAATAGTATTAAAAAACACCTTAGGTTTTAATATTTACCTCAGGTCGCTCTTTCAACGATTTAACACACATGTTACCAATTCCTCGAATTTTGAATGATCCGGGCAGTTGTAAATTGTCCAATTTAAGCAAAACTTCAAACCCATTTTCACTGGAAAGAGTAGTGGATCGCATTAAAAGCGTTTCTACGTGCAGTTGACCTGATTCGCTATTCTGCTTTTTTTCAATCATTGTTGGAGATCCGATACAAACTTTGCCACAATTTTTCGACAAAGCAAAAATTAAAGATGAATTAAGATGAAGATCTAAAGACAATTCAAGGCGTTGAGAAAAAACTGCTCTGATATTTGACGAACTAAAGTTCTCAAGTTTTCAGAATTGAACTGAGCTGGAAATAACAGAATATTTAGGCAGTATGCGCCAAATTATTTCTGAGACGCCTATATATAGTTTAGCAACAACCTCAAAGAAGTCAGAGGTATTAAATTGAGAGAGTCGAAAAGAACCCACCTGACAAAAACGCCTTTTAACGACGAACACAGCAATTTTCAAGCATCATGATCTAAGCAAGCTTAATCTTCTAGGAAACGCCCTAAAATTTGAATTTAACAGCAATAGCGAAGGAATGGAGTAAACCATTTCGGTTACTAAAACGTTCATTGCCCTTTTACGCCTTATGGGCGGTTGCGTAATCACTGACAGCTGCAAGTCAATAATTTTGTTTGTATATGAATTCTAAGTACACAAAGGTCAGCCGAAATGGTGTGACGTTTTAATTGATGCAAGTCTTTGTCGACCAAAGGCATCTTAAGCAGTCGCAGCATTTTGAGCTAACAGAAAACGGGAGAAAAGTTTGGAAAACATTCCTATACTTAATTAACGATCAATATCACCTTCTCCTTAAGCCTAGTATTCAAAAGATGTCCGTCCTATTGGTGTTTTGGTAACCAGTACAAAGAAAGCACTGCAAGCTAGCTGCAGAAACCAAATCTTGAATTTTAAATTTTCTTTAAAAAAAAACATGGTTACACGTCTCACCTTGTTCACTTTGCAATTAATTCAAAATGTGATAGAAAGCTTACTAAAATCAAAATCGAACAACAGTAAGTAGCCCGATTACCATCAACTAAACAGCTTCCAAATTAGGGTTAGAACCGCCTTATGGATCAAGTAAAAGAAGACTCTTATGCCTGCAGTCGAGAATTTACAAAACAGGTACATTGTCTGGTATCAAGCTCATAGATTTTGATCGGATTATAAATACAGAGAAGAACAAGAGGCGCAGTACGTTCGCACACAATTAACCGACACTTATCATCCACAAACTTTAATAAAAAAGTTAAATACAATTGAATATCAAAATTTAGATGCTTTTCAAATTAACTCAAGTTTCAATAGAAAATTAATACATCGACGGAAGAAATCCGGAAACGACTCGAAGTAGTATCCCCTAAAAGAAATGTCTTTTCAAATTGCAGACAAAGCCACAATCTTGAGTCAAACAGTAGAAAAATTCAGCAAAATAAAATAAACACGAAAAACTAGTAGAATTCAATTTAATTTTCACATAGTACAAGTACATATAAAAACGAACAATGAAATTTTGTTTCATGAAATCTTGTAATCTAGCCACAAAATATGAGCTCAGAATCATCTGTTTTCGAAGAAAAGGAGAAAGAAGAGAAAAAGTAAAAAAAAAAATTGTAAACTTTCTCAATTTTTTCAAAAACCATAGAAAGAGAAAACCTTGTAGCAAAAGAAACTTTTTTCCTTTGTAGTTATCACAGCCTATGGGCATGGGGCTTTAACTCATTCACCAATAAATTCAATAAAATCATACCATGAGCCAAAAACTGCCAAAAATAGGCTGAAAATCAACAAAATATTTGAAAAACCTTAAAACTAGCGTTAAACTCCGGTTATTTGCAAAAAACTTCAAGAAGTATCAAAACAATCTGAATATTAATACTTTTGTCTGCAATAACCTCTCAGACAACATAAACACCTAAATTTTTCACACCTACATTCCTCACTCTTTCAAAAGAATGTATGAACAAAATAACCTCACTTTTTACGCCCTTTGAATTTATCACTGAATTAACTTTATAAAATTTTATTCACTCCCCGAACTTCCGATTTCATTGCTCACTCACTTATCAAAAAACAGAAAACCATAACGCCTTTTCGAGTCTAAAAATTGTCGAGAAAACGTTCCCATTTCTGATCAACAAAAGTTTTCAATGATTTTCAAAAAAATATGAGAAGTGACACTTAGCTTTCGATTAGAAACTGTACCAAAGAAATTATTGAAACGTTACAAAGGTTCGATCAGACCTCAAAAAAAAACTGGAAAAATTTTATAAAACTTTTGCCTATCCAAGCCTCGATCTTGATGTTGATGAAATATAAATCTTGATGAAATTAAGAACTTTGTTGTATTATTGACAGATTGATGAACCCAGAATCAAAACAAAGTATCAACTGAACGCACCTAACAGAAGCCAGTCATAGAGACTGACTGAAAATCTGCATAGATTAAAATTTGGTCACAATCCAGGTATATTGAACGAAAAATGAATCTGAAAATGCAAAAAAAAACAAAATAGCAACTCCAGATCGCTCTTCAGGATAGCCAGATCCCACATAGCATTTCTTAGTCTCAAAATTTTTTCAGCACTTTTTTAATGGCACTGCTTGTGCGAAAAAAGGATAAAATTAGCAAATAGCTGAAATTTGGCGGAGAAATTAAAAATGGCCAAATTTGCAATAATTGTGATGAAAGAAAGCGTTTCAATGTCAAAAACCAATTAAATTTTTTAAGATTTTCGAAATTCAACCTGACCAGAACATTCAACCTGTCCGTATCGACGAGTTATGGTTGATAATGAACAACAATTTCAAAAGCGTACCTGCATTTTGGGATCATCTCTTGTGTTGGGTGTGGTAATATATCTACTATGTGCTCAGAAAGCGTCTTTACAGAAAATTTCGAAAGAAATGTACTCCAAGTTATTGTGATTGCACGAACGAATAATCTATTTGAAAAGAAAAATGAACGATTGATGGGCCCCGTAGAGACATCGGATGAAATGTTCCATCTTATTCAGAAATTGAAGTTTTATCGTTTGCATGTTTCAATTCTTGAGCTAATAAGTCGACGAGGGAAAGCGGAAACATGTGCTAGAGTGAACTATTGTTACAAAGACTTTGCTCGAGAACTGAATGTCCCCTTTGTATCATTTAAGAAATTTAAGGCTGTGAAGCACTTAAGCAAAGATGGAATCCATCCAAATGCGCGAGATATTCGAGAACTTGCCTCCGATTTCAGACGAGCTGTAAAGCATACTGAACTCTATTACACAGCCAAACTATTTCAGTAAGAGCACGGTTAGTGCTGAAGATTTTAATCCTTTTAACGTTTTAAATCAATTATTCAAGATGTATGCGGTTCGACCAATCTGACGATATTCCAGGTCTTGTTGAGTCAGAATTAGTATTTTGAATTGCCTGGTTAAGGCAGAAGATGAACATTCCTTGATGCTCAGCACACCCCACCTTTGTGTACAGAAAGGGTAGATAAATAAAGACCAGCACTACTACTACTACTACTAAGAACAATTGGAGCTAAACGTTTCTGCAAACTGAATTTCTTTGCCATTGCTGGTAGAATATGCACGACAGGTTTTCATTTCGATTAGTGGCGTAAAAAAGGGGGAAAATTGCATTTGATTGATATCACCTTCAATTCTCCAGGCAAAAGACAAAAAATCGGACAGCGTCTCAATAAAATACCTGGCATTAACTTTCAACTCTCAAAATTGGGATTGGAACAGAAAAGAAACGGGACGAACCTAAGGAAATCAGATCTAGATACCCTTTGAACTTTGTTTTATTTAAAACCTTTATGAGGTCCAACGCTAAATGTTTTGATACTTGAAATCTTAACCTCAAGAAACAGGAACAAACCTAACTACCAATTTCAATCAAAATAACATGTGCTTTCGATTTTATCTTCCTAAATTATTTCTTTCAATTCTTGTTTCCACTCCAACAGGCGTTAATGGGAAATCAAAAAGGAAACCGACAATCATTTTTTTGGTAAACAAAAACTCTGTGAAAACGAAAATTCTGCAAAAATGTAGATGCGATTGACTATGTTGATCATCCACTCACCTCATTTTTAACTTCTTGAAATAGTTTCAAAAATTAGTTCTGTTTTTAGTTGGTTATAACAAAGTGCTTCAATAGAAGCTGTTTTAAGCAGCAGCCGCAGGGAACCCATTCTTAGATAATTTAGAAGTTTTCTTTTACACGGTTGAGTGGAACTTTCTGTGCTAAGCAAAGACTCGCACGAGTTGTCTTCTCAGCAATTTTTGAATCAGAATGAGACCTCTACTTTGACATTTGCAGAGTTAATATTCAAGCGTCTTATGTTAAAAATGAAGAGATCGGAAGATTGAATTACGGATATAAATAGAAAAACTCTGTATGAAATCTAAGGCACTAAAACTTATATCTATAGATCTACCTAAGGCAACTTAGTTGTTATGAATAACTATTTCGTATCACTTTCATGTCCTCAATTCGTAGTATTTTTGAGTGAGAGGATCATAATAGCAATTCAAGTCAGGGTCATAAATTAGTTCTAATTCTTCGTCTGTTTCTCCGCTTTGACTTTTAGCCGGACTGACATTTTGACCGTTTACTGACAATTTAAACTCATGGTTTGCTGAAATTTCTTCGACATCTGTTGGCAATAATAAAGGCGGACTTGACCTTAAAGCATTAGCGTTTCTCCCTTTTCTGAAGTTCTCTAGCGACGGAATTTGGCAAGAAGTTTCATCAAAGTTGGCAAAATTGGGTAAAGCCATAGCGGCGTTGAGTTGACCGGATTTATTGCTGTTTAAGTAGTCAAGCCTTGAAGATAGATTGTACTTGCTAGATTGCATGCTTAGATCCTCCATCGCTGACAAAGGGTTGTGTACGTCTGTATCTGCTGCGTCTTGATAGTGTGGGTCCAAAATTGAGTTCAACATACTCTGTTCTACAGAACTTGCACTCCGTCCCGTATCCGGAGGCGCGTAGTTTCTCCAGTCATAATCCGATGGCGTGTGAACATTAGTTCGTGCTGTGACTTCACCAGCATCAAGTTCATTATCACTTTCAACTTTATTCTCTTTTTCGTCTTCGTTTTCGCTCCCAATGTCAAAAGTCACCTGTTCCCCATTTCTGGGAACGTTTAACGCTTTGGCAAATTTCTTTGATATCTGAGGAACAAACTTAGTCTCTTTTGCAGCAATTTCAGCCATTTTTTCATTCGGCTGATCAAAGTTGGCTCCAAATGGTGATATTGGTTTCACGGGAAGTGATTCAGGAACCGGTGCGACCCTGGGCATGGAGGAAAATGTGAACAAACCACTATCATTACTTGGAATAGATTCCGCATTTTTCGTTTCCTGATTACCGCAATTCCGGTCTGGTGATAAGCTAAGCTTTGATTCCTTTTCGTTACTGTAAACTCTGGCTCTGATCTTGCTGGAAGTTTTGCCACTCCTTGATGGTGCTGGGGGTTGCGGGTTCACGGACAAGTGCCCTGGCCGTTTTCCAACAGGAGCTGACGATATCCCCTGCCGACCCGTAACATTCAAATCATCACTTCCGTGACTACTTCCTAGAGATTCGAAAGACCCGTTTTTGACATTTTCATTTTTAACTATCTCCTTAACATTCGTTTTGGTTGAATTAGATTCTGTTTGGTTGAACTTTTTAGGCGCGCTATGCACTGTTCTTTGAGATAACACCAAGCTACTCTCAAAACTTTCAAAATTTAGTAATTTGCCCTCATGCAAAACGCCAGGTGGAAAGTCCACATTCTTCGGAAGATCAAAAGTTGAATTTGAATCGCGTGTTGTGAAAATTCGTCTCAATTTGCACTTCGAGTTGATTATTAGAGAATCCAGAAACTTAAACGAATTACCAGGATAGAGACCGGAAGTCAGTGACCCGAGTTCGATTCTGAGCGATAGCCAAACATTCTTTGGAATGTTTTTCAGAGGTATCTTTGTATGCAGTGGAGTTATTGCGAGACTTTTATGAGCAGTTGCGAAATTCAACCTGCGCTTCGAATTTGACTGATCAAAAATATTTACATCAAGCGAGAATTCAGACGATAGAGATATGTTTAGTTGAAGACACAAAACAGGCTGAACAATTTTTAAAGAGGAGGATTTCTCGGTCGGAATATTGAGGCAAGGCACGGAACCCGTTTTGGAAGACAGCATGAAGACATTGCCTTTGACATCCCGTTCGTATGACCTTGTCAGTTGACACTTGGAGGTCGACTTGACAACAGAGGGAAGGGGGACATTACCCTGTGCGACTAATACATCAACACAGACGCCGCCTTGAAATGTGTCCCCAAACATTTCACATTGGAAATAATAGTATGAATCCAACACATCTGAAAATGAAGAAATTGACGTTTTTCAGCTATGAAATCTTGTTTATGATGTATGATTGCGCCTCAAGATTGCACACTACAAACTCGAACATTACAGATATCATTTAATGATTACTTGGAGTAATTTTCGAACAGTGCCTGGAACCGATAGCTCCCTAGCATGGTCAATCTTTGGCTGAAAACTTGAGTTATTGGGCACTTCTGCTTCTTAAGTACATGGTTAATGTAACTATAAGCGAAATCGATATTGAGCGAATTGTTCTCTCACGAAGAACAACCTTTCAAATAACAAGCTTGAATTGATACCGTTATGACTACAATACATATTGATAAAAGAGAGCACCATTCCCATCTTTTTACATCTAAGAGTGATATTGTACAGTAGTTTTTAGTAAGTACGTTTAAGTTGAGTTCAAAAATACTGCTGAATAAGTATTATTAACACAAAGATACTAGGTGACAAAGTAGCGATAGAATCTAGATAAAAACTCAATGAACAACTCACTAAATGTATGCACCCTTTGCATGTTGACACTATATCGTCAGTTCCAAAATATTGCAGGCAAAAGCTAAAAACAGAGTCCTGATAACATCAAACCATCTGATAGATTTCAAGGAGAATGTATGGCTCGTGGCCCTCATCGGTAAATTGCAACGAACACGTTATTGGAATAAAAGCAACTTTTTCATGGTCAGCAACGAGTTGGCAGAAATCATAGTAAAGCAGAGACAAAAGAGTGAGACCCAAAACAAGAACTGTGCAGTAGTCCAGGAACAATTTGACATCCTAGAGTATACAATTCGCTTTTTGACAGACTGTGATTAAAAGCTTCACTTAAACCATCAATTTTGACTTTGACACCGCAGTAGCTCTTCTTTTCTCACTCTACTCTGTCAAGAGCCACATAGATGCACTCTCCAGCTGCAGGTTCAGTTTAAAGAAATCTATACCGACTCTGACAGAAACTTTTACCTATGTCGCTATTCCCCAAAGATTTACTAGTGGCAATTCTCGATGTAGGAAGTAAACAATACAAGGCTGCTTGTAAATTTTCAATGGCATTACCGATTTGTGACTGGCTAATTATGACGCAAGTTGTCTCAGAGATGAGATCATGGTTGATCATACCATTAGCATGGCTTCAAAACGTTTTTTCCGTATATAGTGTGCAAAAGAAACCATGCCACATCCAGAGCATCGGAAGGCAATTAAGTGGAACAAATTATTTCCATTACGCTTTTTGCAAGCCAGTTTGAGCAATGTTTGGAATCGTCAAGATACCAAGTTTGCCATCCAGCAGAAGCTACGCAGCCCATCAATGGGTCTCGACATGATAATTTGTTTTTCGATACATCAATTGAAGCCATCCGAGAATGTGAGACTGAAGTGAACTTCCTACCGAACCAAGCTCCAGCACGAAACCTAGGGTACGATATGGTTAACTTCAGCAACAGAAAACTGTGGTCTCCGAAAAACTTCCATAGACATAGCCGATCCAACGGAGAGCTAGATTTTCCCAGGATGCAGGATTTGTATTATGACCATCGAATGCGATTACCAGCTCCTAGGCCATATAAGAAAACTCCGTGCAGATCTCAAATCGCAACGAGATACTAGCAAAAAGAGTTTAAGTAAAGCTTGCCGATCCTGTTGGGAGTTTCTACAAATCGAGGTACCACCAGCTCACCGATTGGCTTACTTTGAAACAAGAACGACAGCTGTTTTGAACCCTTAAAACAGTCAGAGGAAAAATGATATTGAATCCTTTGGTCACAAAATCACAACCTCCCGAATATTGCCCAGACTAAAACTCAAAACAAGACAATATTCCAACAACCTTGTGTGAATTAATTAAGTCCCCATGAGTAAGCTATCATTACTCAGGCTGAACCATTGTCTTTATCACAAAATTTATACTTCATGCCGTTTTGCTTTGTCTATATCACCGATTTCGTATTATCAGACAGCTTGTTCCCTCAACCTTAAAATATGATAATAACAGAAAAATGTTGCTATAACAGTTATTGGCGTGCATTAAAGTCCAATTTGAAGAGCAAATCAAACCTAAACAGAGAAAGAAGTTTCATATTTTATCTGACCAAATTCCATCATTTCGACTGAGACCAGAATTAAATCTCAACTTGATTGGTGATAACATAGAACTCAAAGCTATCACTCCACCCAAAACTAAATCAGTGCAATCGCTTTCCAGTTCTATTTCCATCGAAAATCAATTACAAAAAGTTTACAATACTGATGTATTTACCCAACTGACTTTTTATAAGGACAAAATACTCTGGACAGTAATTTCAAAGTATTCATATATATGGACTAACTTTTGAGTAAACTGAATTGGATTAGCACATTGTGGCAGCGAACAAACTTCAAAAAACGTTGCCCGAAAGATGAACGACAAAGCAAAGCAGTCCAGAAATTTTTCTCAGAAGGAGTGGAGAGTCATGTAGACGCAATGAACTATCTAAAAATTTGTATTACAAAATTTATCGGTTAATAATTGGAAGTTTATGTTAAGGAAGGTATGTTAAGTAATCCAGTCTCAATCACTAATTCAGATAGTATTTCTACAGTAAAGTTAAGAATTTGAAAGTGAGAACACTTCCTTTTATATCTATAAAAACTCTTAAGAGAGAAACACTTTCAACCCAGCTTCAATTGTTTTCCCAGAAGTTTTGGATATCAACTCTTCAAAAAACATATTATCATCATTCCGCAGCAAACATTTTTAGTTACCCAAAAAGACCTATCAATTAAGTAAGATAAAATCAGAAAAAGGGTCTGAAAGAGATTCCAAATGGAAAAATCCGATTTTCGGAGAAAGGAAAACATATTGAAATCTTTGTCTCAAACAGTCTTGGAAGGCAAACTCTTCAAGAACGCCAAAAACTAGGAAAAATGTAGCGAAATAATTACTCCTCATAAAAGCTTTGAGGACATTACTGATATCACCCTAACCTCATCTTCAAGCAAAAATTAAAACGGAAAAAAATGCATTCAGGTTCTTCATCTAACTGATCATCCAATAACGGTTCCTTAAAGCATAATAGCAAATTTGAAACTCTAAAAACTGCATAAGCCGAAAACTTTCATTAGTGATCCAAAGCTCATTGATTTGGCAGAAGCCACGAAAAGCGGAAATTGATCAGTCGGTTCAGACAGAAATATTTGGAGATCCAAAAATTCGTCCAAAACCAAAGTATGATAAATTGTGGTTTTCTAAGCCGGAAACATTCACAAATTCAGAAAATCAGATCCCGCTCAATAATCCAAATTACCGTAAACAAATGGAATAAGTCCTTCAAAAATTTTGCCGAACATAGCTTCGATGATGGTTTTCTGAGCTAAAGGTCAAATTCGCTAGATAAGAAAAATCCAAGATTTCCCTTTCACCTGAAATGAGCGTATCGAACTAGCCTTGACGCACAATTATAATTAGATCATAACACTACCACATTCAAAATATAGTAGTCTAGTATTTGTTTAACGGATATAATCAGGCCAACTAAGAATGTTAGTTGAACATAGGCGTATAACACACCTCAGAATCGACATGAACAGTAACCTTCCTACATTCAACGTGGACACTGCATCTGATCGCTTTGCTGGTCAAAAAAAAGATAAACACATTTTATTGCCATCAAGCCTACGATTGTGAGTACAAATGGCGGTTGGAGCAAAAATATTACTTGTAGCATTAAATGCAACAAGAACTTACGCCTATAAAGGCCCAACTTACGATTTAAGTCACAGGTTTTGGTTTCTTTACAACACATTAACCACAGACTCAGAAACGACTAGATGAATAGTAGTTTTCCTATATCGAACATGAACAAGGCATCTTATCACTTTGCTGGTAAAAACGTTGATGAACTAATTTCATTGCTCTCAAGCTTACCATTGAGTACAAATGGCAGATGAACCGTCAGTACAACTTTTGGAAATTAATGCATCATGAACTCATGCAAGTAAAAGCTCTGATAAAGAATAAGGTAAATCAGTCACAGGTTTTCTTTTCTTTATAAGACACTAATTGGCTCCTTGCCTAGCAGCAAGTATTTATACACAAATATGAATGACAATGGCAGTGCAGAAAAAAACTTTTGATCAACTCATTCCCATTTTGAGAAAACTTTTGAATGTATCAGAAGTTCAGGCCTAGAACTGTCCGGCCGCAAGAAATGTGAATTTGGAACAAAAAAAATTCTGGAACAATACGAGTTATTGAAACGAACACGTTATTGAAATAAAGAAGCAACTTTTTCATGGTCAGCAACGAGTTGGCAGAAATCATAGTAAAGCAGAGACAAAAGAGTGAGACCCAAAACAAGAACTGTGCAGTAGTCCAGGAACAATTTGACATCCTAGAGTATACAATTCGCTTTTTGACAGACTGTGATTAAAAGCTTCACTTAAACCATCAATTTTGACTTTGACACCGCAGTAGCTCTTCTTTTCTCACTCTACTCTGTCAAGAGCCACATAGATGCACTCTCCAGCTGCAGGTTCAGTTTAAAGAAATCTATACCGACTCTGACAGAAACTTTTACCTATGTCGCTATTCCCCAAAGATTTACTAGTGGCAATTCTCGATGTAGGAAGTAAACAATACAAGGCTGCTTGTAAATTTTCAATGGCATTACCGATTTGTGACTGGCTAACTATGACGCAAGTTGTCTCAGAGATGAGATCATGGTTGATCATACCATTAGCATGGCTTCAAAACGTTTTTTCCGTATATAGTGTGCAAAAGAAACCATGCCACATCCTGAGCATCGGAAGGCAATTAAGTGGAACAAATTATTTCCATTACGCTTTTTGCAAGCCAGTTTGAGCAATGTTTGGAATCGTCAAGACACCAAGTTTGCCATCCAGCAGAAGCTACGCAGCCCATCAATGGGTCTCGACATGATAATTTGTTTTTCGATGCATCAATTGAAGCCATCCGAGAATGTGAGACTGAAGTGAACTTCCTACCGAACCAAGCTCCAGCACGAAACCTAGGGTACAATATATGGCAACTTCAGCAACAGAAAATTGTGGTCTCCGAAAAACTTCCATAGACATAGCCGATCCAACGGAGAGCTAGATTTTCCCAGGATGCAGGATTTGTATTATGACCATCGAAAGCGATTACCAGCTCCCAGGCCATATAAGAAAACTCCGCGCAAATCTCAAATCGCAACGAAATACTAGCAAAAAGAGTTCAAGTGAAGTTTGCGGATCCTGTTGTGAGTTTATGCGAAGCGAGGTACCATCAACTGACTGCTCGGCTTACTTTGAAGCAAGAAAGACAGCTGTTTTGAACTTTTACAGTCAGAAAAATCATATTTAATCCTGTGGTAACAAAATCAGAACCTCCGGAATTCTGCTAAGACTAAAGCTCATAAAAAGACCATGTCCCAACAACCTTGTATGAATTAGTTAGGTTCCTATATCCTGAGTCAGCTATCACTCAGGCTGACTGTCATTGTCTTTCTCACAAAATTGATACTTCGTATTATCAGACAGCTTGTTCCCTTATCCTTAAAATATGACAATAACACAAAAAGTTGCTAAAACAGTTATTGGCGTGCGTTAAAGTCCAATTTGAAGAGGAAATCAAATCTAAACAGAAAAAGAAGTTTCATATTTTCTGACCAAATTCAATCATTTCGACTGAGACCAGAATCAAATCTTAACTTGATTGCTGATAACATAGACCTCAATGCTATCACTCCATCCATGACTAAATCAATGCAATCCCTTTCCAGTTCTCCTTCCATCAAAAATTAATTAAAAAAGTTCACAATACTGACGTATTTAACCATAACACCTGAAGTTTTATAAGGACAAAATATTCTGGACCGTAATCTCAAAGTATTCATATGGACCAATTTTTGAGTAAACTGAATTGGATTAGCACATTGTGGCAAAGAACAAATTTAAAAAAAGGTTGGCCCAAAGATGGACAACAACGCAGAGCAGTCCCGAAATTTTTCTCAGAAGAAGCGGAGAGTCATGTAGACGCAATGAACTATCCAAAATTTTTTTATTCCAAAAAAAATGTTAATCGGTTTATAATTGGAATTTTATGTTAAGGAAGGTATATGAAGTAATCCAGGCTCAATCACTAACTCAGATAGTATTTCTACAGTAAAGTTAAGAATTTGAAAATCAGAATACTTCCTTTTATATCTAAAAAAGCACTTCTGAGAGAAAAACTTGAAAGATTTTCAACCCAGGTTCAACTGTTTTCCCCTCTCGGAATCCTGAAAAACTTAACAGAACTAAACAGGCAGAAAATTAAAGAACAGTTGAACCCATGTGGATATTTATTTGCGATATCAATCGAAGGCATACGTTAGTTGCCATTCAGCTCTAGGGTTGTTAACTTTGATAAAATAACGCTGGCTAGTGTACCACTTTCTTAACCAGTGCGGTTTTGGTAAGACAAGGATCATTGTTTTAGTATCCAGCTTTCGATAATCTGTTGACTTTGTATTCAAATCGAATATTTCATATTATGAAGGCTTCAACATTCCGCCTCCCATGAAGTATATCCAACTTTTCAGATCCCATGATGAGTAGTAGTAGATGTTCGAGAAGTGTGTATAAGTCGTGTCAATGCCAACTTTCATTGGGTCAATCAACCCTTGGAAAGGATCCGAAAGTCCCCAAACTTTGTTGAGATGCGTGTTGGATATAGCAGCGAGTTGAATGAAGAGCATGATTAGCCATTTATAGTAAAGGAAAGTGTATGCAGTACAGTGCCAAAAACGAGAGGAGGGCACTTCTTCAGGCGACTTGCTGGAGTCGCCTGGAGAAATGATTCGTTTGCTTGGAAGAAGCCCTATCCCACCTTCTCTGGCTCGATGAGGTATGAGCCTGTATACCCACGCAACTATGCAGAAAGGGAAGAGAAGGATGGTCATCAATGTTGGGTAAAATCAGATCTTGATATCCATGATCCTGGCCTCATTGTGACTGATGGCAGAACTCTTGCGCCGTGGCATGTAGACGGTGTGCCACCCATGCCTGTCGTTGCAACGCTTATTCCAAAAACAAATGTTAATCGGTTTATAATTGGAATTTTATGTTAAGGAAGGTATATTAAGTAATCCAGGCTCAATCACTAACTCAGATAGTATTTCTACAGTAAAGTTAAGAATTTGAAAATCAGAATACTTCCTTTTATATCTAAAAAAGCACTTCTGAGAGAAAAACTTGAAAGATTTTCAACCCAGGTTCAACTGTTTTCCCCTCTCGGAATCCTGAAACACTTAACAGAACTAAACAGGCAGAAAATTAAAGAACAGTTGAACCCATAAGGATATTTATTTGCGATATCAATCGAAGGCATACGTTAGTTGCCATTCAGCTCTAGGGTTGTTAACATTGATAAAATTAACGCTAGCTGGTGTAACACTTTCTTAATCAGTTCGGTTTTGGTAAGACAAGGATCCTTGTTTTAGTATCCAGCCTTCGATAATCTGTTGACTTTGAATTCAAATCGAATATTTCATATTATGCAGGCTTCAACATTCTTTCTACAGTAAAGTTAAGAATTTGAAAATCAGAATACTTCCTTTTATATCTAAAAAAGCACTTCTGAGAGAAAAACTCTAAAGATTTTCAACCCAGGTTCAACTGTTTTCACCTCTCGGAATCCTGAAAAACTTAACAGAACTAAACAGGCAGAAAATTAAAGAACAGTTGAAGCCATGTGGATATTTATTTGCGATATCAATCGAAGGCATACGTTAGTTGCCATTCAGCTCTAGGGTTGTTAACTTTGATAAAATAACGCTGGCTAGTGTACCACTTTCTTAACCAGTGCGGTTTTGGTAAGACAAGGATCATTGTTTTAGTATCCAGCCTTCGATAATCTGGGTGTATGCAGAACTAGAAAACTAATTTTGATTGGTTGCCAAAGATGATTATCCTCTAACTTTTAGTTCACTAGGTGAGTGTAATTGTTGTCTGAGGTGGTCTGGCTGTCATGTTCACAGAACGCAATAGTTGCCATCACGAAACAACTTCAAAATCTTTTCTTGCACTTATTTTGTGATAAACTTTTAGAGAACCACTGTCTATCAAGTATTTTCAACTAATTCCTAGAATCGCTTCTCTTAGGGCTCAGGAACTACACCCAAGGTTTTACAGGCCTTATAGGTGATTGCATTGATGAGCCCCTGATACCAACCACTTGGACGTGAGCCGTCGGTAACATAGTCTGTTTTCGCGATTAACTATTTGATTTAAATGCTTGATTACTGAATTTAAATTAGACTGAAAATAAATTTGATTTTTGAGAGAGTGTAAATTTACGTCGAAGAAGTCAAAAATGATTCTACAAACGGCACGTGTCTTTAAATTATGCGACATCAAATTACTTTGTATTCAAATCGAATATTTTATATTATGTAGGCTTCAACATTCCGCCTTCCTTGAAGTATGATCAGCCATTTATAGTAAAGGAAAGTGTATGCAGTACAGTGACAAAAACGAGAGGAGGGCACTTCTTCAGGCGACTTGCTGGAGTCGTCTGGAGATTCAATTCCTTGGAAGAAGCCTTTTCCCACCTTCTCTGGCTCGATGAGGTATGAGCGTGTATACCCACGCAACTATGCAGAAAGGAAAGAGAAGGATGGACATCAATGTTGGGTAAAATCAGATCTTGATATCCATGATCCTTGACTCATTGTGACTGATGGCAGGACTCTTGCGCCGTGGCATGTAGATGGTGTGCCACCCATGTCTGTCGCTGCAACGCTATTTGCTAGTTTCAAGATCTGGTTTGTTATCCAAAGGTCAAAGTTTTCTCGCTTGAAGACAAGGATGTCGAGTCGACTTGAAGATTTGGTTGATGATACCTACAAAGAGCAGAGAAGAACTATCTTCTTTGCTGAGCATCGAGTTGGCGAAACATTGTACTTGCCCTGGTTGGCGAGTATAATGATTTCTGCGAGCTTTCTGGCTGATAAAGATGAAGAGAGGAGACGGTTGTACTTCAACCAACGTTATAAGCCATCTTGCTTCTAAGGTAATTATCTCTGTATACTAAGTAAACTATTTTTACGTTGCTCGCTGGCGGCAAGTAAGCAATTAGACACCATTGCAGGTGAGTTATTGCAGGAATTAAGTCAGTCAAATGATTGGAAAAGGAGTAAGAGCAATAAAAACACGCGAATAACTCTGAAATAAGTGATTGTGAGCGTAAACTAAATACTCATTTTTAAGAGAATTCTATCCACTGTGACAACTTGAAATTTGTGGCCACTTTAAGTTGGGGGCCATTTTAATACCTTAAAATTCGACCTTTTCGGAAAAACTTGTGTCAACTTTTGAATTCTTAACATAAGCTAAGTCTATTTGGCCTACGGGCTGATATTAAAACCAGGTAGCCGCTGAACTAAGACTTTGAATAACTTCCATAACTTCGAAAATTTTTGCAATAAAATGGAGTAAAATTTCTAATAATTTGGCTCTTTTCCTAGTTCTTGAAACATAATAAAGTAGAAACTTCTACTGTACTGGGTTCTTCTAATCCATTTGCAATTATTTGCGGACTTTGACTGTTGAGTGGAAGCTTCCGAAGTTTCACTACTGGTCGCATCAGCTCTCCACCTGTTGTTTTAGAGTTGACAACTCGAATCAAGTTGTTGTTCCCACTGTATGATTCAATGATTCCACCAAGATTCCATTGTAAGGTTGGTGGATTGTCCTCTGTAATGAGTACCAGGTCATCTTTGCTCATCCCTGAGTCCCTCGATACCATTTCTTCCTGATCTGAAGGGATTCAAGATAGCCTCTAGACTATGATTTCCAGAATGAGAGTTTCATCTTTTCCAGCAGTCTGTAACGTTCTGGTAACTTTTTTTCATCTTGAGGCTCACTTCGTCGTTTGTTGAGTCCTAGGAGGGGTTTTCAGAAAGGAAGCGGCTGGAGTCAGTGCTTTCATATCACATCGATCACTTGACATCTCACTGAGAGTTCGGAAATTGAGAATTCCTTCTATTTGAACGAGGTATGTGTTGAATTCCTCCATGGTTGGTACTTGTGTGCCAACTGCACGTCTAAGATGATGCTTCATCCGTTTAACTGCCGCCTCCTATAATCTTCCGAAGTGTGGAGAACGAGAGGTGATCGTTACCCAGTCCATGCTTCACTGCGAAACATAGTTGAAGATTGATTCATCGGATTCTTTGCGTTCGAGGAGGGCTTGTAGTTTCATGATTTCATTTCGAGCACCAATAAAATTTGTACCAAATTCCGTGAACAGTCGTTCAGGTGTTCCTCTTCAGTGTGTGAATCGCTTCAGCGCAGCAATGCATGCAGTTTGTGTTAGATCGGTGACTGTTTCTATATGAACTGCTTCGGTAGAGAAGCATACAAAAATAGCAACATATGTCTTCTCTTTCAGTTTTGTCTTGATTGGTACGGCAAAATCAAGTCCTGTATGTGTGAATGGGATTCCTGGAGTGATTCATTCCTACGGTAGGTCAGCCATGACTTGAATTGAATTAGTTGCAGCGAATACAAGCTTTGATGACGTCCTTCGCCAAGTTTCGTCCATTGATTATTCAAACTTCTTCACGACTTGCATTGAGAGTGAGGAGGCCCCCAACATGAAGCGTTGCTTTATGAAAGTAATCGGGAAAAAGTGCCCCCAGTTTTGATTTTTTGCTGATGATAGGTGGAAACTTTTGTCTTCACTGAATTTACCTTGTGATAATCTTCCTCCGACTTGTAATGATTTGATGCTCGTGGTCAAAAAAGGGAGTCGGATTGAGTAGAGAACTCTTTTGGTTGAGTTTCTCACCATCGCGTAGAATTCTGTATTTTTCGGGGTAGTCCTCTTTCTGATTTTCACGAATTACAAATCTTTTTCCTTGGGCGAGTGTATTTGCGTTAGTTTCATATTGCCATGGTTGTTTCAGAAACATCTGAGATGCTTTCGTTATTTGCGTTATTTTACTTGCTGTATTGAGTAAACGAGTTAATTGTGAGAATCGCTCGAAATTGAATAATGACTTGTTGTTATTCATCGCCTTGTGAACTTTCGCTGTTGTACGTTCTTCAGGAGCATTGTTTGTGAACTCTGGTTGTGGTGGGCATTTGATTGTTTCTCTATGAAGAAAATCTGGTCCTTCCACAAAAAAGAACTGATGACTAGCTCTTGAACACGTGTTCCCCTTGGTGCACTGTCTGCAGGTTTTTCCTTTGAAGGGACGTGTTTCCAGTTCTCTCTTGGCATTGTTTCTTGTATCTGTGAAACTCTGTTTGCTACAAAGGTTGTCCACTTTTGGGGTAATTGTGCTAGCCATTGTAGGACAATCGTAGAATCGGTCCACGCGAAACTATCACATTTTGCCATCGAGCTGGTTCTCAGATCTGCTTTTATTGACTGAAGTAGTTTCACGCAAATCGTTTCTCCGCTGAGTTCAAGACGGGGTAGACTTAGTGTTTTGACTGGTGTGACCTTCGTTTTTGCAGCGATAAGGTGAACTGCTACATCGCCATCCATGGTTGTTATCCGGCTGTACACACAACCAGCAAATGCTTTTTCACTTTCGTCAGTGAAGAGATGGAGTTCGAACTTCTGGATTATTCCTTTTGGTGTCACACATCTAGGAATTTTAAGGTCATGAAGTTATCTCAGATTCTCACGAAGAGAGAACCATGTTTCGATAATGTCATTTGGAAGGTTGTCGTCCCAACTCGGTCCTTGTACCCAAATTTGATGAAGAATTTTGTGGTTGATGATGATTGGACCTAGCCAGCCAAGCGGATCAAAACGTTTTGAAGCATAGGACAGGAGCGTTCTCTTTGTTAATGCTGTGAGTGTTTCAAGCTTCGCGGTTTAGGTTAGAAGATCTTGATTCGGTGTCCATCTTATGCCAATAGTCTTGACTTTATAATCTTTGTCGAGGATTTTTGAACTGTCGTTAGTTTGACGTAGCTCCTCCGGCAGAGAGAGAACGATGCTTGGTTCGCTGAAAGACCATTTCCCTAATGGTAGTCCGTACTTCAAAAGTTCTGCAATGAGTTTTTTTACCTTCATGTAAGCTTCATTAATAGATGCTGCTCCCCTTAAGTAGTCTTCAACATAGAAGTCGTTTTGGATTGTTTGTTTTTGGTCTTCTTCTGCTGTCATTGTGCCGATTTCTTGAAGGCATCTCGTTGATTGAAACGCTGAGGATGCTATTCCATACGTCACACGGGTCATTCTCCGATGCTTGATTGGTTCCTGTGGTGTCTCTCCAAAGAATTCTGTGGAAGTCTTTGTCATGTTCGTCAAGTGCAAATTGACAATAAATTTTAGCATATCAGCTGCAAGTAGAATTTGATGGAAGCGTAGACGAATAACATGCGAAAAGAGATCAGGTTGCACTGTTGTTCCAACCATAAGGCAGTCATTAAGTGACAATCCAGACGTTGTCTTAGCCGATGCATTGAAAACTACTCGTAGCTTTGTTCTGACTGAATCTTCTTTCCGAACATGATGTAGAATGTAGTAGCTTTCACTTTCCGGCCTTTGAACCTCTTCTGGGGAAAATTCTTCCAAATGCTTCATGTCCAGAAACCCCTTGATGAATTCACGGTACTGTTTCAGAGATGCTGGGTCTTTATCGAGTCGTCTCTCGAGCGAGAAGAACCGTTTTTGTCCCTTGTAGCTGTTATCTAGCTTTCCAATTTCTTCTTTGATTGAAGTTTCACAACAAATCTTCCTTCTCGACCTCTTGTTGTTATCTGAGTAAAATGCTGTTCACAGATCTGTTCTTCCGGGGAAAGTTGTTTGTACATCGGAACTTCCTCTGTTTCCCAAAAGGAACGTAGATCAATGTTTGTTTGAAGAACTACAACTGCTGTTTGCGTTCTTTCCAGTTTTCCTAGAATTTGTCCATCCAGGAACTGTATTTCGCAGATGAAGTCCATTAGAATCTTGTCATTTGCCATTGAGGATGGCGTCTTCTAAAATGTGAGCCAAGAATGATGTCAACTTGTTTTGGAGTGTTGAAACTGGGATCAGCTATTTTCACTGTGTTGATCTGAATGCATGATTCGACATAAATCTGCACTGTTGGTAGATCTGTCAATTTTGGCATGACAACTGCTTTAACATTGAATGCTTTGTTCTCCGGTAATGTGAGAAGGTTTACTGTGGATTTGTTCAACATTTTTGAAATGATGCCACTCATGTCGGTTGTGCATTGTTGTTTGCGAAGTCCGAGAAATTGAGTACATGCTTACTTGTGCACCACTGTCAAGCATTGCACGACAGTACTTGAATTCGTTCTTTGGTAGCTTGACGGGTATCATGGCTGTTGGCAGTAGAAGACTCTGTTGTCTTTGTTCATCATGCAAAATTGAATTATGTCGTCTCCCACATTGCTTGCGTGAGCCCTTTGATTTGCAATCTTCTGTGCCATGGCCTTTCCTCATGCAGTTAAAGAATAGTTTGTTTCGGCGTACAAGTTCGTTTCTTGCATTGACGTCCATTGCTAGAAACTTTGAACATTGATTTAGTCGATGATCAGTTGCTGAGCAACAAATGCATTGTAAAAGTGAGGAATTGTAGCTCTGAAGCTGTTTTTCTGCATGATGGACTTGCTTTTCTGCTACCTTTTCCTTGTTTGTTGTCTTGTAGCTGTTTGCTGCTTCAAGGTCTTCCACTCTACATTTAATGATTGTGCGTAGTTCATCGATTGACTTCCGATCTGTTTAACCGCTGCTTTCCCGCTCCCATTGACGTCTGGAGGCAGGATCCAGCTTTTCTGTCAAGACGTTAACCCATATGTAGTCAGGTTGCACTTTGAAGTTCAATGCTTCCAGGGCAACACAGGTTTCATCAAACGTGATGATGAGTTTTTTCAGTTGTTCCGCTGATTTCAACGCGGGGTATGTTGAAAATTGCGTCGAGAGGTGAATGAAGAATTAGACGTTTGTTTGCGTATCTCTTTTTTAGCAATTTGAATCCAACTGCATAGTTGCCACTGGAAAGAGGTTGGTGTGTAAGGAATTGTGCAGCTTCCCCGTTCAGGCAGGCCTTGAGGTAGCTTAGCTTCAGAACGTCTTACAATGTGTGATTGGTGTCCACGGCTGCTATGAAGCTATCATGAAATGGTGACCAGTCTTTGTACTTCCTCCCCGAACTTAGGAAGATCAAATTTGGAAATTTTGATTCTGCTTGTAGCCTGTCTCGAATAATGGGGTTCATTGACTGGTGAGGCAGTTCTGTCAGGCTGGTTGAGGGGGCCAAAAGCCTTTGTAGCTCCTTCACTTGAGACTGGACTCGGAAGAACATTTCATCAGAGTCGTCCATTTCTTTTGCCATTGCCTCGTCACTGTCCTCTATCTTTTCAATGATTTGTTCATTTAGATCTTTGATGAGATTGCGTCGGCTTTCTCATGTTTCAAGAAGGATATTGGTTGTGTCAAGATCGACATCACTGAACGCCCCGCTTGAACCTTGGTCAGCAGCTCTTGAATCTTTGGAGCGTTCTTTATTACTACTCCCATGTTTGCTGCTCTAGAGCGTTTCAATTGTTCAGGGGTTTTTGACGCTTGCACTTCTGTTTCCATTCTTGGTTTTTTCACGTGGTTGCGTTGCACCAAAATGTCGTGATTAACTATTTGTTTAAAATTCTTGATTACTGAATTTAAATTAGACTCAAAATCAGTTCGTTTTTTAGCGTAAATTTACGTCGAAGAAGTCAAAAATGATTCTATAAATGGCACGTGTAATCAAATTGAATATTTCACATTATGTAGGCTTCAACATAGTCATTTGAGATGACCGCTGAATTGTTGCAAGCGTGTGTTCCTGGTGCAGCATCCAAGGTCTCATGTAAAAATGCATAATGCTTACCCAGGCATCTTTTTGTCTCTGAACTGTGAGGTCACTTTTATGACTATATCTTAGGCATTCTTGACATGATTTGCTAGCAGATATGGCCGCTTGATTGTTTTTTGCTGAAAACTATTTGAACTTCGTCAATGCCAATGGCGCTTGATATCTTTTGCACTGAGTTAAACATTTCGTCAAATTTCAGGCAATAAGTTTCTTCATTTTGAGCACCCAAGCCATTTACAGCAAATTCAGCATCGAGTTCTACGAAAAGTTAGTACCATCTGTCGTGAACCTTTTAGCCAAGTGAATGAATCCACTGGGCTACTTCATTGCAAGTGTTAAGCGGTACGCGCAATTGTTATTTACTCTAAGCCCTTACACGCTTGATGTCGACCGCTCTGGCTTGTGTTCGAAATATTAAGCTATCATTTTCGCACTGTTAATCAGGCAGGTTTCTTGCTGTCTCGTAGTTGTGGTCTGTTGAGACTTTTGATAAGTTCTTTGGTGTGACCAGAGAGGCAGCTCTTCAAATAGACCGAGAAATTGATATTTGACAATTTGGTATTAATGTGCACGGCTGTTTCAAAATAGTCAATGAAATCTGTCTACCGTCAAATTAGTGAAATCAACGTAAAATTTGGGTACCTCTATTTGTAGCGGCTTTGCAACTTGCGGCTGCGTTTTCGTTGCACCTGAAAAGTATTTGGGGTCCCATTCTCAGAAACCCTTCATTTCTCTAGCTTATCCTATGGCTCTGCCGATTGAAGAAGCTCTGTGCGGTCTGCTTTATCCTTATCCTCGATCAGATCAAATTCTGTATTGAACTGATTAGCTTCAACCGTTTCCAGAAACCTTGAGAAGAGCTCTGTGAGCTGGCGCAAATGGGCACGCCTCCTTCTATCTGCCTGTAGTTGGCTATTGTCGCAAGAATTGTAAAAGGAATAATGCACGTTCGCGATACCTTCATTGTTAGATAAACAAAGATATGCATTGATACTAGAATTGATTGGTTGAAAATGAATGTCAATTGGGCAAAATAGCAAGCGTTTTTATAAGCGGGAAAATTAGGTTTGTTTACTGAACTGCTTCAAATCGATACATTTGAGTGAGTCAGAAATCTTTTGATGCATCAATGCATAATCATATGTTTATACAAGTATATATCTGTCTTTTGACTTGTTTCTCTTGTTACATTAGACTACCATATATGTTAAGATCACAAAGTGTGTGCTCTGTCACAAGCCAAGTTCAATTTTTTAAAGTACGAACTGAAAACGCCATGTAAAATTAACTGCAAATTAAATTGAGATGGCAAAGCCTCGTAATCCCTCAAAAATTCAAAATTTGAAAAGGGTGACAGCATTGTGGTCTCAAGAATTACGCATAGAAATGCTTCGTCAAAAGATTCAGGATTTGACCCACTATTTACGGTAAATTCGGTGAGTAATTCCTAATGTTTTCTTCCTGCATCTATGGTTTTTTTCTTTTCAAAATCTACAAACTAATGAAATCAAATAAATCTCAGGGAAATTGTCTCTACCGTGGTAACCCGCAAAATGTTAGCTCCATTAAACTTACTACCATATACTTCACAATATACATACTAGAATTGTAGGCAAACACTACATCAGGGCAAATTTGTTATGTTCATGAAGCTTTGCTTCTATCAGTGGCGTCAATTTTAGCAACGTTCAAAGAGGCAACAACCAAATGAAGTAAACTGATGCAAGATTTAGAGAACCAAATTGGCACAGAGAGATAAAATATGAATTTGAATAGAGAAACATTGATAATTTTCAGCATTGGCCCTTGCGTGAACGCCATCAAATAGAGCATGGAATAGAACAGTTCGTTACCCGCACACATTGAGAACAAAACTGGTCTCGATGTATAATAGATCTTCAAGATTGGATTGCCCTCTAGTGAAATTGCTTTGTGTGACGAGCTGCCGCTTATAGTTGAAACATGCATATGCATCCAGTGGGATACAATATCGAGAGCCATGCTCATTTGAAATAAGAATGCATAATTGGGGTACAGTACGCACAAGCCCATCATCAGACAAGCAGTTGAAGCACGATCCGAAAGCATGTCCAATAACGCTCCGAATTTAGATGACTGCCCCAAAGCCCTCGCTGCATGACCATCAAGGGCATCTAGTAGTTGACTGAGAAGGTAGCAGCACACAGTGGTAACATGATCACTCAGCATAGTATAGCACGCAATAACGAGCAAAATAACTCGCACGTACCCAATCAAATTAGGGACAAACAAAAGAATATTATATTCTGTGCAGGCGGCCATAACGTACTCCTGAAAAAATGTGTATAATCCAAAGCAGCACAACACAGTTCCAGGTTTTTCAATGCTAAAAGTTCTTATATACGTTGCAAATAGTTTAAAAACTACTGCATTTATGCACGCACATGCTAGTTTGTTGTAGCTGAGGATTTAAAGCCATTTTCCAAGGGGTTTTTTCCTGGCAGTTTCCTAGAAAATTGTCCATTTGTTTCTGAATTTGGAACATTCACACAGTAGCGGCCAAAAGCAGACATTGATTTGAGATAATTTTTTTTCAACAAACTTAATCTTTGATCTCATGATTCTTTAGATATTTCGGAAAATGAAAGTTCCTTGATCCTGGGGATCGCACAGATTTTATCTCACGAAATCACTTGATTGTCTCGAATTCACAGACATGAGAGTGGAGTGAAGGTGTTGTTGGCTTGAATGAAGAGAGGCAGATGTGAGATGTCAATCACAATTACACTAGTAGGAGTAGTATAGTGTGAGCACATCAGGCCCCATTTTCGGAGCCGGTCATTAACCTATATTGTTTTTAAGGACTTAACTTGACGGGATTAAATTGATTTTTGTTGACAGATTGTAGAGACTGTCTGTCTGTATACAAACAAAAGATTCCATTAAGTACTGAATAGACTATTCAATTGGAGAAATGAATGGACGCAAGAAATAATTCCCGCCACTTCATTGTTATAATGATAACTTGATTCAAAGGTACGTTCAGAGGAAAAATCAGTTGTCTCATTTACCCCACCTAATAAAGTTGTTGAAAATGGAAAAAACCTTCCCCGGACCCAAAGGATTGTCATTGAGGAGACTACACTGATTCAAACCCTTGCAGCTGATTTTAACGTTTTTGTATGATTCGTTAAAACAGCAGTATTTTTCGAACATAACGCAACTCTTCCTTGAGTAACCCTTGAGTTCTTTGATCGTGTTTATTGTGAGAAGTACACCATTTCCGTGGAAAAAAATTACAATATTGTCTGCTTGGAAAGTATCTTTACAGTCGCTAGAACGCAGTGAATTCTTCACCTCTTTCATGCTCGGTTTGATAATTTCCCTAATGGATTTTTTGCTCATAGCAATGTATAGAATGTCGGTGTCCATTTCAAGGAACTCGAATTTTTCGGAAAAGCAAAATCGATCAAAAGAGTTGTATACTAATTCAAGCATCGTAAGCTTAGCATTTTGTAATATAAAAAACCCAACAATTAAGGTTTTTTGTTGTGAACAGTGCTATTTTGAAGATCATTTTCGAAAATTTTATCACCTAATTCATTGAATTTGTTGTTCACTAATTTCGATACTGAAGGCACAATAGCGTATTTTTTCCGTGTGGCGAGTGTTGTCCATGACCTGATAGCCGTATGAGCTGTTTTCTACCAGTTTATGATTTCATCAACAACAGTAGATTGATAATTCAGATCTCTTTGTCGACGTGCTTCCACGAATGAATGTACGAAGTGTTTGAAAGATGTCTCCGCAATGTATAGAAGAAAAAGTGATTTCTTCTAATGATCACTTCTTCAGTCAAATAGAAAATCAGCAGTGGCCTAATTATTGGACCTCTTTCCAGTTTCATACTAGAGATCAACAATTTTTGTGGCATACGAAGCAGATCGTTTTCTTCCTCATATGTTCTCCAATGTCATTCTTACTCACTTTGCAGTTTTTGAAGATTGGCGGAATTTTCTCAAACTTTTTCTCAAGATGAGGAGGTACCTGCAGCTCACAGACAACATCTCCGAACAATGTTCCATCTAATATTTTTGCAGTAACTTATTGCGACTAAGAGGTGGGCAGTAAGGGAAATGTACCCTAAGAAAATCTCTAATGCCAAATTGATTTGGGTACGTGCACTCTTCCCACTGACACTCCCAGATTTCGATAATAGATAAGCCTTGTTGCTCCAAGTACGTCGACGTACACTTCTCTCACGTCGTTTCAGTCCTTCTTCAAGAGTGTTTTCTCGTACTGTTATGTCTTGACAACAATGGAAGTGGAAAAAACAACCCATGGCCTCAAATACGCTCTGACAATGTGCACAATAACCGTCCACGAAAACTGGACTGAACTGTTTCTGCTTACCATGAGTAAATTGGGTTTGTATTGAAAGTCAACTCCCGTGCCATGAAGATAAGAAGTAACCATCAATTCGAAGAAGCTCTTTGTGTTTCTTCTAGATCGAAACTTTTCAGAACTATTGGACCACTCCCATTTTGTATATGGTCCACCTGGCATAGACGTTGTCATGAAAAACGGATAGAGCTGGCTAGCATCAAACTCTACAATAACATTACAAACATTCAGTGACCTGCCAACGAAGGTGGTATCAACTTTTGCGTATCTAGTAAAAGTTATTGAAGATCGATCCGTTAGCGTTATTGAAGATCCATCCGTGAGCCAACTTCGTAGATAAGTATCTTAATGCGCATCTTCATTAGTGAAGGAGAAAATTTTTGTAGAAGTTGAAGAAAGCAGTATTCTTGTGACTAAATTCGGAAGTGTCAAACACAGCTTGAGCATATCAATTTTCTGTCATGATAAAATTTTACCAAATTTTTAAGGCCTTCAAAGTAGGAACCACGTCTTTGTTTTTATAGTACCACAATAAATCTTGAAAGGTTTGCACTCCATTTCTGTTTCATACAATTTTAAGATCTTCGTAGTTTTCTTCTGCCGTATTATGTCGACATTTTAGTTTTAGTTTTTTCTGATCAACGTCTTCACTTATTCCAATTTCTAATAAACTCTGGTAATCTTCAAAATCTTTGCAGAGAATGTTGCAGTTGTTCAGCTTACGGAAGAATCTATTGATGTGAAACAACAATGTATAACTCAGTTTTTCCGAGCTGTTGAGCCATTCGTATGGAAAAAATTCAATTTGTTCTTCCATCCCATATGCCTTTCGAAACTTGTCTCACAGATCTTCCTAAGAAGTTCAAAATATCGAGAAACTGCAACCCCAAAAAATTCATTCGAATAAAACTGTTACTCCTGCGGATCACGGATGGTGAACAGTTTTGCTCAATTAGCAGAATTTTGAGTAGAAATTCTTTATTCAGATTCAAGTCATATCTGGAACTGTTGAATCCGAAAACGGGTAAATCATCACAGTATTTTGAGACTTCCTCTTTGATCTGACTGAATTTTCGTAATTTAGGTTTTCGTATTTTGGAGTCGTAATCAATCTCGCCATCTTCTGAGAATTCAAGGTTTGCTTCAGCTTCTAAAAATAAGATGCTTAATGCCTCTATTTGATCAACTGGCTGGATATCTGGTAGTGTTTGAGTAATCAGATTTAACTTTTTGTCGAAATCATTGAAGACATTTTCGCACCATGATCTAATTTGAATTGAAGATTGTTGCGATAGTTTATCCAGAAGTTTATCCAGAAAACTTCTTGTCAATTGCATGGGATCAGGACCACACAGAAAAATTGCTTCGGCTGAGTGATTTGAAGTCAATGAAACACTAATTCGAACATGCTTCCCGACACAAGAAACTAAATATGAATCACTTAGCGTCTCATCACGTACAGTGATAGATTCAATATCAAATACTACCAGGTTGGAATATAAACGTAAACTTTCATCAAAGGATATGTCCAGTTCTGTTAACTTATCAAATATTTTTGTTCTTAGAAAGTAAGGCCCATTAGGATAGCGGTGTTTAATTAGTTCATTACAGGTTTTGATATGGCGTTTGAGGTTAAACGTTCGGGTGATGAACTGGTTAGAATTATTAAAACAAAATTTCTTGAGAACTTGATTAATGTCAGAAGTCCAGCTTATATGTCTGTCATACTAAAACAAATTGATTATTTTTTCATAATTTTTGGGCGACCTTCTTGTTAACGCCCCGAGTGAAACTTTGTCCCCATATTTCACTGTCTTTTCGAGACTATTCAGAATATTGTGTAAATCTCTTTCATCTGAAAGAATTTTTGGGGTTTCAAAAACTGTGTTGTTATTTGCCGGATAAAATTATTGAAACGTGGAGCCGACTTGACTGCTCTGATGAACAAATTTAAGCGCCAAATTGATTTTAACAGAACAATGTAACTCGTCATATTGAACACCTTGAACACTGGAACTTATGTTTGTTGAATATATGTTTCTTTAATTTCTTCTGATGAACTTCGGACAGTTTTGAGTCTTCATTGTCAAAAACTTGCAACTCCATCGATTTTGGACAAAACTATAGATTCCGCTCAATCAACGAAAGCACCAAATAGAAGAAATCTCTACCTATGGAAGAATGTAAAATAGATTCGATTCGGAGCAGAAGATGAGGATTAAACAAAGTTTCCTAGCAATGTCTTTCTTCTGTTTGTTGGGATTGTTTTACAAATTTGAATCGTTTTCTCAGTAAAAGTTTCCTAGCTACACTTGGTCGTTGTAAAATTGGAAAAGGAGTTGTTGATGGAACTGCGTTGCCGATAGTAGTTGACTACTCACTGGTCCAGAGTCGTAAACTGAGTCTCTGAAATAAATGGAACTGTAGTAAGAAGACAGTCTATTCGTTGAAAATAGTAATTTATGTTTATAAAATTTTTGGAAACAAGTAATAGCAATCTACTGTCGATTATAAGTAATTGATAACGGCTTCCGTCTGGAAGATTAGGTAAATCATTTTTTTTCTCGATACAACGATGTTTTCGAAAGACGCCAAAGTTTTTGAATTCGGACTTGCTTCAAAACAAATAAGAACTGAATTGCAATTATGTTTTTGATAAAAATCTGGAAAACAAGTTTCGTCTCCACATGAAATTGCATCCACTCTTTATCAATTTCATTGACAGCTCTTGTCACATACCTCAGCTTTTTTGCTTTCTTGCTTTTTTTAACAGTTCAATTATTTTTAAGGATTCAGATAACCTTCTTTTGTAAAATTTACAATAAATATCCATTAGGAAAATATCTTAATGACCGGCTCCGAAAATTGCGTCTTATCTGCTCATACTATACTACCCATATAACGTTTTTTGGAACACTGAGAAAGTACAAAAAGTTACAAATAAATTTAATCGAGGGAAAATTTTTACCAGTAACTTTACTCCCAACAGAAGACTTTTCTATTTCAAAAGCAGGAGACTTCTGAAAATTGGAAAGATACTACAGCTGCAAAAAAGAAAGGTTATTTTCTCTACATAGAAACAATCATTTCGAGCTCAAACAATCCTCGGTACTTAAAACAATTGAGTACAACCAACTGACTGAATTTGTCAAATCCTTGAAAATTCCAACTTCGGACGTTACATTATCACCCTCTGTAACAGAAAATTTATCTAAAAATGAATCTTGAAAAACTATTTGAAATACAAAACAACATCAGGGTGAAAGAAGATTTTGAAGATGACACTGAAAATTTTTTTCTAGCAGTTTGTTATTTTCATGATCCGAGCGTTGACCTTAAATTAATTAACGAAAAGGCGCCCTTTGGAGGTATCATAGGTATTGGAGATTCAAAATTGGAAACAGTATTTGGAAAAATTAAAGTAATCAAGCTGCATGCTGTTCTGCACAACTCTGCTGGTTTTATGAAAACGAATTGTTCTAAGGGACCTGGATATGTCTATTTCCCGAACCAATTCCACTGCTTGAATTCATGCTTACTCGTTCAAGTGAGTGGGAAAATTTACTGCATTTACCTTAATTTTGTCTGCAAGAAAGTATATGAAAGTTTCAACCTGCAGTATTCTTTTTATTTTAAATAATGAGTCAAGCTGTTGCTGTGGAAATTGAAAAGTTTACAAACGGTGTTGTTAAGGAAATTTAATTATGTGGAATCGGGATATGCATCAGAATTGCGTTCAAACCACTGTACTCTTTTTCCAATATCATATCATGGGACAATAAAGGTGCAAATATTCGACTGAAAAGGTTCTTATGCTTGAATGGAACTCAGGGACAGTACCGTGCAACTATCTTCATCATATTCTGGATTTAATTTGCGAGTACAGAAGTTACGAGGTGCAGAAAATCTTTAACGCAGCTCGGGTTATTTTTTTAATAAAATTTTTAGATGTAAGTAAGCATAAAAAGAGCTGAGTACCTTTTCCATAAAACCAAACGGAATTCTTTGCAAAAGGAAGCGAAAACTGTACCCTGCTCGAAACAATTTTCAACAGACACCTTTACGATCTCATTATTATCAAATGTCCAGAAGCCAAAGAAATTGCAAAAGAGCTCTCAAAAAACATTCGACTATATTGGAGAAGGTTCGTCCTATCTTCAAGAACATTCCGCGTCATAGATCATTGTGCACAAAAGAGAGCCCACCTGTATGGACTGTGGTTACAACATCAATTTGAAAAAATAAACTCGTAACTGTAGAGAAACTTCATAAACTTTCTTATGTATTAGTGAAACAAATTAATTCATTCTTACTCTTTGAATGTAGAAACTATCATTTTGAGCTCAAACAATCATTGGTATTTAAAACAATTGAGTACAACCAACTAACTGAATTTGTCAAATTCTTGAAAATTCCAACTTCGGACGTTAAATTATCACCCCATGTAACAGAAAATTTATCTGAAAATGAATCTTGAAAAAATATCTGAAATACAAAACAACATAAGGTTGAAAAAAGTTTTTGAAGAGGACACTGAGAGAAAGAATTTTTTTCTAGTAGTGTGTTGTTTTCATTATCCAAGCGTTGACCTTAAATTAATTAACGAAAAGGCGCCCTTTGGAGGAATCATAGGTATTGGAGATTCAAAATAGAAAAAAATATTTGGAAAAATTAAAGTAATCAAGCTGCATGCTGTCCTGCACAATGCAGCTGGTTTTATGAAAACGAATTACTCTAAGGAACCTGGATATGTCTATTTCCCGAACCAATTCCATTGCTTGAATTCATGCTTACTCGTTCAAGTGAGTGGAAAAATTTACTGCATTTACCTTAATTTTGTCTGCAAGAAAGTATATGAAAGTTTCAACCTGCAGTATTCTTTTTATTTTAAATAATGAGTCAAGCTGTTGCGGTGGAAATTGAAAAGTTTACAAACGGGGTTGTTAAGGAAATTTAATTATGTGGAATCGGGATATGCATCAGAATTGCGTTCAAACCGCTGTACTCTTTTTCCAATATCATATCATGGGACAATAAAGGTGCAAATATTCGACTGAAAAGGTTCTTATGCTTGAATGGAACTCAGCGACAGTACCGTACAATTATCTTCGTCATATCCTTGATTTAATTTTCGAGGACAGAATTACGACGTGCAGAAATTCGTTAACGCAGCTCGGGTTATTTTTATAATAAATTTTTTAGATGCAAGTAAGCATAAAAAGAGCTGAGTACCTTTTCCATAAAACCAAATGGAATTTTTCGCAAGAGGAAGTGAAAACTGTACCTTACTCGAAACAATTTTCAACAGACAGTTTTACCATCTCATAATTATCAAATGTCCAGAAGCCAAAGAAATTGCAAAAGAACTCTCAAAAACATTCGACTATATTGGAGAATGTTCGTCCTATCCTCAAGAACATTCCGCGTCATAGATAATTGTGCACAAAGGAGAGCCCTCCTGTATGGACTGTGGTTACAACATCAAATTGAAAAAATAAACTCGTAACTGTAGAGAAACTTCATAAACTTTCTTATGTATTAGTGAAACAAATTAATTCATTCTTACTCTTTGAATGTAGAAACAATAATTTCGAGCTCAAACAATCCTTGGTACTTAAAACAATTGAGTACAACCAACTGACTGAATTTGTCAAGTTCTTGAAAATTCCAACTTCGGACGTTAAATTATCACCCCATGTAACAGAAAATTTATCTGAAAATGAATCTTGAAAAAATATCTGAAATACAAAACAACATAAGGTTGAAAAAAGTTTTTGAAGAGGACACTGAGAGAAAGAATTTTTTTCTAGTAGTGTGTTGTTTTCTTTATCCAAGCGTTGACCTTAAATTAATTAACGAAAAGGCGCCCTTTGGAGGAATCATAGGTATTGGAGATTCAAAATAGAAAAAAATATTTGGAAAAATAAAAGTAATCAAGCTGCATGCTGTCCTGCACAATGCAGCTGGTTTTATGAAAACGAATTACTCTAAGGAACCTGGATATGTATATTTCTCGAAACAATTCCATCGTTTGAATTCATGCTTATTCGTTCACGTGAGTGGGATCATTTACTGCAATTACCTTAGTTTTGTCTACAAGAAAGTGTATGAAAGTTTCAAACTGAAGTATTCATTTTATTTTAAATAATGAGTCAAGCTGTAGCTGTGGAAATTGAAAAGTTTACAAACGGTGTTGTTAAGGAAATTGGATTATATGGAATCGGGATATGCATCGGAATTGCATTCAAACCACCGTATTCTTTTTCCAATATCATATCATGGGACAAAAAATGCAAATATTCGACTGAGAAGGTTCATATGCTTGAATGGAACTCAGGGACAGTACCGTACAATTATCTTCCTCGTATCCTGGATTTAATTTGCAAGTACAGAAGTTACGAGGTGCAGAAATTCTTTAACGCAGCTCGGGTTATTTTAATAATAAATTTTTTAGATGTAAGTAAGCAAAAAAGAGCTGAGTACCATTTCCATAAAACCAATTAGAATTCTCCGCAAAAGGAAGTGAAAACTGTACCCTACTCGAAACAATTTTCAACAGACAGTTTTACGATCTCATTATTATCAAATGTCCAGAAGCCAAAGAAATTGCAAAAGAACTCTCGAAAACATTCGACTATATTGGAGAATGTTCGTCCTATCCTCAAGAACATTCCGCGTCATAGATCATTGTGCACAAAGGAGAGCCCTCCTGTATGGACTGTGGTTACAACATCAAATTGAAAAAATAAACTCGTAACTGTGGAGAAACTTCATAAACTTTCTTATGTATTAGTGAAACAAATTAATCCATTCTTACTCTTTGAATGTAGAAACAATAAATTCGAGCTCAAACAATCCTTGGTACTTAAAACAATTGAGTACAACCAACTGACTGAATTTGTCAAATTCTTGAAAATTCCAACTTCGGACGTTAAATTATCACCCCCTGTAACAGAAAATTTATCTGAAAATGAATCTTGAAAAAATATCTGAAATACAAAACAACATAAGGTTGAAAAAAGATTTTGAAGATGAAACTGAGGGAAAGAATTCTTTTCTAGCAGTGTGTTATTTTCATTATCCGAGCGTTGACCTTAAATTAATTAACGAAAAGGCGCCCTTTGGAGGAATCATATGTATTGGAGATTCAAAATTGGAAAAAGTAATTGGAAAAATTAAAGTAATCAAGCTGCATGCTCTCCTGCACAATGCAGCTGGTGTTATGAAAACGAATTACTCTAAGGGACCTGGATATGTATAATTCTCGAACCAATTCCATCGCTTGAATTCATGCTTACTCGTTCACGTGAGTGGGATCATTTACTTCATTTACCTTAGTTTTGTCTACAAGAAAGTATATGAAAGTTTCAAACTGAAGTATTCATTTTATTTTAAACAATGAGTCAAGTTGTTGCTGTGGAAATTGAAAAGTTTACCAGCGGTGTTGTTAAGCTAATTGGATTATATGGAATCGGGATATGCATCGGAATTGCATTCAAACCACCGTATTCTTTTTCCAATATCATATCATGGGACAAAAAGTTGCAAATATTTGACTGAGAAGGTTCATATGCTTGAATGGAACTCAGCGACAGTACCGTACAATTATCTTCCTCATACCCTGGATTTAATTTGCGAGTACAGAAGTTACGATGTGCAGAAATTCTTTAACGCAGCTCGGGTTATTTTAATAATAATTTATTTAGATGTAAGTAAGCAAAAAAAAAATGAGTACCTTTTCCATAAAACCAATTGGAATTCTCCGCAAAAGGAAGTGAAAACTGTACCCTACTCGAAACAATTTTCAACAGACAGTTTTACGATCTCATTATTATCAAATGTCCAGAAGCCAAAGAAATTGCAAAAGAACTCTCGAAAACATTCGACTATATTGGAGAATGTTCGTCCTATCCTCAAGAAAATTCCGCATCATAGATCAATGTGCACAAAAGAGAGCCCACCTGTATGGATTGTGGTTAAAACATCAATATAAAAAAATAAACTCGTAACTGTAAAGAAACTTCATAAACTTTCTTATGTATTAGCGAAACAAATTAATTCATTCTTACTCTTTGAATGTTTTTATACAGTTGCTTAAATAAAATGTCTGATGCTCCCGATATTGGTGGAGTGCAATAAATTGTCTCTGATTACGACGCAAAAGAGCGAAAACCTCGGACGATAATAGGCCAAAATTTTCAGCGATCTGTTCTGTATATTTTGTTCAACTGTCCTCTAGTCACCGGCCTCTGTACTACTAGCACAACGAGATTAATCTTAGCAGATAGTTATGACGAGCGAACCATGTGGTATTCAGTTTTAACATGGTGTACTGGATACTTGATTCCACAACCAAGACCCTAAAAGTTAAAATCCGTCCAATGTTGATTTAACTACGGCGGTACCACCGACGTCATTAATTTGAATCCAAACCGGTTTTGAAGTATGGCCGGCGACAGTGTGAACAATGAACAATGTAATTTCTCACAAAGAAAGAGTTTTTTGACTTTGTTGGGTCCCAGTGGATCTGGAAAGAGCTACTTTATTTATCAGTTGCTGAAAAATGAATCCTTTTATCCTGCATTTAACAAAATTTTTTATTTCTACCAACAGTATCAAACACTCTATGACCAGAAGACAGCTGAATTTTGCTGCCTGCTTAGACTTTGAAATGATAAACTCCTTACCAAAAGATGGAACAAACTACTTGATTATATTCGAGGACTCTTGCAAAAGAGATTACTAACAGCAAGGGTTTTGACAAAACAGCAACGGCCGGAAGACACAAAAAATAAGCTGTATTTATGTGAAGCATAAGTTATTTCACAAAAGTCCTTTAGAAAGAGATGCCGAGCTGCAAACCACTCACATAATTTTTTTAAAATTACCTCGCGATGTGCAACAGATTGGGTTTCTAGCAAAGCATTTAGGGTTGGGAAAGCAATTAGTAGAATGGTATACTGAGTCAACACGCCAAGCATACGGACATTTGATAATTGATCATAGTCTCAGAACACCAGAAACCTTGCGCTTTTGCACTAATAGTTGACCATCTCCTGCTACGTTTTTCCTACGGAATAATAGCGCTCGAATCACTGAGATCAATGACCAAAAAACAAAATTACTTTACTCTGAAGCCCTTTTTAGAATTCAAACTCAAACTCCAGAACATTGTCCTACAGAATTGTTCCAAGGAACGAATTAGGATCTTTTGTGAGTGTTGTGCGAACTATGTCCGAGGTCATTGCCCATAAATTCGCAAATTTGATTTAAAAAACTACGAGAAGATCTTGCAAAGACTCTTATAAAAAACAACTTTGTTGACTGAAAGAAGGTTCTTATTAGCATCCGCTTAAGGACTGCAGCTCATTGTTCTTATTACAAATCAGCTGATCTGTAATTTTGATGAACACTTTCAGTTAATGTATAGAAAAATCCAGAAGTTTGTACTAATACCCTAAAATTATTGGGAAAATATTCGAGATAATAGAGAAAAAATTGAACAAAAAACAACCACTTTTCCAACGGAGGGATTGTTTAGCGTTTAAACAGGGTGAAACAATTCAAACAAAAGCCGAGAGTGAAAAAGTTGACGCACTTGGAAATTATTCTTCGAATTATACAAAAAACTCAAACAACATTGAATCGTTCTTTGGATCCCAAATTGGAAAAAATTACTACAAAAAACAGATCCTTATTCTAATCTTGAAGTGTCCAATTATAGAAATATCTAATGCCCGAACAATTATTGAAAACAACGTGGATACAGCGATTGGAGTGATCTCATTCATCAAAGCAATACGATCTCAGACAAAGGACATCACATCTCTACACGAAACTATATTGAAAGAATTAAATCTGCCAACTTCTCTTATCACGAACAAAAATGAAAAACAGAAGAGAGAAAAATGGATATCCTTCTCTTTCTGAACAAATTCACCTAACAAAACTTTATAAAGACGGTAAGGCAGTGTTTGGATTAGCTCGAAACCTACAGAAAGAGAGCGGATTCTCAAGTTGAGTTTTTCTCGAAAGTTGAGTTTTTCGAGCAAAAGTTGAGTTTTTCTTGAGTTCAAAAGACACCTAGACTGAGCACAAGGAAGCTAAGCGTCGACACAAAAGACTTTCATTTCACTCACGCTATGTAAAGGAAATTTGGTGTTTGGATAAAGCCCAAAAAAGACAAACTCTCAAGGGATAAATCAGGGATAAAGTATCTCATTGTAGTGGTGGATTTTTTTTCTCAGATTGTTCGGGTTGGACCAATGAGAAATAAAAGCGCAGAGGCTTCCAAAGCATGTTTTATAAAACTGCGCTCAGATAAAATTAGTCTTGTGTTTCTCAAAAAACTCTGGATCGATCAGGGAAAATAGTTTTTAGCTGATTGCAGAGGTTTTTGTGAAGGTGACAGTATAAAAGTGTACAGTATACATGGTGAGAAGAAAGCACTCTTAGCCGAACGATACATCAGATCATTGAAAAATTTTTTGTATCGTTACAGGGAAGAGAAGAAAACAGAAAGGTATCTTCCGGTTTCAGAAAATTTTGTAAAAGCTAGGAGTCAGCGTAAAAACACCAGTACGGGATTACGACCAGAATCGGTCAAAAAGGAAAATTTCCTGCAATTTCTTTATAATAGTCAAAAACCTCTGAAAAACAGGAAACCTAAGTTTAAAAAAGGAGAGAAAGTGAGGCTCGATTTTGAGAATTTTTAATTCAGAAAAAGCTACAAATCTCAGTACACAGATGATATTTTTAGAGTGATCAAAACAGCTACACTTCGTCCGATTCTTACCTGCTTTTTGGAAAATTTACAATCATGTGAACAAATGAAAGGAAAGTACTACGAGGAAGAAGTGCAAAGAGTCATTACAAATGAGTAGTTCAATAGTCGAGTTGATGTCTTCAACTTCGTCTGAAATTTACCCACAAAACTCACTATCAGCGTTCACCATTTTTTTTTACTTGAACGATTAATCTTGGAGGCGACTGGGAAGTTTCTTTGCTCAAAATATCATATCCACCCCTGATAAACAACATTACAAGAGTAAAATTCTGGTACATTCATAAAAATGAGAAGTACCAGAAGACAAACAATTTTATTACACAAAAAGAACTTGAACAATTAATTCCTTGTAGGATTGAACCGGGTCTCTATCAATCGATAGACCAGAATTTTATGGCTTTGAATCAAAAATTGAAAAAAAATTGGAAAGGAAACAAAAAGAATTTTAATCTTAATTGGAGCGTTAATCAAGTGAGCAGAGTAATCGATTTTGAACTTCCTCGCAAAGATTCGGTATTGGTTCTTGAAGCCCCGACCTCAGCGCGATATTAGATTTCCCAGTGAATTATTGTCTAGACAATACGGTCACAAAAAGTTTGTTTCCAACGGACGTCCTGAGATTTCATTCTTTTATGGTTTACACAGACATTATAGAAAACTCGGTAATTGGAGACGCCAAAGCTCCAAATTTACGAGGTTTCGCTTTGGAGCAATGGCTTTCTCATGACGAATTTCCGTCAAAAAAGTCTTGAACAACTCGCGATTTGATAACTTACAGTTTAGAAGATTACTCAAAAGCTCAATCAATTCCATTAGATTTGAATTGAGATCACAAACTGGGGAACTCATTCCCTTTTTATCTGTAGGAGTAACGAGGTTAACTTTAGTGCTTCGTCAACAATAAAATCGTTTACTTGAAACAGAAATTTTGAAATGGTTGTTTACAACGCTTTGCCACATTTCAGTGGTAGATCCCACCAACGGGCAGATGATTTGGAGCTTTTCCTGTTACAGTCACGCAAACAGTTCAACCGCTCTGATATTTTTCGAAATTTAGAAGATTGATTATGTCGGCTTCTTACACTTGTCTTAACTTATTCAAAAAAGCTCCAGTTTTGGAACCATTTTTGTGGTCAAAAGCTCAACAAACAATTCAATTAAACTCTCTTAAGGAAGCAAGTATCGACTTTCAAATCGAAACCGATCGGAACGATTTTTAGACCTCTACGATACGTTCCTCTCCTTAAAGTTCAAACTCTTTAAAGATGGTAATCAGCCTATTGTGGATGGAGACAATACCTATATGGTGAACAACATAACGCATTCTTTGTTTTCAAACCTCGAAGTCTATTTTAATAATATTACACATCAAATGGACTATACGCTCACAAATCTTTTTTATCGAAAGAATTTTCTGGTAATCAAGGTACAAAAGATTCAATATCAGTTTGCCTAAGCTATCCTTATGAAAAAACTCCACATGATTTTGACGATGAAGCTTTCCAGGAACGGAAAAAAGTTGGACTGACGAAGAAATTGTTTGCTACGGAAGACTTCATGCGGAAGTCTTTACATGTGATAAGTTACTCCTACCGAACGTGAATGTTAGAATGAAACTCATTCGATCGAGACCATCTTTCTATTTAATCTCTCCTTTGGATAACGTACAGGCAAAAATAATTGAATTTTCAATTTTCACTCAACAAGTGGCAGTTGATGATAGTTTCGGAAAAATAAAATCAATTTTAGCCGTTGAACCCGCCCGAAATAGTTTTGGAAAAATAAAACCGATTTTAGCCGTTGAACCCGCCCGATATAATTATTTTCAACAAATTCCAAAAACCTAATTTATTCCACGTAGACAGAATCAATTTATTCAAGAAAATGTTTTAAAAACGGTCCAATTCGTTCCCTTGGAATTGTTATGAATGAAAACAGTGCATTCACTGAAGATAAGAAGGAAAATCTTTTTTATTTTCAAAAGTTCGGTCTTAGAGAAATTCGCATTGCGCGGGGCAACAAAACAATTATAGAGATGAACTGTGTTAATGATTTCCGTCCCTACATTATGACAATGGAAGCTTTTAAGTTTAAGGAAGATGGTCCAAACGTTAAACTGGAGGGTTATCAAAATCACTACCTTCCTTTCCTTGATTTGACATCAAGGCAGGAACTATGTTGAGTTATACTATCCAGATATTGATGCTTTCGGATTACGTTTAAAGTTGTATTTCAGTGACAACTTGAAAGAAACAGTTGAGCTTATGATTCTTGGTGAAAAGCTGAGTACAGTTTTGATCAAAAAGACGGGAGAAATAACTAAACATGGATAGTACTCAACTCAAAAAAAATATTGCACAAAATAGTCAAATCAATTTCAAATTTCTAGGATTTTTTCCTGCTGATATGGTTCCAAAAACTATTCCATGAAACAAGTTTTGCATAGTTAATTCCGACAAGTTGAGTAGTTCAGGAATCCAATCGGTCATGCTTGCTAACCTAAACGATAATCTATACTTCGGAGAAAGTCTGGGGAACAAGATTTCTACATATAAAAAATTCGAATATCTCAACGGATTCCTCAAACTAATCATCAAATTCTTCAACAATCAGGCTTGTGTGGTTTATATTGTATTCATTTTGCATATAAATTGTCCTGTGGTATTGAAAACATTGTTGTAAACGATAATATTATTATGAGATGTTTTGCTTGTTGTCTATAAGTATTTGTAATTTAATTATTTTGAACAAAACATTGTTTTACTCAAAGAAACAAACTTATGGTGAAATCCAGAAGTAGAAATCACAGAAGAAACTTATCTAGTTATCACATACACACATACATAATTCAAATATGTAGTTCCTCCAGTTTATCAACACTCGCTGTCAGAATCAAAGGTGAGTACTCTTCACAGTTTTGGTCGCTTAGCAAAATGGTTTTTCTTCGTTTTTTTCCATCTTTGTCGTCTTCATCCCTGCCGTAGGAGGTGTTCAACTGTTGCGTTCGATATTTTCTCTTGAAAGCTCTTTTCTTAGGGGCATTGAGTAGTGAAAACGGAACATAGTTTTCTGCATCAATTGAGTCAGAAAAAAATGGCTCTGAAATCAGTTTAATTGTCAACACCTCGCATTTGAAGGAGTTGATTCATTGTGGTTTGGACTAGCAAGTGTTTGCTCTTGAGATATCTCGATGTCGTCCTGCGTATAATTAGGATTGTGATTTTCTTTCTCTAAGTCTGCACTCAATTTAACGACTGTTACAACATCGGTGTTCGGCAATGTACTGTGCGTAGTGGTTTTTGTATCAACCTCGTCCTCCTCTTCTCTATCACCTGTCAAGTCATTGACAACTGGTTCCGTTTTCTCAACTACTTCAGCGTTTTTATCCAATTCTAGATCTAACCATAGCCTGTCTAAATCGTTTACGCTATCAAAACTCAGACAGCGTTGAGCCACTCCAAAAGAAGCATTTGAAATTTGATCTCCAAGTAACTTTTTTGGAGCACTAGTACGAGGTCTTTCGGAATAACTACTTGGAGTTTCCTTTGCTTCACATAAGTTTCCTTCGTGTTCTACTTCTTCGTGAACATTTAAATTAGCAAAGAGAATAGGCGATAAAGAATCGTCAGCCCACGATTATCCATGTCTTCATCTTCTTCTTCATTAGGACGCCAGCAAAACCTAATGAATTTGGCATCTCGGAAAAATCCTTCCTGGTTCTCTTATAAGTGGTGACAACTGAGCTGATAATCGCAGAAGTGAGCTGTGAGCTTATACGGCTCTACAAAGAGGTATCTTGTCCGATACCTGCAGTTGAAGATCAGTCTGCCGATTCTGGTTGAAGTCTACCACAAACTGCTTATAATCGAGAGAGACTTCATCTGTCAGGCGTACGGCTGTGACATTCGCCAACAGAATACGTGGTAATACCGTCATTGGTTCCACTTTCCACACTCTCTCCATTTTCTTCTCCTTGATGATTGCTACACCCTCAATTAAATCGGGAAAAAAAGTGGATGCGTTCGGTCTCGTTGACTTGGACTTATCTAGTTACCATTTCTGTACACAAAGCCGAAAATTAAAGCCAGATTTTAGTTGTTTTCAATAGCTTAAGATCGAATAGTTGTCGTTTTTTAGTTCCCTATTTACTTCAGACGACGGAATATTGGGTATTTTGCACTCAAAATTGAGAACAGTAGATGAGATTCAAGAACTCGTTTTAAATTCAAAAGGGATTTAAAAAAAGAACATTTCGTTTGTTTTTACACGAACTACTTCTTTGAGACTAAGTTTATTAACAATACTCAAGAGAACCTATAAAGCTAATCTACCAGCCTACCAGCTAACAACTAAAATTTTTGCAGTAATTGAAAGCATCCTAATTAAATCCTAATACTACTTTTCCTAGGAAGTTAGAAGAAAGAAAGAAGTTATTTCTCCAAAGAAATATTATACATAGACAATTTAACAGGTTATATCGGAGAGGTCAGGAGGACGAGCCAATGTTGCACTCTAGATTCCTATTCTAGCTGCAATATAATTCGATAAGCAAGTTGAAAGCAATTCGATAAGTTGAAAGCAGTTCGATGTGACAAAATCGATTTTCTTAATTAAGCTGAAATTTCAAAAGTTCCCTAACTTCTTCAGTTTCGAGAAAAAAAAGTTTTTTGATAATTTTTTGAGGGTGCGGACCCTGCGAAGCCGGGGACGCTACAATTTTTCAATCTGTTCATTTTAAGCAAAAATTCACATGATATCTGAGTGCATTTCATAACATTCACATCGATGCCTTAAAAATGAAATAAAAGTTCGTTTAAAAATAGAATTGACCATGCACACAATATCCCGGATGACCGATTCTATTAATTTTTTACAAAAGCCGAGAAATCAACAAAGTACGCGTTATCCAGGAGAACCGGATCTCAGCTTTTGATAGTATACACGGTAAGGAAATAAAACTAGCAATTTTTCTCTGAATCAGCAGTATAAATCAGCACAAAAATGATATGATTGCTGATCTGAAGAGTACAATTAAAGTCCTTTTTTAAAGGACTAATCGGATAATCTAGCCTAACCAAAGTTGTTTGTTAGAATTGACAGAGAAAAGAACAAAACAAAAGTTGAAGTTGCAGTTTGTTGCTGAGATTAAACATGAAATAAAAAACTTCGAATCGTGTTTACTGAGAAACGACGTTTAAGGAAAAATCAAAAACTGAGATTTTACGAAACAATAAATTACCAGAGACAGATTTCTTCCGTTAAACTAGAAAGTGAATCAGATATCAAAATTTCAGATAATAAAACTGGGAAAGGAAAATGAAGAAAAACTAGTGAAGTATGAGAAAGTTTTTTTAGCTTATCAGAAAACCTTACTAAAATAAGAAATAAGCAAATTCTAAAATAATAAAACTTAAGCACAAAAAATCTGTTTTAGAAACATGAACTTATGTAAACTGATTTCCACTCAGGAATTTTTTTCAGGTTCAGAAATTCGATTGGAAGAACGAGTCAATGTCGTTTTTCAATTGTGCAAGCAACGGTTTGTTTGAGAACAATCAAATTTGAAAAACAATTGTGAATTGAAAAGAAGTTTGGATCAACAAAACCGGAAAAATTTAAATTTTAAACAGTTTTCAATTTTGGGAAAGTTGTTAAAATCAAAGTTTTGTTAGAAGTTTGCTAATTCAGAGAGAAATTTGTCAGTAAATAGTAAGCAACTGGAAGAAAGAAGCGAAAATGATTTAATGAAAATTACTCAGCAAGAAATACTTCTAATCTAAAAGTAATCAATTCCTTTCACATCCCTACCCCCTAGGGAAGCAATTATATTCTTACAATTTTCATTCCATTCAACCTTTTTCAATCTCATTGACAGCTCTTGTCACATACTTCAGCTTTTTTTAACAGCTCAATTATTTTTAAGGATTCAGATAATCTTCTTTTGTAAAAGTCTACAATAAATATCCATTATGAAATTAGGTTAATTACCGGCTCCGAAAATGGGGCCTGATCTGCTCAAACTATTCTACTAGTAGGTAACACTCTCTTTGAGATCCACATATCCAAGGAACGCGGTCTTTTGGAAATCTTCAACATGATCTTGAAAGTTGGATCTCGAGAGTCACCTTTTTCTGTGTTAAACACGAGTTTTGAGCAAGTACACAACTTGGTTTGTTTTCTTCAGTCTGTATTACACTTGCAAGTTCAAAAAATGTAAATTAAAATGTCCGCAAAAATACATACGCAATGTGAAGAGAAACTTACACTCAGGTATTTGTCCAGTCCAAAGAAAGAAAAAAGTTGAATGCAAAACTATCAAAAAACTAGTGGGGGTCTAATGTAGGTCCCGCTCTCCCAGTGCAGGCAAAAACTAGCCGGTTTAATGTGCCCTTCGCTACGTCAATCACGCACTGTTCCTGTTATAATTTTTTTAATATAGACTTACGATACCTTTGAGCATCTGGCAAGCTCTTCGGACAGGACCCTGCCAGCCGGTTGAAGGTTTATAATCGGAAAGTTCGGAGAAGGGAGTTCTCCCATGGACATGTGGCTTTGATGTCAAACAAGGATCAAACTTGGACTCTACAGGTCCTTAACTTTTCGAGTGATTTTGTATGGTTTCGTTTGCAAGAACTGAGCTAAAGCAGCTTGAGAGTTTGCAGAAGAAATCTGTCAAGTGGATCACTTGACTCAGAGATATCAGTCATGAAAACGAACTTAGACTGCTAAATACCCTCCAACTGCCGAGGTTTCTGCAACAAAAAAATCTCTTGCTTCTTTCAAAGATGATGAACAAACATTCAAACTGCATTCAGCTGCCGGAAATTCTGAAAGAAAAAGGAAAAAACGACATCATTACGCTCGATAAAAAAAAGTATCGAAGAATCCCGAGGAGTTTGTCTTATCGTATCGAAGAAGCTCGAGGAAAACTGTGGACTTGTGAACAGAATTGACATTTACGTTGAATCACAGAACAAGCAGGACTGAAAACTAGAAGAATCGCTGCAGAGAAGGGATTGTCATATTAAAATTAAAATGATTTAAAAAAACGAACTTTTTCTAACATTACGTTACGTTCGTTGTCAGGTTTAACAATCGAATAAAAGTCGTTTATAAAGTATTTTACCTTGTCGTTGTCTCTTCCTATTGAAGTCTGAGAGATGAGTTAACATAGCAACAAATTTTTGAAATTTTTAACAGTTGAAAACACATTTACAACACATTATTTCCATTGATTACAACAAAATTATTGCAATCACTATTGCGGAGTTTTGAAATTCACGTGTATATCGTTTTCTATTCCGGAAAAGAAATTCTTTCTTTCAGTCCTATCTGTTGTTATCCTTTAATTGTTGCGGTTAACAAAATTTTGAATTAACATGTACAAGAATAATTTTTGAATTTCAAAAGTCAATTTTTTTGCATTTGAAGAAAACTTAAAATTTTCTGAAATTTGACAAAATCGATGATACATATTTTAGCAGCGAGTTCACTTCATGATACGGTGAAGAGTATTCAATATAGTGAAGAGAAGAAATTTCTGACAAAGATAACAACAGTCCCTTGACTTATTTTTAACCGCAATAGTAAAAATTGGCCGAAAAGTGCACAGAATCTTCTGGTCAAACGCCAATTGAACAAAAGGACTGACTTTTTTGTGGCATGATCTAATCAACAACATCATTTCAAGCGACAAATAAAAAACTAAAGACCAAGTAACGTTCAAGAGCTGACAAACTACTTGATCACGATTTTTAACAATATTAAACCGCCGCTAAACTGCTAGCGCAAAGGACCCCTTGTTAATTTAAAAGAATTTTTGAGCAGTAGGATAGCCATGGGTGCCTTGCTGGCGGCATTTTCAGGCAAAATTATGGATAAAAACTATTGAAAAATTTTTGCAGAACGGAAATGAAGGAAGGGAAAACAAAGCTCTTGACACGAAGGGAATGTGCATTGGTTTTAACCGATGCGTTACTTTCCGAGGGAAAAGCGTCAAGCGCAAATCTTGCAACAAATAGATTTTAAGTAAAATGGCAAGGTATCATTGACCCGGAGAACAAAAAACATGCAGTGAATTGTATTGAGCCGCTCAAATTGTGCAGAAAAGTGTACAACACGGGACACACGGGAATTAAATTTACTATCTGTACCATTTGATGGTTGGTGTGGTTTATGAGTTAAAAAAAATTCACTCTTGAGACACGCAATGGTAATGAAAGCTTGGCGTTTCTATATCTGATCATAAGCGTAAACGATGCAAGAAAAAATTAATTGTAGTTGATATCAAAAACTGACAGATCCTGGCGAAATGTTATTTTTTCGTTATTGTGCACCGTTATAACATAATAATAATTTGATACATAAGATTTTTAATGCAACTAAAGATTGGCAGTCCTATGATGTAGTCCTAAGGAAAATCGGGAGATCTAGACTGAAAATCAGTATCCAATTGAGTGGTCTTCCAGTATTGTTAAAGTGACATTGGATAAAATAGCCAAAAAGGAAAAAATGACAACAAAATCTCTCAAAGATGAACAACACCTCAAAACAAGGCAAAGATTTCACAAAAATGAGCTTAAAACAATGTTTTTGTTCAAAACACAGGAAAATTAAAAAAATCTTTGCAAGTGGACTGACAAATTTTGTGATATTCAGATCTTTTATACAACGAGAAAACTAAGAACTTGCTTGACCACCCTGTAATCATCTTTTCATAAAAATCTGAAATCGCATGTGGTGTGTAAATTTATATGTAATGGATGCAGTTCCACCTATGTTGGCCAAAGCAATCAACACGTTACCACTGGAGTTTTGGAGCATCTGGTTCCCCTGTGGGACAAGAGCTCGTTGAGTGTTGAGGTATAGCACAAAAAGTTGAATGGGAAAGTGTAGATCAATGTCCCGAGGTTAAAAATTTAGAAACATTAGAAACGATCCACATTAAAAAGCTGAATCAGCAACTAAATAAGCGCGACGAGTAGTGGGGGCGGGATTGATATTGAAGTATTGATTCAAATGCAATAAAATAACTTCCGAAGTTCAAAAATTTTTCTGGTACATGTTCATACAAACTTTTGTTAATCCCAGAGAGTAAAAATAACAAAAAATAGGAATGAAAGTAAAAATTTTTTTCAGGAATAGAAAATAATGTATTCGGGAAATTCAAAACCTCCAGAATAAAAATTGAAATAAGTTTGGTGTATTAATTGAGAACGAAGCTTTTCAATTGTAGTTTAAATGTATAAAATTTTGAACCTTCGTTGTTACTTGAACTCATTTCGTAAAGTTCAATAGACAGAATAAAAGCAATCATGTGGCGTTTCGTTTACAAAAGTAAGTTACTCTGAAAGGGAGGTCTGAACATGGCAACTGTTCAGTTATTGCCATCTCTGTAGAAATAAGTGGTCAATATTTTGAAGATTGATGACTGGGACCAAAAATCCTGCGTAGAAAGTCGCGAAACGAAAACAAAAACAACAACAACAACAACACTGGCTGCCTTACTCGAAAACGTCTCGCCTTTGTGCGCCTATAGTTTCCAAGCTTTCATTACCATTGCGTGTCTCAAGAGTGAATTCTTTTATAACACAAAAACCACACCCATCATCAAATGGTACAGATAGTAATTTTAATTCCCGTGTGTCCTGTGTTGTACACTTTTCTGCACAATTTGAGCGGCTCAATACAATTCACTGCAAATTTTTTGTGCTCCGGGTCAATGATACCTTGGCATTTTACTTAAAATCAGTTTGTTGCATGATTCGCGCTTGACTCCATTCCCTCGGAAAGTAACACATCGGTTAAAACCAATGCACATTCCCTTCGTGTCAAGAGCTTTGTTTTCCCTTCCTTCATTTCCGTTCTGCAAAAATTTTTCAATAGTTTTTATCCATAATTTTGCCTGAAAATGCCGCCAGCAAGGCACCCATGGCTATCCTACTGCTCAAAAATTCTTTTAAATTAACAAGGGGTCCTTTGCGCTAGCAGTTTAGCGGCGGTTTAATATTGTTAAAAATCGTGATCAAGTAGTTTGTCAGCTCTTGAACGTTACTTGGTCTTTAGTTTTTTATTTGTCGCTTGAAATGATGTTGTTGATTAGATCATGCCACCAAATTAAGTCAGTCCTTTTTTTCAATTGGCGTTTGACCAGAAGATTCTGTGCACTTTTCAGCCAATTTTTACTATTGGGGTTAAAAATAAGTCAACGGACTGTTGTTATCTTTGTCAGAAGTTTCTTCTCTTCACTATTTTGAACTCTCTTCACCGCATGATGAAAATTTCTTCTCTTCACTATATTGAACACTCTTTTCCGCATGATGGAGTGAACTCGCTGCTAAAATATGTATCATCAATTTTGTAAAATTCCAGAAAATTTTAAGTTTTCTTCAAATGCAAAAAAATTGACTTTTGAAATTCAAAAATTATTCTTGTACATTTTAATTCAAAATTTTGTTAACCGCAACAATTAAAGGATAACAACAGATAGGACTAAAAGAAAAAACTTCTTGTCCAGAATAGAAAACGATATACACGTGAATTTCAAAATTCCGGAATAGTGATTGAAATAATTTTGTTGTAATCAATGGAAATGATGTGTTGTAAATGTGTTTTCAACTGTTAAAAATTTCAAAAATTTGTTGCTATGTTAACTCATCTCTCAGACTTCAATAGGAAGAGACAACGACAAGGTTAAATACTTTATAAACGACTTTTATTCGATTGTTAAACCTGACAACGAACGTAACGTAATGTTAGAAAAAGTTCGTTTTTTTAAAATCATTTTAATTTTAATATAACAATCCCTTCTCTGCAGCGATTCTTCTAGTTTTCAGTCCTGCTTGTTCTGTGATTCAACGTAAATGTCAATTCTGTTCACAAGTCCACAGTTTTCCTCGAGCTTCTTCGATACGATAAGACAAACTCCTCGGGATTCTTCGATACTTTTTTTATCGAGCGTAATGATGTCGTTTTTTCCTTTTTCTTTCAGAATTTCCGGCAGCTGAATGCAGTTTGAATGTTTGTTCATCATCTTTGAAAGAAGCAAGAGATTTTTTTGTTGCAGAAACCTCGGCAGTTGGAGGGTATTTAGCAGTCTAAGTTCGTTTTCATGACTGATATCTCTGAGTCAAGTGATCCACTTGACAGATTTCTTCTGCAAACTCTCAAGCTGCTTTAGCTCAGTTCTTGCAAACGAAACCATACAAAATCACTCAAAAAGTTAAGGACCTGTAGAGTCCAAATTTGATCCTTGTTTGACATCAAAGCCACATGTCCATGGGAGAACTCCCTTCTCCGAACTTTCCGATTATAAACCTTCAACCGGCTGGTAGGATCCTGTCCGAAGAGCTTGCCAGATGCTCAAAGGTGTGGTAAGTCTATATTAATTAAATTAAAACAGGAACAGTGCGTGATTGATGTAGCGAAGTGCACATTAAACCGGCTAGTTTCTGCCTGCACTGGAGAGCGGGACCTACATTAGACCCCCACTAGTTTTTTGATAGTTTTGCATTCAACTTTTTTCTTTCTTTGGACTGGACAAATACCTGAGTGTAAGTTTCTCTTCACATTGCGTATGTATTTTTGGGGACATTTTAGTTTACATTTTTTGAACTTGCAAGTGTAATAGAGACTGAAGAAAACAAACCAAGTTAAGTACTTGCTCAAAACTTGTGTTTAACACGGAAAAAGGTGACTCTCGAGATCCAACTTTCAAGATCATGTTGAAGGTTTCCAAAAGACCGCGTTCCTTGGATATGTGGATCTCAAAGAGAGTGTTACCTACTAGTGGTATAATTTGAGCAGATCAGGCCCCATTTTTGGAGCCGGTAATTAACCTAATTTCATAATGGATATTTATTGTAGATTTTTACACAGGAAGATGATCTGAATCCCTAATAATAATTGAACTGTTAAAAAAAGCTGAAGTATGTGACAAGAGCTGTCAATGAGACTGAAAAAGGATTGAATGGAATGAAAATTGTAAAAGGATAATTGCTTCCCTAGGGGGTAGGAATGTGAAAGGAATTGATTACTTTTAGATTAGAAGTATTTCCTGCTTAGTAATTTTCATTGAATCACTTTTGCTTCTTTCTTCCAGTTGCTTACTCTTTACTGACAAAGTTCTCTCTGAATTAGCAAACTTCTAACAAAACCTTGAATTTAACAATTTTTCCCAAAATTGAAAATTTCCTAAAACTTAATTTTTTCCGATTTTTGTTGATCCAAACTTCTTTTGAATTCACAATTGTTTTTCAAATTTGATTGTTCTCGAACAGACAGTTGCTTGCACAATTGAAAAACGACATTGGACATTGACTCGTTCTTCTATTCGAATTTTTGAACCTGAAAAAAATTCCTGAGTGGAAATTAGTTTACATCAGTTCATGTTTCTAATACAGATTTTTGTGCTTAAGTTTTCTTATTGTAGAATTTGCTTATTTCCTATTTTATTAAGGTTTTCTGATAAACTAAAAAACTTTCACATAACTCACTAGTTTTTCGTCATTTTCCTTTCCCAGTTTTATTATCTCAAATTTGGATATCTGATTCACTTTCTAGTTTAACTGAAGAAATCTGACTCTGGTAATTTATTGTTTCGGAAAATCTCAGTTTTTGATTTTTCATTAAACGTCGTTTCTCAGTAAACATGATTCGAAATTTTTTACTTCATGTTTAATCTCAGCAACAAACAGCAACTTCAACCTTTGTTTAGTTCTTTTCTCTGTCAATTCTTACAAACAATTTTGGTTACGATAGATTATCAGATTACTCCTTTAAAAAAGGACTTTAATTGTACTCTTCAGATCAGCGATTACGTGAACAGAGTCAGATATCTCATCAGCTCCAACTTCACTGTCAGCTCATTTTCAGTAGTAAGTTCTTTTTGCTCTGATTCATACTGCTGATTCACACAAAAATTGCTAGTCTTATTTCCCTACCGTGTATACTATCAAAAGCTGAGATCCGGTTCTCCTGGATAAAGCGTACTTTGTTGATTTCTCGGCTTTTATAAAAAATTAAGAGAATCGGTCATCCGGGATATTGTGTGCATGGCGAATTCTATTTTTAAACAAACTTTTATTTCATTTTTAAGGCAGCGATGTGCATGTTATGGAATGCACTCAGATACCATGTGAATTTTTGCTTACAATGAACAGATTGAAGGGTCCTCACCCTCAAAAAATTATCAAGAAACTTTTTTTCTCAAAACTGAAGAAGTTAGGGAACTTTTAAAACTTCAGCTTAAACAAAAAAAATCGATATTGTCACATCGAACTGCTTTCAACTTATCGAATTGCTTTCAACTTAGCTAGAATAGGAATCTAGAGTGCAACATCGGCTGACTTCTCCGAGATAATCTGTTAATTTGTCTATGTATAATATTTCTTTGGAGGAATAACTTCTTTCTTTCTTCCTACTTCCTAGGAAAAGTAGTATTAAGATTTAATTAAGATCCTTTCAATTACTCCAAAAAATTTAATTTGTTAGCTGGTAGGCGGGTAGGTTAGCTTTATAGGTTCTCATGAGTATTGTTAATAAACTTAATCTCAAAGAAGAAGTTCGTGTAAAAACAAACGAAAAGTTCTGTTTTTAATCCCTTTTGAAATTAAAACGAATTCTTGAATCTCATCTACTGTTCTCAATTTTGAGTGCAAAATACCCAAATTTCCGTCGTATGAAGTAAATAAGGAACTAAAGAACGACAACTATTCGATCTTAAGCTATTGAAAACTACTAAAATCTGGCTATATTTTTTGGCTCTGTTTACAGAAATAGCAACTAGATCAGTCCAAGTCAACGAGATCGAACGCATCCACTTTTTTTCCCGATTTAAATGAGGATGTAGCAATCATCAAGGAGAGGAAAACGGAGAGAATGTGGAAAGTGGAACCAATGATTGCATTACCACGTATTCTGTTGGAGAATGTCACAGCCGTATGCCTGACAGATGAAGTCTCTCTCGATTATAAGCAGTTTGTGGTAGACTTCAACCAGAATAGGCAGACTGATCTTCAACTGCAGGTATCGGACAAGATACCTCTTAGTAGAGCCGTATAAGCTCACAGCTCACTTCTGCGATTATCAGCTCAGTTGTCACCACTTATAAGAGAACCAGGAAGGATTTTTCCGAGATGCCAAATTCATTAGGTATTGCTGGCGTCTTAATGAAGAAGAAGGTGAAGACATGGATAATCGTTGGGCTGACGATTCTTATCGCCTAGTCTCTTTGCTAACCTAAATGTTCACGAAGAAGTAGAACACGAAGGAAACTTATGTGAAGCAAAGGAAACTCCTAGTAGTTATTCCGAAAGACCTCTTACCAGTGCTCCAAAAAAGTTACTTGGAGATCAAATTTCAAATGCTTCTTTTGGACTGGTTCAACGCTGTCTGAGTTTTGATAGCGTAAACGATTTAGACAGGCTATGGTTAGATCTAAAATTGGATAAAAACGCTGAAGTAGTTGAGAAAACGGAACCTGTTGTCAATGATTTGACTGGTGATAGTGAAGAGGAGGACGAGGTTGATACAAAAACCACTACGCACAGTACATTGCCGAACACCGATGTTGTAACAGTCGTTACATTGAGTGCAGACTCAGAGAAAAAAATCACCATCCTAATTATACGCAGGACGACATCGAGATATCTCAAGAGCAAACACTTGCTAGTCCAAACCACAATGAATCCACTCCTTCAAATGCGAGGTTTTGACAATTAAACTGATTTTAGAGCCATATTTTTCTGGCTCAATTGATGCAGAAAACAATGTTCCGTTTTCACTACTCAATGCCCCTAAAAAAGATTTTTCAAGAGAAAATATCGAACGCAACAGTTGAACTCCTCCTACGGCGCGGATGAAGACGACAAAGATGGGAAAAAACGAAGAAAAATTATTTGCTAAGCGACCAAAACTGTGAAGAGTACTCACCTTTGATTCAGACAGCGAGTGTTGATAAACTGAAGGAACTACATATTTGAATTATGTATGTGTCTATGTGATAAGTAGATAAGTTTCTTCTGTGATTTCTACTTCTGGATTTAACCATAAGTTTGTTTCTTTAAGTAAAACAATGTTTTTTTTTCAAAATAATTAAATTACAAGTACTTATAAATAACAAGCAAAACATCTCATAATAATATTATCTTTTACAACAATGTTTTCAATACCACAGTACAATATATATGCAAAATAAATACAATATAAACCACACAAGTCTGATTGTTGAAGAGTTTGATGATTAGTTTGAAGAAACCGTTGAGATATTCGAATTTTTTTATATGTAGAAATCTTGTTCCCCAGACTTTCTCCGAAGTATAGGTTATCGTTTAGGTTAGCAAGTATGATCCATTGGATTCCTGAACTAGTCAACTTATCGGAATTAACTATGCAAAACCTGTTTCAAGGAATAGTTTTTGGAACCATATCAGCAGGGAAAAATCCTAGAAATTTGAAGTTGATTTGACCATTTTGTGAAGTAATTTTTGCGAGTTGAGTACTATCATGTTTAGTTATTTCTTCCGTCTTTTTGATCAAATTTGTACTCAGCTTTTCACCAGTAATCACAAGCTCAACTGTTTCTTTCAAGTTGTCACTGAAATACAACTTTAAACGTAATCCGAAAGCATCAATATCTGGATAGTATAACTCAACATTAGATTCCTGCATTGATGTCAAATCAAAGAAAGGAAGGTAGTGATTTTGATAATCCTCCAGTTTAAGGTTGGGACCATCTCCCTTAAACTTTAAAGCTTCCATTGTCATAACGTAGGGACAGAAATCATTAACACAATTCATCTCTACAATTGTTTTGTTACCCCGCACATGCGAGTTTTTCTAAGACCGAACTTTTGAAAATAAAAAAAGATTTTCCTTCTTATCTTCAGTGAGTGCACTGTTTTCATTCATAACAATTCCAAGGGATCAAATTGGACCGTTTTTAAAACATTTTCTTGAATAAATTGATTCTGTCTACGTGGAATAAATTAGGTTTTTGGAATTTGTTGAAAATAATTATATCGGGCGGGTTCAACGGCTAAAATTGATTTTTTTCCGAAATAAGCATCATCAACTGCCACTTGTCGAGTGAAAATTGAAAATTCAATTAATTTTGCCTGTACGTTATCCAAGCCAGAGACTAAATAGAAAGATGGTCTCGATCGAATGAGTTTCATTCTAACATTCACGTTCGGTAGTAGTAACTTATCACATGTAAAGACTTCCGCATGAAGTCTTCCGTAGCAAACAATTTCTTAGTCAGTCAAACTTTTTTCCGTTCCTGGAAAGCTTCATCGTCAACATCATGTGGATTTTTTTCATAAGGATAGCCTTGGCAAACTGATATTGAATCTTTTGTACCTTGAGTACCAGAAAACTCATTCGATAAAAAAGATTTGTGAGCGTATTGTCCAATTGATGTGTAATATTATTAAAATGGACTTCGAGGTTTGAAAACAAAGAATCCGTTATGGTGTTCACCATATATGTGTTGTCTCCATCCACAATAGGTTGATTAGCATCTTTAAAGAGTTTGAACTTTAAAGAGAGAAACGTATCGCAGAGGTCTGAAAAAACTTTCCGATTGGTTTCGATTTGAAAGTCGATACTTGCTTCATTAAGAGAGTTTACTGGAAATGTTTGTTGAGCGTTTGACAAGAAAAATGGTTCCAAAACTGGAAATTTTTCGAATAAGTTAAGACAAGTGTGAGAAGCCAACATAATCAATCTTCTAAGTTTCGAAAAATATCAGAGCGGCCGAACTGTTTGCGTGACTGTAACAGCAAATGCTCCAAATCATCAGCCCGTTGGTGGGATCCACCACTTAAATGTGGCAAAGCGTTGTAAACAACCATTTCAAAATTTTCGTTTCAAGTTAACGATTTTATTGTTGACGAAGCACTAAAGTTAACCTCGTTACTCCTACAGATAAAAAGGGAATGAGTTCCCCAGTTTGTGATCTCAATTCAAATCTAATGGAATTGATTGAGCTTTTGAGTAATCTTCTAAACTGTAAGTTATCAAATCGCGAGTTGTTCAAGACTTTTGTGACGGAAATTCGTCATGAGAAAGCCGTTGCTACAAAAGGAAACCTCGTAAAATTGGAGCTTTGGTGTCTCCAATTACCGAGTTTTCTATAATGTCAGTGTAAACCATGATAGAATGGAATCTCAGGACGTCCGTTGGAAACAAGATTTTTGTGACCGTTTTTTCAGACAATAATTCACTGGGAAACCTAATGTCGCGCTAAAATCGGGGCTTCAAGAACCAATAGCGAATCTTTGTGAGGAAGCTCAAAATCGATTATTCTGCTCACTTGATTAACAACAATTGAGATTAAAAATTTTTTTATTTCCTTTCCAATTTTTCTTCAATTTTTCATTCAAAGCCATAAAAATCTGGTCTGTCGATTGATAGAGACCCGGTTCAATCCTACAAGGAATAAATTGTTCAAATTCTGTTTGTGTAATAAAATTGTTTGTCTTCTGTTACTTCTCATTCTTATGAATGTACCAGAATTTTACCCTTGTAATGTTGTTTATCAGATTTGGATATGTTATTTTGAGCAAAGAAACTTCCCAGTTGCCTTCAAGATTAGTTTGATCGAGTAAAAAAATGGGGAAAGCAGATAGGGAGTTTTGTGGGTAAATTTCACATGAAGCTGAAGACACCAACTCGACTATAGAACTACTCATTTTTAATGACTCTTCGCATTTCTTCCTCGTAGTACTTTCCTTTCATTTGTTCACATGATTGTAAATTTTCCAAGAAGCAGGTAGGAATTGGACGAAAAGTAGCTGTTTTGATCACTCTAAAAATTTTATCTGTGTACTGAGATTTGTAGCTTTTTCTGAATGAATAATTGTCAAAAGCGAGTCTCACTTTATCTCCTTTTTAAAACTTGGGTTTCCTCTTTTTCAATGGTTTTTGACTATTATAAAGAAAATGCAGGAAATTTTCACTTCTGTCCGATTCTTGTCGTAATCCCGTAATGGTGTTTTTACGCTGATTCCTAGCTTTTACAAAATTTTCTGAAACCGTGAGAAACCTTTCTGTTTTCTTCTCTTCCCTGTAACGATACAAAAAATTTTTCAATGATCTGATGTATCGTTCGGCTAAGAGAGCTTTCTTCTCACTATGTATACTGTACACTTTTATATTGGCACCTTCACAAAAACTTCTGCAATCAGCTAAAAACTATTTTCCTTGATCGAGTTTTTTGAGAAACACAAGACTACTTTTATCTGAGCACAGTTTTATAAAGCATGCTTTGGAAGCCTCTGCGCTTTTATTTCTCATTGGTCCAACCCGAACAATCTAAGAAAAGAAATCCACCACTACCATGAGATACTTTATCCCTGATTTATCTCTTGAGAGTTTGTCTTTTTTGGGCTATATCCAAACACCAAATTTCCTTTACATAGCGTGAGTGAATTGGAAGTCTTTTGCGTCGACGTATAGCTTCCTTGTGCTCAGTCTAGGTCTCTTTTGAATTCAAGAAAAACTCAACTTTTGCTCAAAAAACTCAACTTTCAAGAAAAACTCAACTTGAGAGTCCGCTCGTTTTATGTAGGTTTCGGACTGATCCAAACGCCGCCTTACCGTCTTTATAAAATTTGGTTAGATGAATTCGTTCAGAAAGAGAAGGATATCCATTTTTCTCTCTTCTGTCTTACATTTTTGTTAGTGATAAGAGGAGTTGGCAGACTTAGTTCTTTCAATATAGTTTCGTGTAGAGATGTGATGTCCTTTGTCTGAGATCGAATAGCATTGATGAATGAAATCACTCCAATCTCTGTATCCTCGTTGTTTTCTATAATTGTTCGGGCATTAGATATTTTTATAATTGGATACTTCAAGAGTAGAATAAGAATCTGTTTTTTGTAGTAATTTTTTCCAATTTGGGATCCCAGAACGATTCAATGTTGTTTGAGTTTTTGTATAATTCGACAAGAATTTCCAAGTGCGTCAACTTTTTCACTCTGAGCTTTTGTTTGAATTGTTTCACCCTGTTTAAACGCTAAACAATCCCTTCATTGGAAAAGTGGGTGTTTTTTGTTCATTTTTCTCTATTATCTCGAATATTTTCCAAATAAGTTTGGGGTATTAGTACAAACTTCTGGATTTTTCTATATATTAACTGAAACTGTTCATCAAAATTACAGATCAGCTGATTTGTAATAAGAGCAATGAGTTGCAGTCCTTGAGCCGATGCTGATGAGAACCTTCTTTCATTCAACAATGTTTTTTTTTAATAAGAGTCTTTGCAAGATCTTCTCGTAGTTTTTTAGATCACATTAGCGAATTTATGGGAAATGACGCCGGACTTAGTTTGCACAACACTCACATATGATCCTAATTAGTTCCTTGGAACAATTCTGTAGGACAATGTTCTGGGGATTGAGTTGAATTCTAAAAAGAGCTTCAGAGTAAAGTAATTTTGTTTGTTGATCATTGATCTCAGTGATTCGAGCGCTACTGTTCGGTAGGAAAAACGTAGCAGGATATGGTGAACTATTAGTGCAAAAGCGCAAGGTTTGTCATGTTCTGAGACTAAAATCGATAATCAAATGTCCGTATGCTTCGCGCGTTGACTCAGTATACCATTCTACTAATTGCTTTCCCAACCCTAAATGCTTTGCTAGAACCCCAATCTGTTGCACATCGCGAGGTAATTTTAACAAAATTATATGAATGTTTTGCAGCTCGGCATCTCTTCCTAAAGGACTTTTTTGATATAAATTATGCTTCACATAAAAACAGCTTAATTTTTTGGGTTATAAAGCATGCTTTGGAAGCCTCTGCGCTTTTATTTCTCATTGGTCCAACCCGAACAATCTGAGAAAAGAAATCCACCACTACAATGAGATACTTTATCACTGATTTATCCCTTGAGAGTTTGTCTTTTTTGGGCTATATCCAAACACCAAATTTCCTTTACATAGCGTGAGTGAATTGGAAGTCTTTTGCGTCGACGTATAGCTTCCTTGTGCTCAGTCTAGGTCTCTTTTGAATTCAAGAAAAACTCAACTTTTGCTCGAAAAACTCAACTTTCAAGAAAAACTCAACTTGAGAGTCCGCTCGTTTTATGTAGGTTTCGGACTGATCCAAACGCCGCCTTACCGTCTTTATAAAATTTGGTTAGATGAATTCGTTCAAAAAGAGAAGGATATCCATTTTTCTCTCTTCTGTCTTACATTTTTGTTAGTGATAAGAGGAGTTGGCAGACTTAGTTCTTTCAATATAGTTTCGTGTAGAGATGTGATGTCCTTTGTCTGAGATCGAATAGCATTGATGAATGAAATCACTCCAACCTCTGTATCCACGTTGTTTTCTAAGCAGGCAACAAATTCAAAGTTTTGAAATTCAGCTGTCATCTGGTCATAGAATGATTGATACTGTTGGTAAAAATAAAAATTTTTGTTAAATGCAGGATAAAAGGATTCATTTTTCAGCAACTGATAAATCAAGTAGCTCTTTCCGGATCCACTGGGACCCAACAAACTCAAAAAAACCTTTCTTTGGTAGAAATTATTTTAATCATCGTTCACACTGTTGCAGACCGTACTTCAGAACCGGTTCGGACTCAAATTAACGACGTCGGCGGTACCGCCGGAATAAAAAACAACAGTAGACAGATTTTAACTTTCAGGGTCTTGGTTGTGGAATCACGTATCCAGCACACCATGTTAAAACTGAATACCACATGGTTCGCTCGTCATAACTATCTGCTAAGATTAATCTCGTTATGCTAGTAGTAACAAGGCCGGTGACTAGAGGACAGTTGAACAAAATATACAGAACAGATGGCTGAAAATTTTGGCCTATTATTGTCCGAGGTTTTCGTTCTTTTGCATCGTAATCAGAGACAATTTGTTGCACTCCACCAATATCGGAAGCATCAGACATTTCATTTAAGCGACTTAAAAAAACATTCAAAGAGTAAGAATGAACTAATCTGTTTCGCTAATACATAAGAAAGTTTATGAAGTTACTTTACAGTTACGAGTTTATTTTTTCAAATTGATGTTGTAACCACAGTCCATACCGGTTGGCCCTCCTTTGTGCGCAATGATATATGACGCGGAATTTTCTTGAGGATAGGACGAACATTCTCCAATATAGTCGAATGTTTTTGAGAGTTCTGTTGCAATTTCTTTGGCTTCTGGACATTTGATAATATTGATATCGTAAAACTGTCTGTTGAAAATGGTTTCGAGTAGGGTACAGTTTTCACTTCCTTTTGCGAAGAATTTCATTTGGTTTTACGGATAAGGTACTCAGCTCTTTTTTGCTTAATTCCATCTAAAAAATTTATTAATAAAATAACCCGAGCTGCGTTAAAGAATTTCTGCACCTCGTAACTTCTGTACTTGCAAATTAAATCCAGGATACGAGGAAGATAATTGTACGGTACTGTCCCTGAGTTCCATTCAAGCATATGAACCTTCTCAGTCGAATATTTGCATTTTTTGTCCCATGATATGATATTGGAAAAAGAATACGGTGGTTTGAATGCAATTCCGATGCATATCCCGATTCCATATAATCCAATTTCCTTAACAACACCGTTTGTAAACTTTTCAATTTCCACAGCTACAGCTTGACTCATTATTTAAAATAAAATGAATACTACAGGTTGAAACTTTCATATACTTTCTTGTAGACAAAACTAAGGTAAATGCAGTAAATTTTCCCACTCACTTGAACCAGTAAGCATGAATTCAAGCGATGGAATTGGTTCGAGAAATAGACATATCGAGATCCCTTAGAGTAATTCGTTTTGAGAAAACCAGCTGCGTTGTGCAGAATAGCATGCAGCTTGATTACTTTAATTTTTCCAAATACTGTTTCCAATTTTGAATCTCCAATACCTATGACACCTCCAAAGGGCGCCTTTTCGTTAATTAATATAAGGTCAACGCTCGGATCATGAAAATATTAATCTGCTAGAAAACAAACTTTGTCTCACTGTCATCTTCAAAATCTTCTTTCACCCTGATGTTGTTTTGTATTTCAAATAGTTTTTCAAGATTCATTTTCAGATAAATTTTCTGTTACAGAGGGTGATAATTTAACGACCGAAGTTGGAATTTTCAAGGATTTGACAAATTCAGTCAGTTGGTTGTACTCAATTGTTTCAAATACCGAGGATTGTTTGGGCTCGAAATTATTGTTTCTATATAGAGAAAATAACCCTTCTTGTTTTTGAAGCTGTAGTATCTGTCCCAATTTTCAGAAGTCTCCTGCTTTTGAAATAGAAAAGATTTCTGTAGGGACTAAAGTTACTGGTAAACGTTTTCCCTCGGGAAAAGTTATTTGTATTGTAGATTTTACAAAAGAAGGTTATCTGATTACTTAAAAATAATTGAACTGTTAAAAAAGTTGAGGTATGTGACAAGAGCTGTCAATGAGATTGATAAAGAGTGGATGCAATTTCATGTGGAGATGAAACTTGTTTTCCAGATTTTTATCAAAAACATAATTGCAATTCAGTTCTTATTTGTTTAGAAGCAAGCCCGAACTCAAAAACTTTGGCGTCTTTCGAAAACATCATTTCATCGAGAAAAAATGATTTACCTAATCTTCCAGACGAAAGCCGTTATCAATTACTTATAATCGAAGGTAAATTGCTATTACTTGTTTCAAAATTTTTAAAAACATAAACTACTATTTTCAACGAATAGACTGTCTTCTTACTACAGTTCCATTTATTTCAGAGACTCAGTTTACGACTCTGGACCAGTGAGTAGTCAACTACTATCGGCAACCCAGTTCCATCAAAAACTTCCTTTTCCAATTTTACAACGACCAAGTGTAGCTAGGAAACTGTTACTGAGAAAACGATTCAAATTTGTAAAACAATTCCAACAAACAGAAGAAAGACATTGCTAGGAAACTTTGTTTAATCCTCATTTTCTGCTCCGAATCGAATCTATTTTACATTCTTCCATAGGTAGAGATCTCTTCTATTTGGTGCTTTCGTTGATTGAGCGGAATCTATAGTTTTGTCCAAAATCGATGGAGTTCCAAGTTTTTGACAATGAAGACTCAAAAATGTCCGAAGTTCATCAGAAGAAATTAAAGAAACATATATTCAACAAACATAAGTTCCAGTGTTCAAGGTGTCCAGAGTCCTTCCAAAGTGAGAAAACATTGAAGCAGCATCGTTCAAAGAGTCATTCAAAATCAATCTCCAAAAAATTCACGTGTAGGATCTGTTCGGCTGAGTTCAACACTTTCAATGGAGTCAGAAAACATAAGAAAGAAAGTCATATGGAATTGAGCAGAACCAAATACAATCATTCTGAGGTCGACATGCCCGAATATAGCGAGAATCCTAACTTACTAAAAGAGATTGAGACGGTGAGGCACTTTCTCACAGATGAAAAATTTAAGTCCTCAAACAAAACAGTGTACAGCTTTCGTATGAAGGAGTTCAGCATAACGTTTTTGAAGGAAAAATGAAATTAATATATGACGAGTTACGTTGTTCTGTTAAAATAAACTTGGCGTTTAAATTTGTTCTTCAGAACATTCAAGTCGACTCAACGTTTCAATACTTTTATCCGGCAAATAACAACACAGTTTTTGAAACCCCAAAAGTTCTTTCAGATGAAAGAGATTTACACAATATTCTGAATAGTCTCGAAAAGAACGATTTATCTGAAGATTTAGTAAGACAACGTCCTGACACGATGTGGAAGAAGTACTGTTTAATAAATGTTACGTTTTTTCTCTACCACTTGACAGATATTCCACTGGGATGTCATCAAGTCCCACTACCGTCCATTTTCATCCAAAACCGACCGGTTAAATGTTTTGTATCAGATTCGAGGGACCGGCCTTTTGATGATAATTTGTGTATGTTCTGGGCAGTAGCTTACCACCTCTACGACGAATCCGAATATCAAGAACAGAATTTTACTTTGTTTGGGAACTTTATAAACATTACAAAGCAGTCGACAGAAAGTTTCCTTGTAGTTGAAATGTGTCAATTGGAGGTTTTAGAAAAAATAATTGAGTGCAATATTCAATTGTAACCCATTTACTATGGGGACAATGTTTTACTCGGGACGTTAACAAGAAGGTCGCCCAAAAACTATGAAAAGTTAATCAAATTGTTTCAGTATGACAATCATATAAGCTGGACTTCTGACATTAATCAACTTCTCAAGAAATTTTGTTTTAATAATTCTAACCAGTTCTTCAACCGAACGTTTAACCTCAAACGCCATATCAAAACCTGTAATGAACTAATTAAACACCGCTATCCTAATGGACCTTACTTTCTAAGAACAAAAATATTTGATAAGTTAACAGAACTGGACATATCCTTTGATGAAAGTTTACGTTTATATTCCAACCTGGTAGTGAGTGATATCGAATCTGTCACTGTACATGATGAGACGCTAAGTGATTCATATTAAGTTTCTTGTGTCGGGAAGTTTCTTGTGTTCCAATTACTGAGGCTAATTTGTGGGGCAAATTTTGAACATGTGATTGTCGATTACAGTCAATTAAGTGGTTATTGACTTATAATCAGCGACTCTGAATTAGTCTATGCGTGCCACTGAGAGTGTTAGCTTTGCCTATCTACCAAAAATGGAAGATTTTAATGATAAATGAAAATGAAAGCTCTTTCTGAGAACTCAAGCATAAGCAAAAACTGGCAAGCATAATTTGAAATATAAACAATAAAAATGTGAACATCAAAATGTGAACATAAAATCTTTAACAGTAAAATTTTAATGTGAACATCAAAATTGCAATATAGAGAAACAAAAGAGGAGAAAAGTGATCTCGATTTTTGGTTGATCAAAGATTGCACGAAACAAGGATAGTTGTTGGTGAGCTACTGAGAACATGATTGTGTCTGAAAACTTGATTCCTTCACTGATTGTTGTTAACGACGGACGCAGATTACGAAAGAGCAATTGAGACGCTCCTTTATATACCCCCAAAACAAAATATTTTTTTCACGTGGGACAACAGTGCGCAAATGTTTGAACTTACTTGAAAAATAAGCAAACGTAACGAGGGGCAGAGTAAATAGTGGAGTTGGAATAGCATGACAAACAAAATTAATGGCTTATTCTAACCCTAGCCATACAAGAATTGGGCTCGAGATTTTAACACAATTACTTTTAATGATAATAAATAGCCAGAAGTATGAAGCTAACATCAACTTCGAATCACATAAGCAATCACCAACTATTTATTGCAACGCATGAACAACTTACAAAAACCTTAAAAGTTTTGTATCGGCTTTTCAAGATTGAATCGCGACCATTCGTCAATGACAGTGCTTCTACACAAGTAAAAGAAAATTATTCGACCAGAATTGTTTTACACCAAAGAATATAGTTTATGGAAAAAAGTTCTTTTTATAGTTATACTTATCTACAGCACATCAGAAACGCAATTTTCACAAAAAAATCAAGTGAATAGTAGCAAAATTGAGCTTAAAAATTACCAAAGAATAGTTGAAGAGTGCAGTTTTTGTCGTATTAAACGAATATAAACTGCGTATTGAAGCACAATTACTTGAGTGGTAACTCCTCTTACTTGATCTTGTTTCTGAAAATCATGTTATTGGTTGTAAAGTCCAAAAATTTAACTTCCATGTTCTCAATTTTTTGTTAGGAACAAAATGCCTTGGTAAGGGAAACATTGCTTAAAGTACACGGGCTGGTTCTCTTGCTGGTTTTTTTTCTTGCTGAGCCTCGTTTGCTTCTTATGTTCTTGAAACTAACTGAGAACTAGACATGAAAATACGAAATCAAAGCTCCAAGTTTTGAAGTTTTATGAAAAAAAAACAGAGACAGTCTTCGAGCTCTGCACATCAATAGTAATAGGAGAGATATGGGACTAAAAAATACCTATATAGATATAAAATGTGGCTAGCGATTTCCCCAAATTCAAATATTTTCCGGATTATGGATGAAAAGAGCAGAAAAGATTGGGGTCAAGTGACTCAAAAATTTGACAAAGGAAAATTATCAGGAAATCCAATTATACTGTTCACAAGAACTATATACAGGAACCGTAACATTCGCAGCTTTGAGAGAGAGAGAGACTACCCTCGTCGTTGCTCGTAGAGCAACCGTTAAAACAATGTTTTGTTATGATCTATGCGTTATGAGATACACAAAACAAAACATAGAAATTAAAGACGAGCGGTCAGATCAGTAAATCAGATATGCACTGGATGGAAGAATTAGCAACTTTAGAGTTATCCTACATTACTGAGCAGTTGGTTGATCTTCTATTTTACAAAAAAATAAGGTTAAAATTTTGAATTCTTTTTGCGCGTTTGTTGTACAATTGCTAATTTAATAGTTTCAAAATTCTGATTTAAAGATTTTTTTTTGCGTTAGTTGCCTTAACCAATGACTGTAAACTAGAAAACTCAACTGAATTAATGAAGGCAAACAGCTCCGTTTTGTGACAGCGGTGATGGTGCTGACATCTGTGAATTGACCCGCAAAAAATTTCTAATAAAACTCAACATAGAAAATCAAATCGATGCTTTAACAGCTGGTTGCTTATGAAAAATGAACAAAATTTTTGCAAATGCACGTAAATACAATCCATCATTAAAAAAATTGAAGAAAAATTTAAAGCAGTTAATCAGCAAATTTTTATCCTATTTTGCTCATTTCAGTATAATTGACAGACTGTTAAGCATAATCAATTGGATACTTGATCACAACATTGATATCCAGGCGACAAGAACGAAATACTGTAAACATTTTGTAAATTTTTCGCAAAAGGCAGCGCAGATTAAGGTGATGGATGTTTACACTTTGGAACAATATTTTAGTCCGTTAGTTTCTGTAAACCATTTTCCTAATTGTACAGCACAAAAAAGTGCACTTACTTTGATGTTTTCAGTTTTTTCATAAGAAACGGAGTTCCCTAGTCATAGAAGCTTTTCTCACATTAAATTTTGCTCTTCTTACTGGTTTTATAGATTCTCCTGCTACATCGGTGTTATAGGAACCAGCTGCAAATTAGAAATGAATTACAAAAGTGAAACTCCAGTTTCTCAGTTAAAAATTCTGCATTTACGAATTTCTTAAGTGTGTTAATGAGACAGTCTGGAGGCTTTGCACAACAAAAATCATCTTATAATTCTACAATTTTTGGCTTATGATGTCCCCGATTTGAATTCGAGTCGAAAAAAGTTTCGAGAGACCAAAAAAATTGAGTGAAGTTTTTGAGTAAACCATGTGAAACAGATTGCCATTCGATGTTGTCGAACAAACAAGATGAGTTAATAGAAATTGTGCAACGCCCTCGATTTTCTTATGCACATGGACAGGAATGGGATCATCAAATACCCATTGATTAAATTTGAGGCAAATTGACGTCTTTGGATCCATAGAGCAATTTCATTATTTTTCTAATGAAGTTGTGAATTATGAAACAGTATACCGAAAACAGCAATACGATTTTTCTCAAATCCTTTTGTCAACAATATAAAAAAATATCTTTTGATGCGTCTGACATCTTCACTAGCTTAGCTATAGTACTTATTCAATACTAAGAACTAAAATAACTGAGATCAAAATTTTAATTTAAAGAACTGAAGCACAGGTTTTTCAGTTGGAGATTCTGCAAACACAATTGTTTTAATTTTAATAAAGAAACATTTTCAAGGCCTTGCAGAACAATAGCCGAATTTAAGGGCTGCATAATCTGGACAAGTGTTTCCCCGATTTGAATTATTGTCAAAAGAGCTCAACAAAAAAGATTTAAAGAGTGATTTATTTGACAAGGTCTAAACTCCAGGTTTTCAGTTAGACTTTCTGCAAATACGTTTGTTTTCATAGTTTTGGAGTTTGACAGGAAAGACCGTTTTTGAGCTGTGCACTTCAATAGGCAAGACATTGGGCCACAATTTGTGGCTGGGGATTCCTTCAGTTTCAATTTCTGGTCCGGATTCTGAATAAAAACGGAGGAAAATTTTGGTTCAACGGACTCAATTATTTGAATATTTGATTAATTGATTTGAAAGAATTGAGAATCAAGTAAAGGAGGTTTGAGACAGACTTCCCTAGTCGTTTCTCGTGGAGCAGTTTTTGAGCTGTGCACTTCAATAGGCAAGACATTGGGCCACAATTTGTGGCTGGGGATTCCTTCAGTTTCAATTTCTGGTCCGGATTCTGAATAAAAACGGAGGAAAATTTTGGTTCAAAGGACTCAATTATTTGAATATTTGATTAATTGATTTGAAAGAATTGAGAATCAAGTAAAGAAGGTTTGAGTCAGACTTCCCTAGTCGTTTCTCGTGGAGCAGTTTTTGAGCTGTGCACTTCAATAGGCAAGACATTGGGCCAAAATTTGTGGCTGGGGATTCCTTCAGTTTCAATTTCTGGTCCGGATTCTGAATAAAAACGGAGGAAAATTTTGGTTCAACGGACTCAATTATTTGAATATTTGATTAATTGATTTGAAAGAATTGAGAATCAAGTAAAGGAGGTTTGAGACAGACTTCCCTAGTCGTTTCTCGTGGAGCAGCCGTTAAAACACATATTTTGTTACGATCTATGAAGATACGCATTTAGAGATTTTCGCGATACAATACGGAAAAATTCAAATCGACATCAGTGCTGTGAAGATATTTGAGATATGAAAAGCTTCTGGATTGAAAAATTACTTTTCTTAGCGATTAGCCTATAAAACTGAACGCTTAGTTTGTCTTCCATTTCCCAAAAATTTCGTGCAAAATTTTGCTTCCCTTTGCGTTTTCGTTACACAATTAATTGCCTCATTTAATCGTTTCATCTTTCCGATTCATATAGAATAGTAATGCTTTAGTTTCCTTAACAACTGTCTCAGGTATAGAATAATCAATCTGATTAACGAATGCTCGTAGCTCAAGTTTTATTTGATAGCAGTGATGATAGCAACATCTGTGAAAGGACACAGAACACTTGCTAAATTGTCTTCAATAATTTTCAACATGAAAAACTAACTAATGCTTTAAGATTGGATTTCTGTTGGCCAATGAACAAAATTTTTACTGATACACGTAAAAACCATCCAACATTTTGAACATGTAAATTTTCAAATATCCTAGAAATTCATTGCTAGAATACATTAAACATAAAATTTCCCAAAAATTTCGTGCAAAATTTTGCTTCCCTTTGCGTTTTCGTTACACAATTAATTGCCTCATTTAATCGTTTCATCTTTCCGATTCATATAGAATAGTATTGCTTTAGTTTCCTTAACAACTGTCTCAGGTATAGAATAATCAATCTGATTAACGAATGCTCGTAGCTCAAGTTTTATTTGATAGCAGTGATGATAGCAACATCTGTGAAAGGACACAGAACACTTGCTAAATTGTCTTTAATAATTTTCAACATGAAAAAACTAACTAATGCTTTAAGGTTGGATTTCTGTTGGACAATGAACAAAATTTTTACTGATACACGTAAAAACCATCCAACATTTTGAATATGTAAATTTTCAAATATCCTAGAAATTCATTGCTAGAATACATTAAACATTAAATTGAGAACGAAATGAGAGACTCGTTAATTGAAAGCTGTTTAGGTTTTGCAAAATTGTTAACTGTCTGCCTAATCAGCAAAAAATTCAAAATATGTTTTGAGAATTGATCAACAACGTGTTTTTATCTTATTCTGCTCATTTCGGTCTAATTGACATATTGTTAACTAAAGTAGAAGTTGAAAACTTAACAACAACAGTGATACCTAGACAACAATAACCAATACTTTAAGGCATCTTTGAGTTTGCAAAAAAAACAGTGCGGACGAAAGCGAAAGATGTTTACACTTTTGAAAAAAATGAGTCCGTTAGTTTCTGTTAATCATTTTCTTCATTGTACGGCGGAGAAAAGTGAACTCACGCTGGTGTTTCAATATTTTTTTCTGGGTAACAAAAAATCCTAGTCGAAGAAGCTTAGCTCAAAAAACATGAGGTGTTGTTCCTACTCGTTTTAGTGATGCTGAGTTTCCTTCTATATCTGTGAACACTTGCCTAATTGGCTTCCTTAATTTTCAACATGAAAAAACAAAATAATCCTTTAAGTTTGGATTTCTGATGAAAAATTGACAAAATTTTTACAGATACACGTAAACACTATCCACAATTTTAAATGTTACGCACTGATTTTAATAGTGTTCCTCGTGGTGTTATTGAGGTTTATATGAGGAGTAATTAACTTGAATAATTGCCATTTTACAAGGACTTATTTTGATGTTTCACAGTACGATTTTTAGCAGATATATTTTGAATAAAATTAGCTAGTAATAGCCTTTTATTGAGCGGTTCGGATGCGTGATATATCCACTAGTTTGCCTTGCATTTTAGTGTTAAGTTAGTCGCTATTTCTTCTGTAACTAAGTTTACCAAACTTGGAGGTTTTCAAGAGAACTTCCAGTTCAATCTTTAATTAATTTTAGCAAGAATTATTTAATAATTTAACAAGAAGTTTCTCAAGTTTATCAAGTTTTATAAGATGATAGGCAACTGATTTATAGGCTGGTTCTCCGGTGTTCTGCAGATAGTGGGTTCCGCAGGACTGTGCCTTGAGTTGTATTGGTCCTTCGCAAATATTTACTGATTTTCAAGTAGGGCGATTTCCGGCTTTTGTACGTCTCTTGGTGTTTGTTCAGTACATATACAATTCCGTATTAGCACCTACTTTATCAGAATAATTACTTCAATAAATACATAATCTCTCATGAAGTTATTTACTGATTATGTGAATTTATCTTCAAGAAACTCAAAAAAGTAAATATTGAGGCTTTTAGGCACTTGAAGTGTTTGCTAGTAAAACTGTCAATCTGCGGTTGTTTTTCATAAACATAAACAAATTAGGGGTTACAGGCCTAGATGGAAATACTGGCTATATATGGCCTTGGAACTAACTGAATATGAACTAATTTATAGCACTTATTTATGGATATTTAAGGAATATCATCACGAAGCTATAAGGAACGAAATAGGGGGCGTGACACTACCCGACTTTATGAAAATTTTCCATGAAAATTTTAGTGAAAGAACTGGGGTTTTACAATTTTTCTATAAAACATATAATCTGCACGAATATGAGGTTATAAACATGTTTTTGTTGGAGCCACCCAATTTATATTTTCTTAGAAAAGAATTTTGGAACGAAAGCATTTAAGGTAAAGACAATTAAAGAAGTTAAGGGAAATAAAGGTTAAGTTAAGATAAAGTTAAAATGAAGAAGGTTGAGACAAGGTTAAGAGCTTTGAAGGAACATTAAGAATGTGAAAGTAAGCTTATTTCAGAGTAAAGAGTGAAGACATAAGTTAAGGTGAAGATTAAAAGAACAGCGGGAATTAGCACTGGGAATAATCAAGGTTATTTCTGTGAATAATGGCTCTAAACTTTTGAGGAGGAGACACATATGGTTAAACTGGAGGGATGGTTTAAAGCACTGGGTTAGGTTGTGAATTGAGGTACTAGTTTGAACTTATGAAGCACTGATTTATAGAACTTAATGAATGAAGGGATATTTTAACTGTTAAAAGAATAATACTTGTCGAACTATATAAGACTTTCAAGAGCTTAAAGCATACTCTCCTCTCGGGATTGAGCTTGATGGTCCAGTTCGTCGTCTGTGTTAAATCGGTCCATGGTGTTGAGTGATATGGTAGAAGTTGCAGGCATGGAATTTCGTCGTTGTCGTTTGAGGGTTCCAAGTTCTTCTGGAGAGATGACTGTTGGCGGTTGCTTGAGTTGTTTGGCAAGAGTTGTGACTACATCTGCTTTTAGATGTTTGGGCACGGAAACTACTGGGTTTAGCGGTACATTGGTTCCGTTGAGCTTCATGAAATTTGGTACCATTCTTCGTACAAAGGCTACTTTATGGTATAAGAACATGAAGAGAATATGTAACGCTAGATTTCCGATAAAAACAATAATGGTTAATGAAAGGGAAAGTTTGATCGGTACGTAAGATTCAAGTTTATCAATTAGTGCTGGCTTGAATGTCTTCATTTCAGTGGTAATTGGCTTTGCTATGGCATCTAGTGACTCTGTTGATAATTTTCTGTTCGAGTAAATAAATTCCGTTTTAACTTTCTTCAATAAATCGAGATTTGCTTCGGTGGGAGAGTCATATTTCAGAAGTTCATGTATGTTAGGTACTGAGTCAATTAAGTGGGCAAGTGGATCTGGTAATTTAACATTAATTCTGATTGCTGGAAGGTACTGACAACTTTGTAAATCAGCTCGAATCTTAATGTTGTCACTGAACATTGTATGTCCACATTGTAATGTTACAACCTTTGTGAGGAACATTGATGTGTCGGCCATTTTCGTCCATACCAATCTCACTAAGGGTATAATCACTTGAAGCTGATGTTAGGAGCCAAATTCCATATCCGAGGTTCTGTGCTCGTTCTGGGTTGGGTAACACAACCTTCTCTGTGTCACATACTTTCAATGCTGATATTGTGTGGTGAAACTTGAGGGTTGCTAGACACGATGAGAATCCAAGGTGGGTTTCCATTGTCTCATGACAGATTCGGTATCGAGGTGATCCAAGACAGTTGTCATACTGAGCTTTCGTCAGTACTGTGGTTTCCATCTGTCCTTCGGAAATTGCTAAGTACTCTCCCTCTATTACATATCGTAAGGCATCTACGGAGTCCTTCTGAGGCATAGGGATTACTATAGCACGATAAACTTCGAACACTGTCTGGCTAGAGGCTAGGGGAATAGCTAGTGTCAGTAAAAGTCCGTCTTCAACTGTCGAAATCTCTTGTACTAATTTCGCATCGTAGTACGAAAGTATGTCAGTCATGGGTATTGCCAAAGTTAGACGATCTGGGGCGTTCTTTTGGCTATCATGGACTGAATCAAGGATCTTTATCAAAGATTTACGAGGCACTAAGGAGATTGGAAGACGTTTGTCAAGCAAAGTAGGAATGGCATTTATAACATTAATTCGAAAAGAATATAAGGCTGCTCTGTAACTTTTAATATCTGCATAAAGAGTGAGAAGTAATGAAGCTGCTGTATCAAAGTTAAAATTCAATTGTTGCTGTGATAATTGGATTTCCATGCAGGTTGCTAGTGCGTTCAGATTGTGGTCTATAATTGCAAACTGTTCCTCTACTAGTTTCCAGTTTCTGTTCTGGTTTTCTTGCATTTCGTTTTGAACTTTGTAAACCTTTGCAATTTCGTCAGCAACTAGGAAGAATTTCTCATCAGTTTGTGCGCCGATTTCCATTACATAGTCATTGAGGCTGTTGAAACTGCTGGCTAATCTGTCGATGTTCTCAGCATTTTGGGACGTTCGCTGACAAGATCCGAAAATTCCTGTAATTCCACCGCATCCTCCGCTACTCATTGCAATTCCTGGACCAAAGAGTCCAATTCCAGCGAATGCGGCTGCGATTGCAAGCGGGGCGGCTCGTTTTTGTCGATTGTGAAAGTCTTCTTCGACTCTGGTAAGGAGTTTTTCAGTCTCGTTGCGTAATATAAGGACTTCAATTTCGGCTTCTATTGTTTCATTGAGTATTTTTGCGTAAAACCAATCAACATTGAAGGAAGCTGTTTGGTTCCGGTAAGTAGTGCTGTGGGTAAGGTTGCAAAATTCCGATTGCGTGATCCATTTTTTCGAGAGTTCACTAAGTAGAGTCTCTACTTGTTGTCTGATAGTGAAATTATAGCGAGGAAACGGTACTAAAAATTCCACATTTATGAACTTTTCGGTAATCAGAATCTTTCCTTCTTTATGGAAGATGATGCCTTTATCCAGAGCTGCTTCTGTATTGATAGGAGTTTCAAAAGTGGGGCCGAAAAGTAAGAGATTCAACACAATTGTGAGTAACATTTTCATATTTCAATAATATCGATATGTTTCAGGACAATCTTCTACTGATGTGGTTCTTCTGAGTGTTTCAACTGGCTCTATTTGGTCTTCCGGTGTTTATTTGCTCATTTAGTTACTTTACTCGGGCTTCTAGATCTAGTTTTCTCAATATGGCACTTGTTTATGTGATGTTTATTTATTTCAGGTGTACTTTACTTTTAGGTGATGTGTGCTGATGTGTGTATTTATTGATATTACTACTGAATATGGTGTTTAAACATGTTGACGTGTGGTTATTTGGTTGAATAATGGATGTGTGATGATGGGAATAGTGGTTGGGGGGTCGAATTGTGCAGTGTTTACATGTTTTTTTCGAGTTTTTCAGGGAGTAAATAGGGGAAAATGGGACAGTTAGTGAGTATTTAGCTAATAAATTGATGTCAGTGATAGTAGTGACTGATTGTTATGGCTTTTCATAGTTGTTTGGTGCGTGTGTGATCAGTTAGTGCCTGAATTTGCTGAGTGAGAAGGTTACGTCGATGGAAAATGAACTAGTTTCAGTGCAATTGTTTTGATCACATGTAATGTACTTTCAGTTATGGGCAAGTTTTTCAGAGATATCTTTGGATTGCAACAATTGTGGTTGGTTTTTACTGGTGGAACTAGAAGCTGTAGTGTGTGTGAGCATGTGGTAACTTTTTAATTGCAGTGTGTGACTTTATAATGGCATATTTGTGAGAGTGAAATTTTGGTGACATAACGACTTTTTTGATTTTTGGGCATTAACTTTAATTTACTTGTCAATTATTGATCATAAACTGTTCTAATGGTTGTAGATACTTAATCTGGTTGTTAGCAGCACTTGTGTGTAATTTGAACTGGTTTGGAAGAGTATTTGGTACTAATTTTCACATGTAATTTTTTCGTAATTTTGGTGATTTTTCCGCATCAGGGCTGGTGTGGTAAATATGTGAATTTTTCAATTTTTATTGAACTTTGAGCAAATTTTTTGGCTTGGCCCACTCAGTAGACATCGGTGGGGAGTAACTATGCAATAAATTCAGGTTTTTGGACACTTTTTGGTCAACTTTTTTACTGATGTCTGAAAAAACGAAAAATGCGAAAAATTGAGGGCTCCAGCGTCACTCAATTTTTAAATTGCTCCGATTGGGCTCAAAATTGGTAGATCGTTTTAGGGGCTCAAAAAACCCTGCAGCGCAAAAATTTGGCGCAATTTAAGCATTTTTCGCAAAGTTATGATTGTTTTCGTGATCTGAACCTGGCTATTTTTGAATCATCAAATTTCGGTCTAAATAAGTCTCCACTGTTCATACATTTTCGGTATTGAATGGTTAAAATGGTACTGTCTGTGCTTGGTACTAATGTATGTTACTGAATTATAGTTTGAAGCTATTTATCGGGTCAGAACATTGATTTTTGCGTCCAAAATGCTAATTTTCAGGCATGATTTTTCCACTAATTGAGCTTCTTCGAGACATGTGTCAGTCTGGTGATTCTCTAGTGGCCTAAATCAGGTGCTAACTGTTGTTACTGATATCTGTGGCTATCAGAGGTAGCATTTTGGTAGGTTTGGAGTTGAGTAACTTAGGTTTTATGCCAGATTTTCTGTGAAATTTACTGAATTTTTACTTGTGATGCGGCATGTTTTGTGCATAAGTTGACATGGATTGAAGATGATTGATTTTTGGCGGTAATTGTGGGTCATACTAGTGAGTACTATGTTGGTGGCAGCTATTGGTGTGGTTTAATGCATTATTTGACTATAATATATTGAGTTTTTCTATTTAGAATTTCGGCACAAATTTTGTGAAATATGTGCAATTTTCGATTTTTTCACTTTTTTTCATCATTTATGAATTTCTATGCGATTGTATGGATTTATTAGGCTTCGACAACTACTAGGGAGACTGAATATTGGATATGGGCTCATAATTCGGCTATTTGATACTATTTTCCTGATCTAAAACTGGCTCTGTTTTGACAAATTTGAGAAGAGTTTGGTAGGCTTCAGTTTTTTACTATTATTTCAACATTTTACTTAACAATTTTCAATATTTTTAATATGAGCGTGTAGAGCTTGAGATTTAAGCTAATAATATCGGCTTTTTGATCAATATTTTGGATTTTATGAACATGTTCGTGAATTTTCAAAAAGTCTCCAAAATTGAGGGGCCCAGCGTCACTGAATTTTTAAAATGCTTCGATTGAGCTCAAAATTGGTGAATCGCTTTATCGGCTCAAAAAACCCTGCAGCGCAAAAGTTTGGGCAGTTTCAACTATTTTTTCGCGAGTTATAACGTTTTTGCTGCAGTGAACCTGGGTTTTTTGGAAAGGCCCAGATAGGGGATAGGTTATTGGCTATGAGGTTATGAAAAACTTGTTCAAAATGATTGATATTCCTATGGTTGGTCTACTCATAAGTAGGGCTAACTGAATCAACAATAAAATTGGGCATATTCGGGTATTAAGATGCATTTTTGATCACTTTTTCTGGAAATTACACTCGATTTTTTGTGATTTTCGTTACTTTGGCAGTCTTTTCTCAGCTTGTATTAGCACTAGGGGGCTGGGAGTGCATATTCTGAGAGATATAGATGTGGGAGTGCTGATGGTATGGTTAATTTTTGTCAGAAGTTAATATTTTTGACTCGAGTGGGAAATAACTGGATTTTTCCTGACAAATTTGTGGCAATTTCAGAGCTTATTTGGGTTTAAGTCTTCATGGTTGATACTAGGGTGAGCTGGGACCGGTTTTTATGGTGCTACAAGGCTAGTGGTGGTTTACACTAGGGTTGTAGGGGGTATAGGTGGCTTTTATCGGGTCAGGTGGAGAATAAAATGACAAAATTTTTGAAGCGGAGGCTTGAAGCAGAAGCGCAATTTTTGTTTTTTCATCATTTTTCAACATATACTTGGCAATAATGGGTTTTAACGGTTTTTTGAGGTTGTACCTTGTGGGTGGCAGCTGGGGGTAGCTGCTGGAGGCATTTGGGACAGTTTTTGGCATATTTTGGGGGTATAATTTACGCTACATTTTTATCAATTTTAGCACACTTTGGTAGGTTCGGTATTTTTGTCATAACTCAACTTTTATTGATTTTTGACGGGATTTTTGGGTACTGGGGTGTCAAGCGTGAGCAGTAGGGTGATCTAGGGCTATAAAATGGATCAATTGGGGGTTTTTTGTGGGAGTTATCATTGAATTCGAGCGGATTCGAAAAGTGTCAAAAATCGAGGGCTCCAGCGTCACTCAATTTTTAAAGTTCTCCAAATCGCTTCAAAATTCGCATGTCGGTTCCTCAGCTTGAAAAATGCTGCAGCGCAAAAGTTTGGGGTGATCGGGGCATTTTTCACAATTTTATGACTGTTTTTCTGAGTTGAACCTGGGAATTTCGGAAGGGTCAATTTTAGGCTAAGTTTTTGGTACTAAGAACGGGTAGAATGGGGTCAATAATAGCTGGAATCGCTTCTACTGGATAAGGGTTTTTCAGAACAATAGGTTAATCTAAGTTCAGACAAGTATTTTCGGAGATATAACAAAATAACTAGGATTTGAGGTCAAAATTTTTCGAATTTTTTGTGATTTTTGGACTTTAAAGCTAAGTTGCTCAGGCTTGTTGGGCTTTTTGGGCAAATGAAGGGTACTGCTAGACTGTACTGGGTCTGTACATGCTAATGGATATAGATGGTTATGGGTAGAGGGTCGAAGACTTGACATATAAGCTCAAAAATGATGTTAAAATCTAATTTATCATAGCCACTGGCGAGTTTTGGAAGGCTTAAGTGTGTAATTCCTGCATCTATTACTATTTCTCTCAGTTCATAGAGACTTGCTAATACTGATTCGTAAGTGGGTTTGTGGTAGTATCTGAATTTTGTAACTAAGCTGAAGATATAACGTTCGGAAATGGGGTCGAAGTAGATTAAAACTGAGCCAATGTCTGGTGGATATCTAAGTCTAATTGCACTTGGGGCTGCTGGGTACCAGCTTTTGACTTGTCGGGCTAATCCCTTTGCCATTGCAAGGTCTGCTGATAAACAGTGTGCAAAAGAGTGTGGTGAATATAAGATATCTGTTGGAGAACTTAGATATGTTGCATTTATTTCTTGACTAAAATGGTTTAAATTTTGATTAGATGAGCCTGGTGAAGATTTTTTCGATTGAGATCTAGTAACTGGTTTATTTGCTGAACTGCTGGGCGTTCTCCCTGAATATTTTGCTATACTTGCTCGAACTTGATCTAGTTTTGTCTCTCTGCTTGGTGTATTTGACTGTTGTGCTGCTTGTGCTGATGCTTTTATTGCTTCACGTTTTTCTTCTTGTTCCAGTCTGGCACGTGCATTTTTTGGTCTAGGACTGCCTGTTCTTCTAACTTGGTTGGTTAGGTAAGGGTTTGTTCTATCTTCTTTATGCAACATTATTTCTCTATCAAATTTAAATCCGCGTACATTTTTTCGCCGTTGGTAGTCTAGTGGTTTGAATGCACTTTTCTCTGGTTTTCGTTTAGGATTATAAGGTCGCGCTCTTATTTTTCTATCAGTTAGAGCATATTGTTCTTCGTGTGCTTCTGGAGGCGATTCAATATCAAGTGGTACTATTGACGGCTGTGGCTGTTGAGCTGGTAAAAACATTTCATCGTCTGATGAGGATGATACAAGAGGAACGCGAACTTCTGGTTCTTGAGGTCTAATTTCGTCAGCAATTAACGGATTAACTGGTATTCGGGCAATTTGTTCGGCGTCCAGGTTTAGGTCAGCTAAATTTTCATCTGAACTGCTATTTTCATCAAATAAATTTGGGATTGCTTCGTCTGAACTTGAGGAATCAAATACTGGAAGATGGACTGGGGCAGTTCGTGGTCTAACTGCTGGTGCTACTACCCTTGGTGGGGCCGGTGGGGCTGCTGGAGGTGCTGCTACTGCTGGTCCTGCTAATGGTCCACCTAGAGGAACATTTATGGTCACTCTGACTGTATCTTGTTTCTCTTTTGTAGCTTGTTTTATTTCCTTTTCTTGTTCATTTATCAGTTCTGGAATGTGTTTATCAAAAAGCTCTGGCTCCATGTGTTGTCTTCTCGACGGATCAGGTTGAAAGTTTACAGGGTTGATAACTTCGAGATCTTCAGGAGTTTCACTTGATTTAATTGGCTTCAGTCTGATGCGATGAACACATTGGGTGTAGTTCGTATTTACTTTTCGAATGATATAATTAGAATCAGTAAGGGCTTTTTCCACTTTATATAGCGGGAGCCATTTCTGTACTTGGGAAGCTATTACTGTTGATTGTTCTAGTAGCTTAGGATTCAAAAGTAAACAGAATGATTTCTCCAGAATCGGTTTTGCTGATGCTTTTTGATCATAATACTTTTTGTACTTCAGGTAAGCAGTCGTTAATTTTTCTTTGTTTTCTCCATACTTTTGCATCATGGCGTCTTGCAGTTCATTAACGAAATCAGAATTTACTGCTACTGCATCCATTACTTTTCTGGAGAACCGTATGTCAAGGGGTTTTATGGGTTCTCTGCCATGGAATAAAGTTGAAGGACAACAATTTGTCGCTGAATGATATGAAGTATTATGAATAAAGGTTGCAAGAGGAACATATTTATGCCAGTCTTTCCATTGTTCTTCTGTATTAAGTTTCAGAATTCGTTTCAGTGGTCCGTGAGATCGTTCTACTGCTCTAATAGTCTGAGGGTGCTTTAGTGAGGCATGTTTTAACTTTACTTCTAGTAAGCTTGCTAATTCTGACATTAATTCAGAAGTAAAGTTAGTTCCTAAGTCACTAAGTATTGTTTGAGGAATGTAGCTGTGTTGGAAGAACACCTTTACTAGTTCTCGGGCTACTGTGTCGGAATATCCGTTTGTTAATGGAACTGCGAATAGGTACTTTGTGAAGACATCTATTGCACTCAAAACATACTTATACTGCGATGACTTTAGGGGGCCTACTAAATCAATTTGGAGCATATCTCCTGGATATGATTGTAGTGAACTGACTGGTTGTAACTTTGGTGTAATTTGGCTTTTTGGTACCCTGTTAAGTTGAAGACAAGTGAGGCAGTTTTTGATGAAACTTATGAAATGTTCGGTGAAGCCTGGGTAATAGAATCGCTTTCTGAATTCTTGAATTGTTGCTTTAATGCCTAAGTGACCTGCTGTTTGTGAATTATGGAGCCTATATATAGTCTCTTTCCACAAATGCTTAGGTACACAGAATTGTTTATGAAGTACTTTTCCAGTATCATCATAAAAATTCCGGTATAAGACATTCCCTTCAAGAATTAATCTATTTAAGTGCTTGTGATACTTCTTTAAGTTTGTTGTAGCATACTTTAAGTCAGGTTGTTGATTATTTTGTTGAATCCAGCTTATTACTGTTCTAATGTCTGCATCTTTTTGCTGCTCATCTGCTAAGTTAAGGCTAATTAAGTTGTCTGTAAGATCTGGGAATTCATCTAATGGATTTGGGTACTCAATTGAATTTATTTCTGTTTTTCTTTTAAGTTTTAATAGCCCTTGTATTTCTGTGATTGGTGAATTACTTTGTTTCTTTTTATAATCTTCATACACTCCAAGTTTTTTAAGGACGTCTAGTTCAGCGTTGTTAGCTTCGTCGTCAAAATTGTCAATATCAGGATTTTGTGCTTCTGTATCAATTTCTATTTCTCTGACTGGAATTCTATCTGTTAACTTTAAAGACATTGTTGCTGATTTGTCATTCTCCATTCGCGAGAGAAAATCCGCTGCGTAATTAGCGCGTCCAGGAATGTGAGCAATTACTATATTAAAGGCGAGTATTCTGTCTAAACAGTTCCAAAGAGATGGCGGTATTACTTTTGACTGAAAGAATTGTGTAAGGCTTTTGTTGTCGGTGAGTATAATTACTCGTTTGCTTGATCCCCAAATGTAGTGTGGAAAGTAGTCCAGTGCATAGTACAAAGCTAGGAACTCTTTGTAGTAAATTGAGAACTTTAATTGTGTGGCATTAAACAAATGCGATCCAAACGAAACGGGAGCGTATGTTTTCTTTTCTTTCTTTCCTGTTTCATTTACATAGTCTTCCACCATTAGTACAAAACCTGCACCGTGGTAACTAGCGTCGCAAAGAATTACATACTGTAGACCTGGTTTTGGCAATCGCAATGTTACATTTGTTGCTTCCATTAGATCCTTCTTTATTACTTCTAATGCTTTTACATGTTCTTCTGTGGTTTCTATTACTGCATCCTTCTTCAGGAGCTTGTAAAAGGACATTAGTTTCTCACCTAGATTAGGTATGTAATTACGGAAGAATTGCGTGAAGCCAATTAATCGTTTTACTTGCTTTGTTGTTTTCGGCATTTTAAATTTATCAAGAAATTTCGTGATTTTTGATTTTTCTGGTGATATTCCTTCTGCACTGATGTTATTTCCGAGGAATTTCATTGTGTCAGTTGCTATTTCACACTTTTCGGGTGACAATTTTAATCCAGATTGACGTATACACGTAAAGATTTCTCGTAAAGAGGGTACCAATTGTTCAAAATTTGTTACTGCGTTTCCAATATCATCCATAAACTGGGTACAGTTTCCTGATGCTAAACATGGGTCCAAGTAATGTCTAATAAAGGAACTGAATACTGTTACTGACTTATTCAATCCTTGTGCAAGACATTTATATGCATAGGTTCTCGAAGCAAAGTTAAATGCTAGCAGTTGCACTGATACATCGTCTGCCATTTGCACACAGTGGTATGCTTGAGAACAGTCAAGTTTCGTAAACAATTTTTTCCCGGCAAAGTAGTTTATTGCGTCACTCATGTTTGAAATCGGGAAATTCGTATTCACGTAGTCATTTTTCAACAAGTGGTTTACTTTTCTCAAGTCAATTAATAGTCTAAGTCTTCCTGAATTCTTTCGTTGTGCGAAAAGTGGACTACTATATCTTGATTGAGACAAAGTTGTTATCAGTCCGTAATAATGCATTAGTGCGAGCTCTACTTGTAGCTCATTTCTCAAGTGGACGGGCGTTGGAGGGCCTTGTTCGTAAATTGGTATGCTTCTTTCTGGAGTTAACTTTATTTTTAAATCTGTATTATATCCGACGTCAAATCTGTGTTTCGCAAAGATATCACTGAATTCAACTAGTAGTTCACCTACTACTGTTTTTTGCTCATCATTGAGGGCTGATTTTTCCCACGGAAACTTGCTCAAAAATGTTATTTTATCCTGATGGTTACCCTTAGGATCTAATTTCTCCATTTCTTGCAGTTTTAGCAGTTGCTCATAGATATCTCTCTGCAAGGGCGACAAGTTTGTCGGATCTGGGCACGTTTCAGGCGTTGGGAACCATAGTTTTTCATATTCTGGTGCTGGTTTCGTTGGTTGAGCCTTTCTTTTTGGGGTGTCTGTAACTTGAATTAGTTGATTTATTTCTGTTAAATAATTTTCGCTCATTTTTGCCACATTAATTAATTGAGGATCTACTTCTAACAACTTTTCAGCTTGATCTGATGTTAAGAATGAAAATTTGGCTATTTCTTCGCCTTTATTTATGGTAATTGGGTGATCAGTAATGTTCAGGACATAGATGTAAAGGATATTATTTTCAGCAACTTTACTTAATGAAGACGTTAATATTACTTCGCTGTCTTTTTCAAAGATTTCATTTGGAATTATTACCCCACAGAGGTCAGTGAATGATTCTAGTTTATCATAAAGCTTACATTCTAATACTGCTTGTTGATTCGGCTGTAAAACTTGCTTTTTCTGTGTATAAACTCCAAATTTTTTGCGTTTTACAACTCTTCTAGGTTGCTTTTCTGGCTTTATTTCATTTATTTGAAGTGTTTGGTCAGGGAATTTAATATAACTTTGTCCTGGGCAGATGCTAACTTTATGTTTAACGAAGAATGGGTTGCCTAGGATTACGGGAGTTGTGACAATTAATACAAGGAAATCTTCTGTAAATGTTTGTGTGCCCAATTTAAATGTAACTTTAATTGCTTTATCAATTTTAACTATGTTGCCGTTTGCCATTTTAACTTTGTCTAGATCTGGCTTTTCTATTTCTGTTATTGAATTGATATTTGTATTAATTAGCTCCTTGTAAAACTCACCACTTATCACGTTGGCAAATGCTCCTGTATCAACTAGTGCGCGTCTTTCTAATTCTCCATTAAATTTAACTTTAACATAGGACAATGTTCTGCCTAAAAGTGGGACAATGCTGAATAATTGTTGAACATGTGGTGTAGGCTTTGGTGCGGATTGAGGTGTTTGTGTTGGGAGTTGCACAGAATTATTAACTTTACTTTTATTATTATTACTTTTGCGTTTTCTACGCTTTTTGTTACTTTTAATATAAACTGGCTTTATTACTTTATCTAAACTAGGACTAGACGTGCTTTCGTTATAATGGTTAACTGAGTTTTTATAATTTTTATTTTGTTTTTTAAAGTTGGGTGGCTTGATTAGTTTTTTTGTTGATTAAATGGAAAATTCATACCTCTCATGTTTCTGCTTTGGAGTGCACCAGCACGACTAAATTCTTTTGCTTTTTGCATACCGTATCGGTCTTGTGCTGGACTATCGTAAACTATACCCTGTCAAAGAAGGTTTTGGGGGGTATTTTTTGTTGGGAACCGATAAACTGGTCTATTAACATAAGCTGGATGAACAAATGGGGGACTATCTGAAGGTTCGGTCCAATAATTACGAGTTTGTGGCTGTTCGTTATAATGAAACGGTCTAGGGGCATTAAATTGTGGTCTAAACTCTCGGTAATTATTAGCACGAGGGGCGTACTGTTGCTGGGGCCGATAGTTTTGCTGAACTGGACGATAATTGGGCTGATATTGAGGGTAATTTGGTCGATAATTTTGGTATTGGGGGCGGAAATTTTGTCTATAACTTTGTTTATAAACTTGCTGTGGATAATGTGGTGTAAAAATATTAACTGGGCCTTGTTCTGATGGCTCAATTTTAGGTGCTGTTCTCTGCTCAAGTTTCTGCTCAAGTTCTTTCTGATTATTTGAAATAGTAGCTATTGCTTTTAACATTTTATCAGTATTTGTTTCCGTTATTTCATTAAAACCGTCGTCAAAGTACTCTTCTCTGTTACACATCTCCCTTATTGCAATTTGTTGGCTAGCTAAGGTGCATAATTGATCAATGGAATCTGTTTCTGGCCTTTCTAAGAGCTTAGGCTTAAGCCAGTTTGGCATTGACTTAATAAAGAAGCGCTTTATTTGCTCATTTTTTCGATTTTCTGACATCTGTAGGGCAGAATCTCTTGCTGCTGTCTCTCTTTCGAATCTACAAGCCTCTGGGTCACCTGCTCCTGCTGGCGCTACTACTATTTCAGGTGCTGGATATGCTTTATTGGCTTCAGTTCTTAACTTTACTAAGAAATTTTTAACAGTGTCTGTTTTTGGATTAAACTTTTGATTCTCTAACTTTATAATTCTGATCTCTCTCAAGTCATCCTGCGTGAATCTATTTCTTAGAGCTGTTATACTGTCTTCGAAAACTAGTCTGGTAGCCTCTGGTAGGGTTAAGAAGTATCGTAAAGCGTCTCCTTTTAAATGTAATTGCAGAAAGTTCGCTTGTTGCGCGTTTGCGATTGCTGCAACTCCGATTGCACCTGTTATTAGTTGTTCAAAACTCGTTAAAATTGTCCGTTTCTGATCCGGAAAAAGGCGTGATGTTGATCGGCGCGTGTGCCATTTTGCTTTTTACCCGATTAGATTATATACTTTTCGTTCAATCAGTCTTACTTTCGTTCTAAAGTATTAAATAGCACACTTAACTTAACTTAATGGAGAGATTAAGGGGTTTTAAGAGATGAAAACAGTTAAATTAATAGCACAAGAATATCAGAAAAGAAACTACTGAAACCATTCGTTCAGAAAGTAATAAAGAAGGGCTGCTTATAAGCCTATTCCTAAAGCTCCGGTCGAATCGTCAGACTTATATCGTTGAAGCCGTATGGGCCGCCGAAGTCTCACCTCTAAAGAGTGCCCCTTAGTTTAGGAAAATTCGTGGGGACCACGACCGCACAGGCCTTGTGGAAGCTGCACTCAAATAGGCAACAGCATAATTGACCGAAGTCACTGTTTGATTCATTAACCTCCGGAGCTGGGCGGGGAAATAAAATATAATTGTTTTTTATTTTTTGTTTAAACTTTGTTTTGCCCTCTTTTTAGTTAATAATTAAGTGATGGTTTCAGTAATTTATTATTCTGATGTTATCTGATAATCAGTGATGATGTTATCAAGGTTAATATCTCTGTCAGATTGAAGTTTGTTACGAATAAGGCCAAATTTGCGAACTTTTTGATTTAGACTTTTTGCTGTCCAATAAATTGCAACACGTTTGTCATCTTTATCTAGCACATAAATTACAATGGACTTATAAAATGAAGAGGAGAAAGCGGTTACTATCTGAGCTTGCGTTTTACTGTTGTTTTGGGTATAATTAATGTGGTTTCCTTCAATATGTTCAACAAAATTGGGGGAAGCTCGGCAATTATTAATAGCGGGGAGAATTTGTTCTTTATAAATTGACATAAATAAAGCACCAAAATTAATTTTACAAATTCATTTACTCACAATATCCTCGTTTGCAAATACCCTGTGTTGTTTTTGTCCGTTTTGGCGGCTGTGGTTGAGTTTGTTCCAGTTATTGTGCACTCGAACACTTTTGCATTGCCGTTGCATTTAGTCCACAGAGACACAAACACAGTTTCCACCCATTCTTTCCTTTGTTACTGCTTTTTGTGTTATCATCTTGCTCGGAAAGGAAGTGCTGGATGTGGTTCTGGATGATTGAAGGCTCTTAAGGTAATGAAGAAGAAGAGAAGAAAGAAAACAACAGAATAAAGAAAGGAAATATCGAAAATATCAAGGAATTAATCGAATTATTGGTCCGTTAAACTGGAAAACAGTTAATAACTCCTGTCACCATGTTACGCACTGATTTTAATAGTGTTCCTCGTGGTGTTATTGAGGTTTATATGAGGAGTAATTAACTTGAATAATTGCCATTTTACAAGGACTTATTTTGATGTTTCACAGTACGATTTTTAGCAGATATATTTTGAATAAAATTAGCTAGTAATAGCCTTTTATTGAGCGGTTCGGATGCGTGATATATCCACTAGTTTGCCTTGCATTTTAGTGTTAAGTTAGTCGCTATTTCTTCTGTAACTAAGTTTACCAAACTTGGAGGTTTTCAAGAGAACTTCCAGTTCAATCTTTAATTAATTTTAGCAAGAATTATTTAATAATTTAACAAGAAGTTTCTCAAGTTTATCAAGTTTTATAAGATGATAGGCAACTGATTTATAGGCTGGTTCTCCGGTGTTCTGCAGATAGTGGGTTCCGCAGGACTGTGCCTTGAGTTGGAGTTGTATTGGTCCTTCGCAAATATTTACTGATTTTCAAGTAGGGCGATTTCCGGCTTTTGTATGTCTCTTGGTGTTTGTTCAGTACATATACAATTCCGTATTAGCACCTACTTTATCAGAAAAATTACTTCACCAAATACATAATCTCTCATGAAGTTATTTACTGATTATGTGAATTTATCTTCAAGAAACTCAAAAAAGTAAATATTGAGGCTTTTAGGCACTTGAAGTGTTTGCTAGTAAAACTGTCAATCTGCGGTTGTTTTTCATAAACATAAACAAATTAGGGGTTACAGGCCTAGATGGAAATACTGGCTATATATGGCCTTGGAACTAACTGAATATGAACTAATTTATAGCACTTATTTATGGATATTTAAGGAATATCATCACGAAGCTATAAGGAACGAAATAGGGGCGTGACAATGTATTTTTCGAATATCCCAAAAAATTCATCGGGACTTTATTGATTGTACACTGGAGAAAATTGAACTCATGCTTATGTTTCAATATTTTCTTCTGGGGAACAAAATTCCCTAGTCGAAGAAACTTAGCTCAAAAAACATGGAGTGTTCTTCTTACTCATTTTTATTGATGCTGAGTCTCCTTCTATATCGGTGAACACTTGCTAAATTGGCTTCCTTAATTTTCAACATGAAAGAATGAAATTATGCTTTAAGTTTGGATTTCTGATGAAAAATTGATAAAATTTTTACAGATACACGTAAACACTATCCACAATTTTAAACATGTATTTTTCGAATATCCCAAAAATTCATCGGGACTTTATTGATTGTACACTGGAGAAAATTGAACTCATGCTGATGTTTCAATATTTCTTCTGGGGAACAAAATTCCCTAGTTCAAGAAGCTTAGCTCAAAGTACTTGGGGTGTTCTTCGTACTCGTTTCATTGAAGCTGAGTCTCCTTCTATATCAGTATCATTGGTACCTACCGAAAAATAGAATTGAATAGCAAAATTGAAGCTCCAGGTTTTCAGTTAGAAATTTGGCATTTACGAGTATTTGAAATATCTTAAAGAGACGGTCTTGGAACTTTGCAAAACAAAAGGCAAATCATAGGGCTATTATTTTTTGCTTACTGATTTCCCCGATTTGAATTTCTGCGAACTTTCGAATAAATCTCAGACAATTGAGTGAAATCTTTGATTAAATCAGGTGACACAGTTTTTTCATTTAACTCTGTTGAAAAGACAAGATGAGTTAATGGAAATTTTGTAACACTCTCGCTTTTTAATTACAGAATGACGGAAATGGGATCATCAAACCCATAGATTTTTTACTCAGGTCAACGTATTCGATTTTGTCAACACATAACCCAATTTTGTCATTTTACTTCCAAAGAAGTGGCGCATTACAAAACGAGTTACCAAACAGTAAACAGTAATACTTTTTTTCGCAAATCCTCTTCGTCAATAATATGAAAATTTATCTTCTGCTGCGTCATCTTCAGTAGCTCTGCTATAGTACTTCTTCATTAGAAATAACTAGATTACTGAGGACGATAATTGATTTACAGAACTGAAGCTCAGATTTACAATTAGAGAGATTTTGCATATACAATTATTTTGTTTTTGTTAAACAGACAGTTTTGAAGATTTGTGGAGCAAGAGTTAAAATTTAGAGCTTTTTAATCTGGCTTAGTAATTCCTCGATTTAAACTATTGTCAACAAAGCTCAACAACAAAATGTCAATGAAGTAATTTTTCTAACAAAACGAAGCTGCAGGTTTTCATTTAGAAATTGTGCGAATATGATTGTTTTGTTAGTTTTGAAGTTTGACAGAAAACATCGTTTTTGAGCTATGCGCACCAATAGGCAATATAAAGGTCCACAAACTTTGGCTAGGGTTCTCCCCAATTTCAATTTTCGTCCGGATTATGAAAAAAACGCAGGAAAAATTCGGTTCCATTGACTCAATTATTTGAATGTTTATTTATTAATTTGGACCAAATGAGAATCAAGTATTGCAGCGATAAAGATCAGAGTATTCGATACTACATTTCAAAAAAATTGAATAAAAAATAAATTTCGGAAGTTCGGGACAGACTTCCTTCGTCGTTGCTCGTAGAGCAGCCGTTAAAACTATATATTTTGTAATGATCTATGAGAAAACCACTTTAGAGATGTTCGCGATACAATACGTAAAACTCCAAATGGATCTTTAATGCTGTAAAAATATATAAAATTTTGAAAAATCACTTTTTTAGCAATTAGTCTACAAAACTGAAAGGTCAGTTTATCTTCTGTTTTACAAAAAATTTCGGGCAAATTTTTTCGTTCCTTTGCGTCTTTTACACAATTGTTTGCCTAATTTAAGTATTTCATCTTTTTGTTTCATAAAAAATAGTATTGCTTCAGTTGCTTTAACCACTGCCTCAGGTTTGGAGAAGTTTGAACATGTAATTTTTGAATTATCCCAAAAATTTGTTGCTAGAATACATTAAACTTTAAATTGAGAAAGAATTGAAAGGCTTGCTAATTAAACGCTGTTTAGGTTCCACAAAATTTTTTATCGTCTGCCTAATCAATAAAAATAAACAAAAAATTCAGGGAATAATAAACAACAAGCTTTTATCTTATTTTGCTTGTTTCAGTGTTTTTGACATATTACGAAGTTAAGCAGAAGTTAACACATAATCATAACAATGATGTCTAGACAACAATAACCATTACTTTAAAGCATTTTGTCAGTTTTCGCAAAAAGACAGCGCCGACGAAAGTGTTAGATGTTTACACTTTTGAAAAAAAAAATTGTCAGTTTATGTTAATCACTTTCTTGATTGTACACTGGAGAAAATTGAACTCATGCTGATGTTTCAATATTTTATTCTGGGGAACAAAACTCTAAATTTCTGGGGAAGAAAATACACTAAGAAGGTAAGTTCAATGTACTTAGGGTGTTCTTCTTACTCCTTTTATTGACGCTGAGTCTCCTTCTACATCTCTGTTATTGGTACCGACTAAAAAATAGAATTGAGTTACAAAATTGAAGCTCCAAATTTTCAATTACAATTTCTGCATTAACGAGGGTTTGAAGTATGTTAAAGAGATAGTCCTAGAGATCTGCACAAGAAAAGTCAAATAATAGGGCTACAATTTTTGCCTTATGATTTCCCCAATTTTAGTTATTGTAAAAAGAACTTTCGATTTACCCCCAAAAAATTGCGTGAAAATTTTGATTTAATCAGGTTTGTCATTCAACGATGTTGTTGAATAGAAATTTAGCAACACTAAGGTTTTTTTAAAACAAAATGACAGAAATGGGATCATCAAACACTCATAGATTATTTTTGACGAAAGTCAACGTCTTTGGACGTAGAAAAAAACAAAACTATTTTCCTCAAATCCTTTTTGTCAACGATACGAAAATTCATCTTTTGATGCGCTTGAAATTTTCACTAGCAGCACTATATAACTTCTTCTATACAAAAACCCATTATTAAAAGGATTTAAATTCGGCGTATTGAACTGCAAGTCAGTTTTTGAGCTAGTAATTCTGCAAAAACAATTGTTTTAATATGTTAGAGCGACTCTTTTGAGTTTTTGGAGATAGAGAGCCGATGTTTAGGGCAAGATGTTCCTGCTAAGTGTTCCCCAAACTGAATTATTGTCAACACAGCTCAATAAAAACGACCAATGGAGTAATTTTTCTTACTATTTTAGGTGAAACAAAAATGCCACTCCACGCAGCTTAACCACTCCTTATTGATTCTAATTCAGTACCAAGTAATGCAATGGTAATCTCAGAATTGCGGATAGTACAGTTAACAAAAATCAACTGCAACAAACGTACGTTTCGAAATTTTGAAGGAGCTGAAAAGAGCTGCACGGTGGAAATTTTTCCCTGTTATTGCTGAGAGCAGCCATTAAAACTCAGCCTTTTGTTTTCTTTTCTTGTAAAGAAGAACCCTGATGAGAGCACGAAACCTAATGTGACTTTGCAAAACGTTTGTTCCGTGCAGTGAAATTGTCGAAGATACGCACTGGAAAAAAGTCACGTTTTTAGCAGTTATACCGTACAATTGAGTTTTTATTTATTCCTTCAATTGACATGCCAATAATGCAAAAAATTGTTCTATATAGCATTGTTATTGTAAAATTCATAGCCTAATTTAGCTGATGCATCAATCTGATTCGTGAAAATGCCATTGAATTAAATTGTTTTATTAGATAACGCCAACTTAATGCAGTGAGCTTGAATTACGAAGGTATATTGCCTATAATTAGGCAGGTATATGATTACGCATATTCAGTTAATTTGTACTTAATTATTTTAAGATTGTCCTTGTGCTAATAAAAGTCATTTCTAACCATATTTCACATCAGTATATTTCACCGCCAACTAAAAAGTCAGGTTTTCAGTTTTGATCATACTTCCCATTATTCATAGCCTAATTTAGCTGATGCATCAATCTGATTCGTAAAAATGCCATTGAATTAAATTGTTTTATTAGATAACGCCAACTTAATGCAGTGAACTTGAATTACGAAGGTATATTGCCTATAATTAGGCAGGTATATGATTACGCATATTCAGTTAATTTGTACTTAATTATTTTAAGATTGTCCTTGTGCTAATAAAAGTCATTTCTAACCATATTTCACATCAGTATATTTCACCGCCAACTAAAAAGTCAGGTTTTCAGTTTTGATCATACTTCCCATTTTGTAAACATTCTTTCGCTAAATTTAATTCTTGAAATTCAGTTGTTTTCAATCGTCTCAGTTTTACAGTCAGAATAATCCTCTCTGGATTCGAGAAGAATTCCACGTCATCACAATAGAGTTGCATTTGTAGCACTATTACAGAATAAAACTAAAAGCGGTAATCCGACGATTAAGTAATACATTGGATTCGCTCCTCGAATCCAATTTCAATAATCTACATCACATTCGTGGCTCGATTACATACCTCCACAGCAAGAGGTACCACATGGCGCGGTCAGCAGTCAAAGAACGTGCCCTTCTTAGAATCGAACCCTTCTGGGAAAAACCAACTTAAGATGGGAACAATTGTAGATAATGTTCAAACTGGCCATCCTGGTAAAAGAGGGTATTTCAATCGATACTCTTCGGAAGATCCACCGGACAAAGTCACTTTTCCTCCCGAATGCATTTAGGAAGATAATGTAGAAAATAGTACGGCTCAGAGTGGAAGGGATCGAAAAACTCGAAACGAACAACTCAAGAAGGCGTGGCTAAATAGATGTCAGAAAATAGAACTCGCAGGGATATTGTGCGGCGACAAACCCTGGAAGTTTTGCGACCACAAAGTTGTTTCTCTGACTTATCCTAGTCTCGGGATGGAAGGACGTCGAATATTTGGTTCCCAGGAACCGAATATCCAAATTGATTGGGTAACTACGAATGATCTTTGGGAGAGTCTAGATAAGGTATTTACAAAGAAGCGAATTATAACTTTCGACCGTTATACCTTCTTAACCAGGAAACAATTAAAAGCAGAACCCGCCGAAAAGTTCTATGGTTGCCTGCAGGAACTGTCTTTGAACTGCGATCTAGGAAGTCACGAATCATCCATCATTCGGGATGTTTTCATAGCAAATATGCAAGACGGTGAGATCCAAAGAGAATTGCTAAAAGAAACGAGAACGGCTAAGAAGGCTTTAGAAGTGGCCATGAATATTGAGATGGGTATACAGAATCCGTTGAAAATATCTGGAACCGCCACTCATCAGACTACAAATGAAATCATGACTAAATCTATAAACAACATACAAGGTTCTTGGAACAGATCGAGACCTTCAACGATTAATTTGGTGAAACCTACAATTTGTCCCAACTTTGGCTATGGGCGGTCGGCTGCTCATCGACAAAACTGTCCTGCTCGTGGGAAGAATAGCAAAAACTGCGGAATTGCAAATCATGTTGCAAAAGTGTGTAGAAAACCTAAACAACCATTTAAGCCGAAACCCAGAGTGAACAATGTTGATGATTCCATTTCCGAGACAGCAACGGTGTCACCATATTGATAGATTTCTCTAAAAACATAGTATCTACGATGCAAATTACGATTCCGATTACGACGACTATGATGACAATTGTGTTGCAAGAATCTCCATCAATAACAACACTAGAGAAGTGGAGCTAGTGAATTTAAACAATTGCATCGGGAATACCAGTACAAAAGCATTAGTTCGTTTAAACTATAACTAAAAAAAGTATCGCGACTGCAGTATTGTCGGATTGTAAAGAAAGCTGTTGATACAATCACCAGAGATGCACGAATTCAAAACTGTCTCTAACGATTTATTCTAAACTATCGGAGTGATCTAGACTTCAGTCAAATGTAATGATTGGGTAGCTACGGGTGTTATTGTGACAGTAGTGGACGATGGCCATAGACCTATAATTGGACGAGATCTCTTCCCACAAATTGGTCTTCCGCTCACTCAAACAAAACAAGTCGCAAATGTTGATCAAAATCGATGTTTAATCAATAAAACTATTCATAAAAATAAATATCAAATGCCTAATATAAACAACTCAATTGACACAATTCAACAAAATCTAAATACAAACGCGTCACACGAAACAGCATACTTTTCAACACTGGATTTGAAGTACGCATACAGTCAACTTAATTTACACCTGGAAACAGCTAGGCATTGCAACTTTAATATAATTAGTGGCGAGGGTACTGGTACATACCGCTTCATTACAGGATTTTACGGATTAACTGACATGCCAACAGCATTCCAAAAAGTAATGGACTAGACACTAGTCGGACTATATAATACTCATTGTTTCTTAGATGATATTATAATCGTCAGCCGCGGCTCTAAAGAAGATCATTTAAAGTTAGTTTGAAAATGTTTACAAAAATTGGACGACGATAATTTGCGAATAAATTTACCTAAATGTCATTTCGCTAAAACCGAAATAGAATGGTTAGGTCATAAATTTACTCAATCAGGAATCGCGCCACTTGAAACAAAAACAGCAGCAATTTTAATTTTAACAGCACCTAAAAATTTAAAACAATTACGATCATTCTTAGGTTCTGTTCTTTATCTAAGTAAACTCATCCCTAATCTGTCTCATTTATGCCATCCACTTCGACCATTGCTTAAAAAGAATACAAAACTTGTTTGGACTGCTAAACTCGAAACTCATTTTCAGTCAATTAATAATAAAGTCGCAAGCGCAATAGAAAACACACATTATAATCCACACTTGGAAACCCGGATCGTATGCGATGCATCTAGAGCTGGATTAGGAGCAGCTTTAGAACAGCGTTCACCGACAGGTTGGCATACAATTGCATTCGGGTCTCGTTTCCTGAACTCCAATGAGGAACGTTACAGTATCAATAAACTAAAATTATTAGGGGTTGTGTGGTCCGTAGAATATTTTAAAAATAATTTATTCGGCAAATCATTCATAATCATCACAGATCATCGAGCACTACTTTCAATTATGAAAGAACACCGGTCTAACAAATCATATAATAGTCCTTTAACCCGTTGGGTACATCGACTCTTACCCTTTGACTTTCATATTGAACATATATACCAGCCGCAAAAATGGGGCTGGTAGATTACATTTCTCGCCAACCAAATCTAGAAGCAAAAGTTAGAAACATATGATGAGTAATTTGCGGTAGCAACAATTACCCGCATTCCTGACGCTGTTGCACCAATTTATGTAAATACCACACAGCAAAACTGCCTATCACAGCACTTTAGCAGCGTCAATCACACACATTCCACACGGCCTCACTCAACAAACTATTCCAATTTGCTTTCTGCCATTAATCTTATTAAAACTGAGTTGCTTCATCCTAAAACTGCAAACGCGGCACAAATCCACTCTAATTCGAATCTGATCACAAACGCGACACAAATACACTCAAACACTAACCCAAAAATGAGCAGCCTGAAGTCAAATCCTCAAACTTCTCCCACCCACAGTAGGGTAACTTTCAAGTCAACGCCGAATTCGGCATTTAATTCAACCCACTCTTCTAATGATGGACAAACCTGGCGGAACCTCGAACTATCAAAAGAAGAAATATTTGAAAACAATCTCACTCAATTGTTCACTAAAGGGTTCTTAGCAGTACTTACGAGCAAGGATACAGTGTTAAAAGAAGTGAGAGACTGCTTTCTACAAAACGACGCCCAAAGATGCAAGGCGGTGAATCCTTATCTCTTTTCCTATTGGAGGGTCTTGCATGTTAGGTCAGGCTGCGTCTGCGTCGACGAACGTGTGGCAATACCACATTCAATTCAGGACGCCGTACTAGAAAGTCTCCACCTTACCCACCCTGGCAGCTGGGGTATGATTACCCTTGTGCAGTATGCATTCTGGCCATACAAGCATCGAGAGATCCTTAATAAGGCTGCACAGTGCAAGCCTTGTACTGATACTGACGCTGATACAGTTCCCGTGGAGGATTATCTCGATGACAATGGCTGGGTGACTTGTGACCGCAGTGACATCCTTGTTGAGGAGGCTATGCAGAAAGCCCAACAATTATACCGTAAATTTGAATTCAAAACGTAAATTAAATTTCTATTTTACCTATGCGTAATTTTTCATTTTTAGCGTGAATAAAACAAGAATGTTGGCGTATTTAGTGGTCGCATCAACCTCTTCCATGAAAATTGGTATACAATTAAGTTGTCTTATCAGCGGACTCCACTGAAGTCAAATTGAATTACGAAAGCACATAAGTTAAAATATGGAACTCTAACACAATTCCAATCAGAGCTTCTAACTTTGAAAGCAGCTGAGTTTCCCCTATTTGATAACATTGAGTTCAAAACTAGAGGTTTAGAAGAGCACCTGAATCCAATGAAGATTATCAGAAGAGTGAAATTAAGTAAAAGTAATAAAATTGGGTCGCAGTCGGTTAAAATTAGGGTCTGGAACAAAATATTGGCGCAGTGCTGTATAATGCAAACTAGCATTCAAAATGCAGATTACCTAAAAAATTTAAAAAATTTATTTCAATTAGCCTTCGCTTTTTAAGAACAAGAATAAAAGAAAAAAAACAATGAAAAACAATTTTTTATTTATATGACGCAATTGAATGAAGTATATGAACGAAGACAAAATGAAAAAAAAATTAACTATAGACGATTTTGTCATTTCGAATTTTGACGAATTAAAGAACTGATGTTCTTTCTTGGTTTAATTTAGAAAAAAAATTGAAAAATTCTTTGTGGTCATCATGAGTTTTCTGTCAATTGAGTTCATATAAATTGCAAACTTCCGAGATGATGGATAATCTTTTAACAACTTACAACACGGCTGAAAAAATTTATTTCAAATAGCCTTCGCTTTTTAAGAACAAGAATAAAAGAAAAAAACAATGAAAAACAATTTTTTATTTATATGACGCAATTGAATGAAGTATATGAACGAAGACAAAATGAAAAAAAAAATTAACTATAGACGATTTTGTCATTTCGAATTTTGACGAATTAAAGAACTGATGTTCTTTCTTGGTTTAATTTAGAAAAAAAATGAAAAATTCTTTGTGGTCATCATGAGTTTTCTGTCAATTGAGTTCATATAAATTGCAAACTTCCGAGATGATGGATAATCTTTTAACAACTTACAACACGGCTGAAAAAATTTATTTCAAATAGCCTTCGCTTTTTAAGAACAAGAATAAAAGAAAAAAACAATGAAAAACAATTTTTTATTTATATGACGAAACTGAATGAAGTATATGAACGAAGACAAAATGAAAAAAAAATTAACTATAGACGATTTTGTGATTTCGAATTTTGACGAATTAAAGAACTGATGTTCTTTCTTGGTTTAATTTAGAAAAAAAAAATTGAAAAATTCTTTGTGGTCATCATGAGTTTTCTGTCAATTGAGTTCATATAAATTGCAAACTTCCGAGATGATGGATAGTCTTTTAACAACTTACAACACGGCTGGTAATCTTAAAAAAAACTTGCAAAAAAATTGATGAGTCATTCGAAAGCTGTGATGGGTGAGGTGTGTGCCTCACACCCCAATGGCCATTGCTTTAGTTCCCTGTCACCGTGAAGTAAGTTTTACGAGGAACTAACCCACTACTTACCCTCACTTAACCATAGCTTATGCTAGCATAACTTGGATAAAAAACCATGCGGCTCAAAAAAAAACGCAGAGAATTGTTATTTGAAACTAATTGACAGTGAAAAGTTGACCGCTGAAAACCGGCTCTCTTAAACAATGGTCTTTGCATCAATACACCTTGCTTCACAATACTTTTATTTTTTTATTTGCACTAAATTTTGTTTGTCAGAGCTCTTCACAATTTGCAGTGCGCAGTTCCACCTATTGCGGTAATATAGTCGAATTTGAGTGTATTAGGATTTAACTGATGACATTTTAACTATGCGTTTTCAAAAACACCTGATCCGTTAATTTTTGTTTATATTGGTAATCGTAGGTTTCATCCGCCCTCTGATGCGGCATCGAAAACCTCAATTTGCGGTTTAGATTGTTTTGGGCAACAAATTTTTTTCAACTCAAAAACCAATGTTTGAACAGTTCATCAACTTCTGGAAGTTTCCTCTTTTCATTTGGTAGATAATTAGGTCGAAAATATGTATGAGCGCGGTCGGAACAATATGTGCAAACATGCAATACCCAGAGCCTCCATGTTTTCACTAAAAGGCAGTGTGCCATGTTGACGCAGTTACTTTTGCATCATGTATATTTAAAGCGACTTATGGGAAAGCCATCATGAGCCAACATACTTTTAACCCCTTTAGTATGTTTTGTTGTTGCATCTTCCAAATATTTGAATATTAAATTGCGTTGTATAACTTAGACAGAAAACAGCCATCATTGATGCCTTTTGCATCGAAACAGTAAGAAAAGGAAATTTGACAATTTCTCTAAAGTGTCAGAAGTGTTCCAATTTATTCTGTAGTTTCTTTAGATTTGATTACAATGGTTATTTCGCCTGCAAATTGGAGAACCGTAAGCTTAAGGCATCCGTTACAGTATAATCTCAGCAAAATTGATAACTTAACGCAGTGTCTTTCAACATAGTATTAGTGCTTCGATATTTATTTGTTTATAACGTTTCTTTTGATTCCGATTTTCGCCCTTGACGAGTAGAGATGTATTCTCAAGAAATTCAATTTAGTTGGAAACAGTGAGTAAGGTTTCATAATTGAAACGTGAAATTGTGATCAATGTAAAATGAGGCCGAAAGGAAAAACAAAATTAAAAACAGCAGGCCAAGTCCTGAAAAACAAACATAGCTGGCAGATTGCCAGAAAATAGCCGCAATAGATTCGTAGATCGTCAGTCTAATAAAACAGTAAAAAAGACAGACCAAAAAAATTTGTCTTTTCATTGAAGGCTGATCTTTTATATTTTGATTAAAAATCTGTATAAGTTTTTGCTGCCTCTATTAGCTGCTCACTAATAACCTTCATTTAGAGTGACACACACCCATTTGACCTTATCTCTTTGAATTAAAGTAAACAAAAGTCAATTTCAAAGTGAGTAAGTCATTTTTGAGAGGTAAGTCAAGTGTGACCAAAAATTTAATCACGCGAATGAACCAAAAAACTCGCTCCACTGAGAGCGAAAAATGACGTCACGCATGCAATTCAGTTGAAATTGCATGAACGAATGAACAAAAAGTGGCTGTGACGTCATATGGTCGTAACAAAAATCATGACGACAAAAAAAACATAGCAGGACAAGTCCTAACGTACAATTCAAAGAATTTTCATTGACTAAACAGAAAACTAGACCTAGAACAGACTATGAATGGATTGGAAAAACCATTTAGAAAAAAATCCGATACAAAAAATCGAAAAAAAACAGTAAAAATCAAAGTGAAATTTCCGCATGTGAACAGAAAACCACTACCGATAAAGCGAATTTTTGTTCAAACACCGTATTCTCACTCTGCTTTAAAATTAGAGCGAAAAAATTTCACGCCGCAAAACCACTCGCCTTTTCGCTCCATTTCCTGTTTCGGCGTGACCAAAATCACTACTCCAATTTGACTTCAAAAATCATGAAAATGTGTGAACAGATCTTAAAAAAAAGACAGCGCCCCAATACAATTCAAATTCTTTGAATTGTAAAAAACCAAGAGAAGGCCAATAATAGCCCCAGCTATCGCTGTGCGGCTATTAATCAAAAGAATTGAAAGAAAAACTTAAAAGTACTTTACCTGACCAGCATTTTAATTGAACAATGCTAGCCAGAAGACATGGTAGCCATATAGCTTATACTTATAGGGTAGCCAAATTATTGTATAACTTCATTATTGTATAAATTTACTATACTCGATGAGCTTACTCTCAACTGTTGTAGAGAAAGGTTGCAAGAATTGTTCAATAGTCTACTCCGGTTTCGTCAGTTCATGAGTCCAGCAATTGCTCAGAGATTTAAACAGAGAAAAGAAACTCCGAAACAATCAGTTTTGAATTTGCAAGCCGTTCCGGCACTTAATGTAGGCTGTCAATTCTGTTCAAAAGAATCGTAATCGATAGTTAACAGTATAAGAAGGGATTCGCATAGTTATAACATGGCGTTTCGCATAGTTAACTTTCCATTCATTATTATTACATACAAAATTGCTCAACGCTGAGTTTCAAATCAGGCTGTGATGGACTTAGAAAAGTAGATTAACGCGTTCCATACCAGTATAACTAATTAATCCAGATGAGAAAACCTAAGCACCAGCAACCATATTCATCCAAATGTAACGACACCACTATTATCCGCGGCTAATGAAAACCAAGTCAGAAATTTTTAAATTATCTAAATTAACAAAAGTCTGCAGCTCAGTTTGGCAATGGAGTTTTCCAAACAAAATCAGCAGGATGTTCTGATGGCCATCTTTTACTTTTTTCTGGAACTGTAATCAAATTCTCTTGGTACAAATGCTTACCAGCATTTGGCCAGGGTTTAATTGGGTATTCTTCCAGTAATGTGATTCTACTGGGGTTGCTCAACTTTTCTGCGACGAGAGGGTACTCCTCTTTCTCTGTTAAATAGGGATTGAACAAATGTCGGGCTGAGTCGCTTTCTGAATAGAAGGCTCGTGCAACATTGCGAATATCATCCCGAATGATTGGGCGATAGTTCCTCACTTTCCCTTTGTACTGGTGTCCAGGCACACGTCTGGTTGTGAGACGACCCACCATCCACTTGAAGTAATGCTTCGCTAATGAGGACGTCAAATGCATGTCTCAGCCTGTGTTAAATTCTAATGAATTAATCCAATTTCATTCTTTTTTCTGGAAACAATTTAGTCTGCTAGACCAACTGCATATCTGTATCAACCGAATATTTGCACCTCCTGTTAGAATATGTAGTACTTCCAAAAGGAAAACCTGCCCTATGTACATTTACAAAAGCACAGGTCACATTTTTATAATCAAATTTAAATTCACAAACCTCAACTGACACCTTTTTTATTCTTTCCACACAAATTTCTAGTTTTAAATCTCAAAATGACAATACACATTTGTTCAATTGAATCAATGTAAGCCTCATGGTGAATATTACTCTTTCAAATGAACAATTTTTTGTCAAATGAACAATTTCTGGATCAACTCAAAATTCAAAACATCAAAATTCAAAACTTTTTACAACACTTGTATTAATCACAGCAGCAATTGCCACATGAATTCAGGAGGAAAAAAAGTTCAGTCAGTCTTACTTTTGAAAAAGATGTTCACGTCCTTAATAACGGATCCAAAATTAGGACAGATGCAGATGGATTCCTTCATCCACCCAGGCAATTTGTTTCGAACGCTCTCTCTGGCAAACCTCTGGTCTACCAACAAAACACACGCGTAGTCATCTTTATGTCTGATCGCTCGGCCAATAGACTGGTTCACCGATTTCATACACAAGTTTTCATAGTGCATTTGACCCAGGCTACGATTGATGGAATTCAAGTACTCTATTTTGGCATTCAGCTCCAGCGACTTACTGTTAGGATAGGGCATTCCCACTACAATTACACAGCGCCCATAGTTGTCACTGAAATTAATCCCTTCACTCATTTTGCCACCCATTACAGCAAATAAAATCGCACCAACAACAGGACTAGTATCAATCTGTTTCTTGTACTTCTCAAAAACAGCATCTGAACTGTTCGCAACTCTCGACTCTTTAAAGAATGGCTTTTTCCCAGTTAATCTATCCATCATTTTGTGCTTTGTCAGAACATTCATAACTTGTGATTCAAAGTCATAAGACGGGAAGAACACAACACAGCCGCCTTTAATTCTTGGAACCACATTGACCAGCAGTCTTCCCAGTTCAACAAATACCGCTTCATTCTGACGATCTATGAATGAAAACTGTAACTGTTCATTTGTTGGTCCCCTTTCTACTATTAATGTTCTGATCTGGGATTTGTTGACTATGTGACCGCACGTGAAGAGATGAACACGCGACTCATTCACGCCCAAGGCGGAGAACAGTTGTTGCGTGAACTCTTCGAACGGCTGCATCGTCCCTAAATGTAATTAGAGGTGAGCCTCAATTGGAAAACAAATACTTTATTTCTTAATATTTGTCATCAACATTGATGCCCAGTTGATTATTTGCCATATGTGAACTGTTTTGTATCTTTGCCCTATGGTGATTCGGCATGGTTAAGAAAAAGCTATGCAAGTATACAAAAATACAACATCAGAAATCATCAAGAACTGTCGAATTCACGAAAACTGCAAACTCGAAACTGATTAATTTAAACTGAACGTCAAAAGTAAGCACTACCATTTTCACGAAGCAAAAATTCAAACTTTCAAGCAAAAATTGCTCCTAATTAAATTCACATTTTGAATTTTTTACATCATTGATCCCCCACACTAGTCCTCTCGCCTAACTATGAAATTCACATAAAACGCAACCTCCACCTAATCAGAAATCCCAATGTAAAGTTGATGAACTCCATCCAAGTTTCACAGTAAATTATGTGACATGTTTTCAGGTTTGTTCAAGTATGGCTAAGTTTGCACTTGTGTTAATCATTAGAAAGAGAAAAGAAGTAAAAAATTTGTGATCTTGTAGCCATTTTTTCACTGTGATACTTGGATGGACTTCATCAACTTTACATTGGGATTTCTGATTAAGTGCAGGTGGCTTTTCCTCTGAATGTTATAGATAGGCGAGAGGACTAGCGGAGGGTATCAATGGTGAAATTTTTATTCAAAATGTGATTTTAATTTGCAGTAACAATGCTCACAAATTCAAATTTTACTTAAAATAGGGGGGGGGGGGCTAATTTATTCTTTCCGGTCAGTATATAATAAACCATTACACTCCATTATTAATTCAATAATCAATTCCATCTCCCAAAGTTCCTAAGGCGGCCAATGTAACATTCTGGCGCCCAACGAAAGAAGGGACAGCTAAAAATTCGTTCGAGAATTTTTATTCGTGATCAGGGTAGAAAAGGAAATTCTAGACACGAAAGACCAATCCCAAACGACCCAACCCAAGGCAACCAATCATGGCCCAACCGAACAAGATGTTTAGATATGGGACTCCTTTGATTATATTATTATCCTTCCTTTAACACTGGTGATTCACCAGTAACTCCTCAGCGTTTTTTTCGCATCTAGAGAACTTTCACCGCATGAGATAAATAGCACTCAAAACTTAAACTTTGATCGTTTGTCTTATTGCTCCAACACCACCAATTTCATATCGTTTGGTCAAGCAAAAGTCTTGATGGAATTGTTACTTGTCCGGAATTGTTACTTGGGTTATTTGGTATATAATGGGTTACTCATTCTGGTACTGGTAGTTAGTTCGGTGAGGTTCGGCAAGATACCTTAAGGATTGGTAGGGTTTGTTAAGTTTCGTAAGGCCAGATAGGCTATGGTAAGACTCGATAAGGTGCCGTAGAGTTTAAGGTTCAGTAAGTTTGGGTAAGTTTTTATTCAATAGGTTTGGTAGGTATCTATTAACCAATATTTACGTACAAAGGTTCTGGATTTTGGATTTAATAAGGTAAAAAATGCTAACGGAACTTAAAACAAATTTAAAGCTCTAGCTCCTCGAGCAAACAATACATGGTTCTTACTCAAACCAGAAAATCAACATGAGTTGAGCATCAGAGTCTCAAACACTAGCGATGGATGAAAATGAAGAACCCTCTGTTGATCCTAATTTGAAACATCGCAAATCTGAAACTTGCGATAAAGCTAAATCTGAAACTTGAAAGCCAAATTTCATCTTGCATCAAATTTGTTATATCAGGAGTCAATTCCGGGGAGGACACACTCAAAAAACACTGAGCAAATTTGAAGAGCCGCAAGAGAAACAACAACCCTGTCCAAGAGCTTCAAAACATTTCGCACTCAAAAGGCGCAGAAACGACATATTCTCATATTTGCAAACTTAAATTCAAGATTCAAAAAAGAACTGCGGCTTTCCGCAAAGAATGGAAAGAAGCTCAAAATGAAAAACAAAGCAACGTTTCATCAGGCTATTCAAGGGCCCGATTTAAAAGTAGCATCAGTTACCTAACAATTCTTAGTACTACCACGACCTCTACATTTTTCTCAGCAGCTGCTAGGAGCTAGATGTCAGGTCAATTTGTTCCATCGAACTCTGCAGCTCCCGTTAGCTCGGACTCAATCCAGCTGGCTAATTCAAACAATAGTTCAGTCAACCAGGACTGAACTATTTCATCTTTCGAACAGTATTACATCATGGAGACTCCTTCAAAATCAACAATTTACAGATCCGTCAGCGTCCATTATATTGGTCTCTCCTTCATGTCAAAACCCCAATTCCATGTGCACATCTTCCCCAAAATCTGAGTCAAAATTGCAAGCAACAAAGTTTGATTGCAACCCAATAAACTGGATGAAGTGATTGAGCATCTTTCAAGCCACAAAAGATCGTTCGCCAATGCAATCAGCAGAAAAGCTGATCCATCCTCAGTCACTATTAACTGGAAGGGCAAAAACCCTTAATTGATGGATACGGCAGTTTATGTCGCAGCATTGCAACGTCTTCAAAAACACTTCGGACACCCCAAACCGGATAGTAAATGCCTTTCTTGAAAAACTTGCACTTCTAGCAACCAAATCTAGCTGTCACTGAACGCTAAATTCAATATTCAGCCTTCACATGTCACAAACTTGGCCTCAATCATAACCCTACCTCAAATACAACAAGCATTGAATAAGCTTCAGACACCAGTCTGCCTGGATTGCAACAAGAATAATTTCGAAAAACTTTTAAGCCAGCCGTCTCCTAAAGACCATTCTTATTCGTCATTAATCTGAACAAGGAATTGTAGACATCCACCAGCGTCAGCAGCTATAACACGGCCCACCCATGGAAGATCAAATTTTGCTGACTAACCATGTAACATTCTCGCGTTCAACGAAAGAATGGCCAGCTAAAAATTCGTGATCAGGGTAGAAATTATTAGACATAAAAGACCCATCCCAACCATAAAAACCCAAGGCAACCCATCATGGCCCAAACCATAAAGATGTTTAGATATGGGACTTCTCTGCTTATATTACTATCCTTTCTTTTAACAATGCTGATTCGCCAGTAACTTCACTAGCGCTTTTTCTCGCAGCTGGAGAACTTTTTCTGCATGAGATAACAAACAGCATCCAAAATTCAAACTGCAATCTTTGTTTTAATGCTCCAAAAGCCCCATTAACGTTTTTTTTTACTAAAAAAACATGCCTTTTCATATTGTTTGGTTCAGGAAAAATCCGTTTTGTCCGAACTTGTTACTGAGTTTATTTGTTAAATATTGGGCTACTCATTCTGGTATTGGTAGTTGATGGTATCCACGTTTGTTCGGTAAAGTTAGGTTTGGCAAGGCTTGTTAAGGCCCGGTGAGGTTCGTTAAGGTACTGTAAGGACTGGTACAGTTTGGTAAGGATTGGTAAGGCCAGATAAGCTTTGGTAAGACCCGGCAAGGTGTCGTCGAGTTGGTTAAGGTTCAGTAAGTTTGGGTAAGGTTTGGTTCCATAGGTTTGGTATGTATTTATTAACCAATAGTTGCTTAAAAAGGTTCTGGCTTTTTTATATAGTAAGTTAAAAACGCTAACAGTTGCTAAAATAATTTGAAAGCTTTAGTTCTTCGAGGAAACTGAGTAAATGGCACTTACACGAACCAGAAAATCAAATCAACAAGAGTTAAAGAATCTCTGTAAGTTCTCAAACCGTAGCGATGGACAAAAATGAAGAACCCTCTCTTGATCCTAATTTGAGACACCACAAATCTGAAACTTGAATGCTAAACTGAATTCTGCATCAATTTTGTTATGAGGAATCGATTCCGACGAGGAAAATGAAAATCTACAAAAAACATTGAGCAAAATGGAAGGGCCGCACGAGAAAGTGAACAAATCTGTCCAAGAGCCTCAAAACATTTCGCACGCAGAAGGCGCAGAAACGCTCTATTTTCTTATTAGCAAACATAAATTCAAGATTCCAAAAACAACTGCGGCTTTCCGCAAAGACTAATCAAGTGCCCGATTTATGTAGTATCAGTTACGAAACAATTCTTAGTACTACAAGGACCTCCACACTTTTCTCAGCAACTGCTAGGAGCAAGATGTCAGGTCAACTTGTTCCATCGGACTCTGCAGCTCCCGCTAGCTCGGGCTCAATCCAGCTGGCTAATTCAAACAATAGTTCAGTCAACCAGGACTGGACTATTCTTTCATCTTTAGAACAGTATTACATCATGGAGACTCCTTCAAAATCAACAATTTACAGATCCGTCAGCGTCCATTATATTGGTCTCTCTTTCATGTCAAAACCCCAATTCCACGTGCACATCTTTCCCAAAATCTGAGTCAAAATTGCAAGCAACAAAATTTGACTCCAACCCAATAATCTGGATGAAGTGAGTAAGCATCTTTCAAGCCACAATAGATCATTAGCCAATGCAATCAGCAGAAAAGCTGATCCATCTTCAGTCGCTATCAATTGGAGGGGCCAAAATCCGTAACCAATTGATACGGCGGTTTATATGTCTCAGCATTAAAACGTCTTGAAGAACACTTCGGAAACCCCCAACCGGATAGTAAATGCCTTTCTTGAACTAGCGCAAATCTAGCCACCTAACCTAGCTATCACTGAACGCTTAACTCAATATTCAGCGTCTCTCCTGACCTAAGTTGATACATGTCACCAACTTTGACTCAAGCAACATCCATTCTACCTCAAATCTAAATCAGGCATTGAACAATCTTCAGACACCAGTCTGCCTGAATTGCAACGAGAATAATCTAGGAAAACTTTTAATCCAGCCGTCTCACAAAGACCATTCTTATTCGTTATCAATCTACATCAAGGATTGAAGAGATCCGCCGGCGCCAGCAGCTATAATACGGCCCACCCCCGGAACATAAAATTTTACTGACAAACCATATAACATTCTGGCGTCCAACAAAAAAACAGCCAGCTAAAAATTCGACTTTTTTTCGTGATAAGGGTGGAAAATTTTAGACATAAAAGACCCATCCCAACCAGCCCAACCCAAGGCAACCCATCATGGCCCAAACCATAAAGATGTTTAGATATGGGACTTCTCTGCTTATATTACTATCCTTTCTTTTAACAATGCTGATTCGCCAGTAACTTCACTAGCGCTTTTTCTGGCAGCTGGAGAACTTTTTCTGCATGAGATAACAAACAGCATCCAAAATTCAAACTGCAATCTTTGTTTTAATGCTCCAAAAGCCCCATTAACGTTTTTTTACTAAAAAAACATGCCTTTTAATATCGTTTGGTTCAGGAAAAATCTCAGTTTTGTCCGAACTTGTTACTGAGGTTAATTCTTATATATTTGGTTACTCATTCTGGTATTGGTAGTTGATGGTATCTACGTTTGCTCGGTAACGTTTTTAGGTTTGGCAAGGCTTGTTAAGGTCCAGTGAGGTTCGTTAAGGTACTGTAGGGACTGGTACGGTTCGGTATGGTTCGGTTAGGACATATAAGCTCTGGTAAGACTCGATAATGAAGCGTCAAGTTGGTTTAGGTTCATTAAGGTTGGGTTAGTTTTGGTTCTATAGCTTTGGAACGCATTTAATGAACAATAGTTGCTTAAAAAAGTTCGAGCTGTCGGATATAGTAAATTAAAAAAAGCTAACAGATGCTAACATAACTTTAAAGCTTTAGTTCTTCGAGCAAACAGAGTAAAGTTTTTAGGTTTGGCAAGGCTTGTTAAGGTCCGATGAGGTTCGTTAAGGTACTGTAAGGACTGGTACAGTTTGGTAAGGATTGGTAAGGCCAGATAAGCTTTGGTAAGACCCGGCAAGGTGTCGTAGAGTTGGTTAAGGTTCAGTAAGTTTGGGTAAGGTTTGGTTCCATAGGTTTGGTATGTATTTATTAACCAATAGTTGCTTAAAAAGGTTCTGGCTTTTTTATATAGTAAGCTAAAAACGCTAACAGTTGCTAAAATAATTTGAAAGCTTTAGTTCTTCGAGGAAACTGAGTAAATGGCACTTACACGAACCAGAAAATCAAATCAACAAGAGTTAAAGAATCTCTGTAAGTTCTCAAACCGTAGCGATGGACAAAAATGAAGAACCCTCTCTTGATCCTAATTTGAGACACCATAAATCTGAAACTTGAATGCTAAACTGAATTCTGCATCAATTTTGTTATATGAGGAATCGATTCCGACGAGGAAAATGAAAATCTACAAAAAACATTGAGCAAAATGGAAGGGCCGCACGAGAAAGTGAACAAATCTGTCCAAGAGCCTCAAAACATTTCGCACGCAGAAGGCGCAGAAACGCTCTAATTTCATATTTGCAAACATAAATTCAAGATTCCAAAAACAACTGCGGCTTTCCGCAAAGACTAATCAAGTGGCCGATTTATGTAGTATCAGTTACGAAACAATTCTTAGTACTACAAGGACCTCCACACTTTTCTCAGCAACTGCTAGGAGCAAGATGTCAGGTCAACTTGTTCCATCGGACTCTGCAGCCCCCGCTAGCTCGGGCTCAATCCAGCTGGCTAATTCAAACAATAGTTCAGTCAACCAGGACTGGACTATTCTTTCATCTTTCGAACAGTATTACATCATGGAGACTCCTTCAAAATCAACAATTTACAGATCCGTCAGCGTTCATTATATTGGTCTCTCCTTCATGTCAAAACCCCAATTCCACGTGCACATCTTTCCCAAAATCTGAGTCAAAATTGCAAGCAACAAAATTTGACTCCAACCCAATAATCTGGATGAAGTGAGTAAGCATCTTTCAAGCCACAATAGATCATTAGCCAATGCAATCAGCAGAAAAGCTGATCCATCTTCAGTCGCTATCAATTGGAGGGGCCAAAATCCGTAACCAATTGATACGGCGGTTTATATGTCTCAGCATTAAAACGTCTTGAAGAACACTTCGGAAACCCCCAACCGGATAGTAAATGCCTTTCTTGAACTAGCGAAAATCTAGCCACCTAACCTAGCTATCACTGAACGCTTAACTCAATATTCAGCGTCTCTCCTGACCTAAGTTGATACATGTCACCAACTTTGACTCAAGCAACATCCATTCTACCTCAAATCTAAATCAGGCATTGAACAATCTTCAGACACCAGTCTGCCTGAATTGCAACGAGAATATTCCAGAAAAACTTTTAATCCAGCCGTCTCCCAAAGACCATTCTTATTCGTTATCAATCTACATCAAGGATTGAAGAGATCCGCCAGCGCCAGCAGCTATAATACGGCTCACCCCATGAACATAAAATTTTACTGACAAACCATATAACATTCTGGCGTCCAACAAAAAAAAACAGCCAGCTAAAAATTCGTTTGAGACTTTTTTTCTCGTGATAAGGGTGGAAAATTTTAGACATAAAAGACCCATCCCAACCAGCCCAACGCAAGGCAACCCATCATGGCCCAAACCATAAAGATGTTTAGATATGGGACTTCTCTGCTTATATTACTATCCTTTCTTTTAACAATGCTGATTCGCCAGTAACTTCACAAGCGTTTTCTTCTCGCAGCTGGAGAACTTTTTCTACATGAGATAACAAACAGCATCCAAAATTCAAACTGCAATCTTTGATTTATTGCTCCAAAAGCCCCATTAACATTTTTTTTACTATAAAAAACGTGCCTTTTCATATCGTTTGGTTCAGAAAAAATCTCAGTTTTGTCCGAACTTGTTACTGAGGTTAATTCTTATATATTTGGTTTCTCATTCTGGTATTGGTAGTTGATGGTATCCACGTTTGTTCGGTAAAGTTTTTAGGTTTGGCAAGGCTTGTTAAGGTCCGGTGAGGTTCGTTAAGGTACTGTAAGGACTGGTACAGTTTGGTAAGGATTGGTAAGGCCAGATAAGCTTTGGTAAGACCCGGCAAGGTGTCGTAGAGTTGGTTAAGGTTCAGTAAGTTTGGGTAAGTTTTGGTTCCATAGGTTTGGTATGTATTTATTAACCAATAGTTGCTTAAAAAGGTTCTGGCTTTTTTATATAGTAAGTTAAAAACGCTAACAGTTGCTAAAATAATTTAAAAGCTTTAGTTCTTCGAGGAAACGTGAGTAAATGGCACTTACACGAACCAGAAAATCAAATCAACAAGAGTTAAAGAATCTCTAAGTTCTCAAACCGTAGCGATGGACAAAAATGAAGAACCCTCTCTGGATTCTAATTTGAGACACCACAAATCTGCAACTTGAATGCTAAACTGAATTCTGCATCAATTTTGTTATATGAGGAATCGATTCCGACGAGGAAAATGAAAATCTACAAAAAACATTGAGCAAAATGGAAGGGCCGCATGAAAGTGAACAAATCTGTCCAAGAGCCTCAAAACATTTCGCACGCAGAAGGCGCAGAAACGCTCTATTTTCATATTTGCAAACAAATTCAAGATTCCAAAAACAACTGCGGCTTTCCGCAAAGACTAATCAAGTGCCCGATTTATGTAGTATCAGTTACGAAACAATTCTTAGTACTACAAGGACCTCCACACTTTTCTCAGCAACTGCTAGGAGCAAGATGTCAGGTCAACTTGTTCCATCGGACTCTGCAGCTCCCGCTAGCTCGGGCTCAATCCAGCTGGCTAATTCAACCAAAAGTTCAGTCAACCAGGACTGAACTTCCTTTCATCTTTCGAACAGTATTACATCATGGAGACTCAAAAATCAACAATTTACAATGGACTTCAAAATCAACAATTTACAGATCCGTCAGCGTCCATTATATTGGTCTCTCCTTCATGTCAAAACCCCAATTCCATGTGCACATCTTCCCCAAAATCTGAGTCAAAACTGCAAGCAACAAAATTTGACTCCAACACAATAATCTGGATGAAGTGAGTAAGCATCTTTCAAGCCACAATAGATCTTTAGCCAATGCAATCAGCAGAAAAGCTGATCCATCTTCAGTTGCTATCAATTGGAGGGGCCAAAATCCGTAACCGATTGATACGGCAGTTTATATGTCTCAGCATTAAAACGTCTTGAAGAACACTTCGGAAACCCCCAACCGGCTAGTAAATGCCTTCCTTGAACTAGCGCAAATCTAGTCACCTAACCTAGCTATCACTGAACGCTTAACTCAATATTCAGCGTCTCTCCTGACCTAAGTTGATATATGTCACCAACTTTGACCCAAGCAACATCCATTCTATTTCAAATCTAAATCAGGCATTGAACAATTTTCAGACACCAGTCTGCCTGAATTGCAACGAGAATAATCTAGAAAAACTTTTAGTCCAGCCATCTCTCAAGGACCATTCTTATTCGTTATCAATCTACATCAAGGATTGAAGAGATCCGCCAGCGCCAGCAGCTATATTACGGCCCACCCCCGGAAAATAAAATTTTACTGACAAACCATATAACATTCTGGCGTCCAACAAAAAAAAACAGCCAGCTAAAAATTCGTTCGAGACTTTTTTTCGTGATAAGGGTGGAAAATTTTAGACATAAAAGACCCATCCCAACCAGCCCAACCCAAGGCAACCCATCATGGCCCAAACCATAAAGATGTTTAGATATGGGACTTCTCTGCTTATATTACTATCCTTTCTTTTAACAATGCTGATTCGCCAGTAACTTCACAAGCGTTTTCTTCTCGCAGCTGGAGAACTTTTTCTACATGAGATAACAAACAGCATCCAAAATTCAAACTGCAATCTTTGATTTATTGCTCCAAAAGCCCCATTAACATTTTTTTACTATAAAAAACGTGCCTTTTCATATCGTTTGGTTCAGGAAAAATCTCAGTTTTGTCTGAAATTGTTACTGAGGTTAATTGTTATATATTTGGTTACTCATTCTGGTATTGGTAGTTGATGGTATCTACGTTTTCTCGGTAATGTTTTTAGGTTTGGCAAGGCTTGTTAAGGTCCAGTGAGGTTCGTTAAGGTACTGTAGGGACTGGTACGGTTCGGTATGGTTCGGTTAGGCCATATAAGCTCTGGTAAGACTCGATAATGAAGCGTCAAGTTGGTTAAGGTTCATTAAGGTTGGGTTAGTTTTGGTTCTATAGCTTTGGAACGCATTTAATAAACAAAAGTTGCTTAAAAAAGTTCGGGCTGTCGGATATACTAAATTAAAAAAAGCTAACAGATGCTAACATAACTTTAAAGCTTTAGTTCTTCGAGCAAACAGAGTAAGTGGCACTTACTGGAACCAGAAAATCAATAGGTGTTAAAGAAGCTCTAAGTTCTCAAACACTAGCGTTGAAGAAAATGAAGAACACTCCGTTGATCCCAGTCTGAGACATCAAAAATCTGAAACTTGAAAGCTAAACTGTATGTTGCATCGATTGCTATATCAGGAATCGATTCCGGGGAGGCTAAACTCTACAAAACTTGAGCAAAATTGAAGAGCCGCACGAGAAAGTGAACAACTCTGCCCAAGAGCTTTAAGACAATTCGCGCACAGAAGGCGCAGAAACGCTCTATTCTCATATTTGCAAACTTAAATTCAAGATTCGAAAAATAACTGCGGCTTTCCGCAAAGGCTGAAAAGAACCTCAAAGTGATGAACGAAGCAACGTTTCGTCAAGCTATTCAAGGGTCGGTTTTGATAGTAGTACCAGTTAGGCAACAGATCTTAGGACAACCCTGACCTCCACCCTATATTTCTTAGCATCTGCAAGGAGCAAGATGTCAGGTCAACTTGCCTCAACTTGTTCCATCGGACTCTGCAGCTCTCGCTAGCCCAACTAAATCCAGCTTAATTTCTCCGCCTTCTCAAGAAATTCACTGTTACTTTTTCAACCGCTACTTCACCTGGAAATCCTGTTCACACTGCCTTGTCTTCGGATCCATTTCTGGCTAATTCAACCAATAGTTCAGTCAACCAGGCCATTTCTTTTTCATCTTTCAAACAGTAGTCCATCATGGAGACTCCCTCCAAATCAACAACTCACAGATCCGTCAGCGTCCGTTATATTGGGCTCTGCTTTATGTCAGAACCCCACACGTGTTTCTCAAAATCTATCAAAAGTCTGCCAGCAACAAAGTTTGATCGAAACCCGCTAAACTGAATGAAGTGATTCAGCATCTTTCAAGCCACAATAGATCGTCGCCTATGCCGTTAACAGAAAAGCTGACCGCTCCTCAGCCGCTATCAACTGGAGGGGCCAAAATCTCTAATTGATGGATACAGCAGTTTGTCTCAGCCTTAAATCGTCATGAGGAACACTTCGGAAACCCCAAACCGGACAGTAAATGCCTTTTTTGATAAACTCTTGCAGTTCTAGCGACCAAATCAAACTGCCACAGAACGCTTCACTCAATGTTCAGCCTTACTCCTGACCTGTTGATACATGTCAACAACTTGGATTCAATCATGACATCCATTCCACAACAAATCTAAATCAGTCATTGAATAATCTCCAGACGCCCGTCCACCTGGATTGTAACAAGTATGACCTCAAAACTTTTAACCCAGCCGTCTCCTAAAGACTGTTCTTCAATCTATACAAATTATTGTACAGATCAGCCATCACTAGCAGCTAAAACACCACGCATCCATGGGAGATCAAATTTTGCTGACAAACGATGTATTCAGAAAATTTAAAGTCAATTTCATTGATCAACGAGAACAAGCAGTTATCAAAAAGGTGACCCATTTTTCGACGACACCAAACAAGTCCCCTCCAGAACTGCTGTTGGTTCTTGTAACAATACACATCAATATCTGTACAAATGCTCTCATTTTCAGACCCTTCCTCATTTCGATCGGGGAGAACAAGTCAGAAACCTAAAATTTTGCTTCAATTTCATTTCTAGTAATCATGTACAATGCAAGTCGAAACATGTTTGTTGGAATGTCAATTGCGGCCGAAATCAATATACTCTGCTCAAAGAGATTTGGAGGAAATAATCAGAAAGTGAAGCCACCATCGGTTGTTAAATCCCTTCAATTACATGGAATATGCCACATAGACCTTGTTCCAGTTGAACTCCAAATGGCGCAAAAAACTCTTTATACTAATGAGTACCCAGACAACGGAAGTTGCCGAAGCTTGAGGCTTCAATCTGCAGCATCAGAATTGTACACTGACATGAACACAGTCGCATCGCAAAAATTCCCACCAGTGACCACCATACAACTAGAGAATTCGACTGTTCTCCAATGTCCGTCCAAATAAGCACAACGGCTTTCAAAATGGCTCAGTAGTTCGATCGATGTGTTAGCAGTACCCCATCTCAATATGAGATCATTTAAAACCAGTGAGTTCAACAAACCTTGTAGGAAGTTAGATCACCTTAAACACATCACGTTTCCAAATATCAATCAAAGACAAGTGTGCAAAATCATTGAAGTTGATAGCATTCAACTAATCCACTACAGTGAGATGGTCAAGGCCTGAAAAACACCTTGGGCTATGAAGACACCATAAGGCTGGACTTGTGCCAGAAAAACAACATCATTCCAGATCAGCAAAATCCAGTTTTCAAAACCCAAATTTGTTCACATGGCCAAGCGGACAACGATTTTTAAACCAAAGTTAGGGTTGGATGAAGATTGAAAAAGATGAAGTGTTTGAAAATTTTGCAATCCATAAACAGATTCTAGGATGATTACTATAACGTTGGCCGCTGGTGGAAAGAACGCAAAACTGCTCAATAACAGGTGGCTTGCTGAGATACAGTTGAAACAGCTGAAATCAAAGTTTTCCACAAACAGAATTGAAAGAAGAAACGAAGAATAAATTCAAAAAAAACCTGCAAAAGGGATATGTTTTAAATAAATACTTCTTACCGACAGCACAAAATCGGTTTCAAATCTACCTCATCATCTGGTCTCGAGTGAAAACAGGCCCAGAAAACTTCGAAGGTTAACCAAAGCGTCCAACATCTTTCAGGGCCATTCTCAAATCTGTTGAAAGGCGGGACTTGCTTAGTAACTTTGCAGGGGTCATTTTGTGTTTCGGGGAAAACCACATCGCAATATCCTCCATCGCTGAGCAAATGTTTATGCAAGTCAAAGCTGCTCCTTCCGACCGTTCATATCTTTGTTTTCTGTGGGATCAAAGCGGCAAAATAGAAAAACACACCACACTAGCCACATATTTCGTGCAACTTGCATTGCACTGTACGTCATTCTGCAAAATCAAAAACAGTTTTCTGAGGTTTTCCATATTGTTCAACGCAATAGCTACATAGACGATGTGTACATTTCCACACAGGACATTGAAAAAGCCAGATGAGAAGCACTAAAGCATGCTTGGCTCTTTGGGGTTTTAACCGTACCAAGTCGAATTCTAATTTAGTGATTTTTTGCAACATGCCAGTAGGGATCAACTGTGAGCACAAACTCAAATCAGCTTAACACAAAATCAAAAGGTTCTCAGATTACAGAGGAATACTAAGACAGACATATGTAATCGAGAAAAAATGTTCAAGTTTCCCTTTGATAACAATATGGTGACACACCGAGAACCTTTGTGATTTGACGCATCCATTTTTTGATCCTCTAGGCATTAAAGCACCACTCACAATTAGAGTGCGTAAAAATCTATAGTCCACCTGGAATCATGGACCAAAGTGGGCAAACCGTTCAACCTTAAAGCATATGCAGATCCAATTCAACTGCAAAAGAAACTCCGATATTTACACAACGTTTCAGTCTCCCGCTGTATATTCGATAAGAAAGCAAAAAACCTCCAGACATTGTCAGATGCGGCGGAGCATTCACTCTCAGCAGTTTCGCATCATTGGTTTAAACATCGATGAAATGGTTCACGTCGAATTCATCAAGGGAAAATCCCGTGTAGCTCCAATCAAAAGACAACACCAAAACTCGAGTTGCAAGCAGCTCAAATATAAAAAAATCGTCAGAGAAGAGCAAGACAGTCAGATAAATGAAAATTTTCTGGTCCGATGATACAACAGGTCTTTATTGGCTCAACCCCAGAGATACGACATCGCATAACTTCCGCCAACAAATTGACAAAAATAATTGATGTATCAGCAGCACATGACTGGAATTATATAACCTCAGCTGAAAAACCTGTCGATAATGGCTCAAGAGGCTATCAAGTGAAACCAATGAACTCCAGTTCTCGATCGCTTAACGGTCCAAACCTAACGCTCACCGAAAGGTGGCTGGCAAAGTCAGGACAACTTGAAAGCACAAAACCCGAACGTCTTCATCGTTCATGCGTTGCAAACCGATCGGCGCTCAGCAAAGAAAAGTCCCATTGATATCACATGTTTTAGCAATTGGATTCGGTCAGTTAAAGTAGCACCAAACTGCTTCTCCTTCCTCGAATGATCGAGAAAACAGAGCAGCAACTTCTCGCTCGCACACCACACTGATTTACGAGTACCTTATTGGCGTTGCTCAACTTCAGAGCTTTGGAGACCAGAATTTGTCTTTACAAAGAGTGAAGGAGATACTTCACTCAAACCCACTTAGAACACTTCGCTCTTTTGTTAAAGGAAGGAAAAAATTCCCAGCAAAAGATCGCTTGTCTAAGGCAAGGGTATTGCGAAAAGCTCGCTATGTAGACAGTATACCCAATAGTTAAGCTCCTCATCAAAATACTCATGTAGTTAATAATTACTCTTGTGTTGAACAAACACATTGCACTCTAATGGAATACTATTGGATACTGAAATGCCGAGCCGTTGTCCGACAAACAATACGTCAGTCCTCTCTGCCGAAGAGTGCCTCAAGTGAATCCACCTCATATGTCAGACCTGCCCAGTGAAAGCTTACCGCTCTAAAACCACATTGTGTTTACAACAACAGGACCGGACTTCATGGGTTCTTTTCCAATAACACAGCACCGTAAACTTGCCACCCGTTGTATCTCTCTGTTACACGCTTAGTGGTAAGAGGAGTTCAGTTGGAAACTTCTGAAAGTTCTTCTACAGACTCTACAACGCGTTGTATCCGCAGATTCGCTAAACGCAGTGGAAAACCGACAATTTGTTATTCCGATAACGGTAAGTCACGTACTTAATTGTGGAAAACATCACAGAATTTAGAAAAACATTTTTGAAGCCGATTCATCAGAGTATCTCTCTAACCACCAGAAACGCTCTAAATGGCATAGAATGAATCAGAAATTAAAATTTAACGATTTAGTCTTAATTGTGGAAGATCTTACAACTCCTGGTCTCTTGCCTCTAGCAAAGGTAATAGAAGTGTACCGAGACTCGGAAAAAGTAATTCGCTCAAAATAAAGACTGCATAAGGTGAAATAAGTGAAGTTTCTGCAGAGTGAACTGATTTCATACTCAATAGACAAATGTACACCATTAAGCAGAACAAAAACTATCGCAACACAGAATCCACATCACTAACATGTCAATCAACTTAAAATTTTAACAAATCCCTTATATTAACATGTCCGTCACATTTGGGTAGTTATAGGTAGGCACAGTAGCTTCCGATAAGTTTAGGATCGTACAAGTGGGTACAGTTAGGTACGGGTAGCCATACGCAGGAATCTCCATATTTAGGAATCTAAGGAAGGTAGAAAGTTATTACAACGCATTAACCTTTGCTTCAGCCGTTTCGATTGTGTCGCACGTTTCCGCTTTTACAGTTTTTTCCTTTATCCGCTCCATCAGCTCGCCGCATTTTCTTTCAACACTTCAATGTTTAAAGCTCAAAAATCATTGCAAACGACGATTTTTCAAAAAAGCGAAGGAAAGATCTTGCTTTGTTATCTCTTGTAACTCCTTTTTTCCTCGGTTATTTTCATTAGATTTTGGGTTACAAACTTTCTACCAAACAAAGCGTCGTCTTTAAGGAGTTCCACTATTTGCACTCCTTTAAATGTGGCCGGCAATGTCATCGGCATTGATGCCCAGTTGATTATTTGCCATATGTGCACTATTTTGTATCTCTGACTATGCTAAATCGACATGGTTAAGTAGACAAAAAGTCAAGTATTCAGTCATAAAATCAAAAATCATCAAGAATTGTCGACCTCACGAAATTTATTAAAACAACCATTTTACTTCACTACTATAATAATCAATTCATTCTACGAAAGTTCCTAAGGCAGCCAATGTAAACATAGCCGGCAGATTGCCTGAAAATAGCCACCGTTGACGCGCTCCATGCACAACGAGATCGAAACAGAAGAAAAAAAACAAATTGACCGAATTTTTCTTCTTTTTTCCCAAAAGTGTTCTAATTTGGCGTGGAGTTTTAGTTGGATTTTAAATTTGTAGTTATTTCAGCTTCTAAACTGAAAGCTAATAAGCTTAATACCAATGTCAGCTAGCAAACACACGAATGAAGTTTGATAACATAATTTCCCGTGACTTAATGACCGACTTTATCGGTTTATCCCGTCTCTTTTGATTTTGATCTTTTGACAGTTTTCAACACATTGCGTAATTGAATGCGTGAAGGAATTTAAAATCCATTCAGTTGAAACAGTGAGTGAGCTAAGTAAGAAGTCAAACGTGAAAATCGTGACTTAAATAAAACGAAAAACGCGATCAAAAGGTAAAGCGAATGAAAAAACATAGCAGGACAAGTCCTGACGTACAATTGAACAAATTTTCATTGACTGAATAAAAACTAGACCTAGAACGAACTATGAGGGAACTGGTAAATCCAATTCTTAAAAAAATCAGATAAAAAACAGAAAATCAATGTCAAAATGCCGCATGTGAGCAAACAGCCAGTAGCGAGAAATAGAAATTTGGTTCAAACTACAAACTAGGCTTAGAATGAACTACGGATGCCTTGGTTAAACAATTTAGAAAATCCGATCCAAAAAATTGAAAAAACAAAGTCAAAGAAAAAAACAAAGAAATAAAAGTGAATATGCCGCATGAGAAACCAAAAAACCACTACCGAGGAAGCGAATGTTTGTTCAAACACCGTATTCTCAGTACTTTAAAATTAGAGCGAAAATTTCGCCACAAAACCACTCGTTTCTTCGCTCCACTTCCTGTTTCGGCGTGACCAAAATCACTACTTCAATTTGACTTCAAAAGTCATTAAAATGTGTGAACAGATCTTAAAAAATACAGCGCCCCCAATACAATTCAATTTCTTTGAATTGTAAATAAGGAGAGCGCATAAATAATAGCCGTTGAGAGTATGACGGCGGCTATTAACAACATTCAACTAATTTCAATTCAATAGTTTTCTATCACGATTTCAGCTTAGTTCATTGCGCCATTAACTAAGCTATTTCAAATAATCTTAAAACAAAAAAACAACTCGGTCAGTATAATTGACGAATGACAGCCAGGGATGGCATTATGCGAGACAAAAAAAGGATCACAATTTGCCGATACAAAATTGACTTGCAGATAGATCTAACCTCCTGCTAAAATTACAGATCTGGACTCCTTCACAACATCTGAGAACATGTGAGCTGGATTCAATATGAACGACTTTATAGATGCCTCCGCCACTGTTGTTGCACTCTTCTTTTTCACCAGAATCTTGCAATTCAATTTCTCGTCTGACACAAGAACCTCCAAGAAGGATTTCAGTTGGTATATTTTACACTTGGAACCCACAACACTTGCTGTTCTTTTCTCGTCAAAACTGCTGTAAATAGTTTTGTCGTGTTTTGCAGTATCTTTTGGGTTGTCTGCCACCTTAAAACAAACAAAATCAGAATTTCCCACAATATTGAATGTACGGATCAATTTCTAATGCGCAGATCGCAGGTCTAAGAAATAACAGTCGTTACAGTTTTATAAGTACGTATTTTTCTTTGATTTTGTCATTTAAAAAGTGATTCTGGTAAGATAACAGCACTACACGCGCGCTTGGTTGCCGTTTTACGCCATTGGCAATAAACATAACCGACTAAACGTCGGAAGAATTGCTCTTGAGCGACTAGTGGGAGCTCTAATCAATTGCAGCCTGCTTCAGTCGGGGGGGGGGGGGGAGGAGGAGTAGCCTAAATGGGACTAAGAAGTTCTATAGTGGGCTTCAAATAACCATATTAGAGGTTAACATATACCACTATTAAGATTTAAAGTAAAAAATGACACCAGTTTCGGCGCACTTTTTATTTGACTTTTAGTATTAAATTGCCGCCAATTGAGTTCAGCTGCTTGAAATTGTGACTGAGAGAGAATTTTAGATCACGCGAAATGCAAAAAGTCAAGGGCGTAAAAGTCACTCGAAAAGTCAAAACCGTCAAGCGAAAATTTTGCATAAAAAAAGACACACACGTTTACAATAATTGCTATGAACTGCGTTCAAGAGCAATTAAAAAAGATCTCAGGTGAAAAATTTACAAAATTATACAAATAATTTGTTCAAAGTATATGTGGCGCACACTCGAGTTATTTATGAGCTCAACCTGCTTCGTCAAGATTCCCATCTCTGTGACTCTTCTCTTCGTCCCAATCTGTTTTAGAACTTAAAAACTTTTCTACCAACGATGATTTTATGCTATAATTGGCCTTTTTCAGTGATTAGAATCAAAGATTTTATATTAAAAATTCCTGTTTTTCTCTATGATTTGCAGCAACCGACTAAAAAACTTAGTAATCCAGATTATTTTAAGGATTTAGAGGCTTCAAACAAAAAAGAAGACTGTAATCAACAGCAATGCTAAAACTGCAATCCGGAGTTGCCAAACAAAAGAAACCAATTTCCCGAAAAAAAATCAAACACAAAGATACCATTCAATTACTTACCAAGAAATTCTGACACCAGAAGTGGCTTCGAAACCTCAAAAGGCAAAACTGAGCAAGAGAAAAACTGGGAGTCTTTCGACGAATGAGAAATCGCTTGAGTTGAAGTACACGAAAGCATAAGAAATACAGAAAAAAGGTTCGAGCACTGCGAGTTATTGCTTACGACAAACGAAATTTGATCGCTAGACTTAGCATATGTTGACAAATAGCAAACGATAACAAAAATATAAAATATTTATTGGCTGCTGTTGACTGTCTCTTCCGTCATCTACCTGAAATCAAAGTACATCTCAACAACAGCAGATGCGTTTAAGAAAAAGAACATAGCCGGCAGATTGCCGGCAAATAGCCGCGAAAGACGCTTGTGGCTTTTCATGAATTGAAACAACTAAAGGAATAAGATGGACAGATCGAACACCAGTCCTTTAATAGACCACTAGACTTTTTGGATTATAATCGGACACTCAATTTTATGACACATATGGTCTATAAGGAAAAAGCCCTAAAAGAGCCTTTTCAAATTTGATATACGAAATCAAAAACTCAAGACTAATAATGAAGAATTAGGGCATATAAGTATGGCACCACTTAGATGCACACTATTAATTGGTAAATGTTCATAAAATCTAAAGTTCCATAAGTGAGTTCAGAACTCATTTTTTTTGAGTGAGGTAAGTCACGCAACTGACCTAAAAGCAGAAATGACGTCACGTGCACAAATTTTAACTGCAAAGCAGTAGAAGTCATTGAAAAAGTCGATTCCAAAGTCAGGTCGTAAAATCATAGATGGAGACGACGAATTAAAAAAAAACACAATGTCCCCAAAAATAGCCGCTATTGCTTCGCTGTTATTAATTAAGAACAAGTGAAAACGATGATCAAAAAAAGTTCGGGTAGACGCTGGTACAGAATTTAAAGTATCTTTTAGCACTCCGTCAGAAAAATCAAATTGAACTTTACAAAACTTTCAGCAATAAAAGCAGCTTCTGCGGAACGAAACATCCTATCAATCAAAAATTTGATAAGTAAGTATCTTGGAGCTATACTTGTATCTTAATCAATTGCAGAGCTTTGTACAAACCATTAACCCAGTCAACAGGGTAACTAAATTGGCGCCGAATAAAGTGAACAAGTTCCTTATTTGATATCAATAACTTTTAATGCGTCAGCAAACCTAGTACGTCGAAAAAAGTTTTACGTTGGTGCGAATATCGAAAACGGATTTCCCTTTTCGGAAAAGATACAACCAAACATTTACCAACGAGTATACATCTACCAACGTTTTTGAGACATACATTTACCCACAACAAACCCAACTTATAGTCTCATTGACGGAACTCAGGAACCAGTCAAAGGAAAATATTATGAGTTACAGTCGGTCAAAGTTAGAGACAGTAGTAGTGAAATAACAAAACATGAATGAATTTACGGTTCACTTAGTTTCATCAGCATCCATGAACAATTTTCCTCAAAACACCTTGACCTCATTAAAAAATATATCAATGGAGAAACTAATTACGAGGGAGATTGGCGAATTGCACTTGGTGAGATTATATTCCAGTCAAAAAGTCAAGTGAACAACGAATTGATGAAATTTTCTTCTGATGTCTGATTTTTTTATGAAAAAATATTCTTCTGGGCGATGTCTTCAGATCACACGGAGAAACAGCTATCATTGGAATTAGTTCCTACGAGCACCGTGACCATTTTTTGAAATCCTTCAAGACAGCCACCGGATTACCTCATTTGGATCAGTAAAACAAAATCAGTGGAGTAACACATGGCGCCACTATGTGACTAACCAAAGCTTTATCGTGATTGATAGTCTTAATAAATTGTGACATTGCAGTTTTTCCAGAAGTCGCTTTTCCATTTGAATCCGAATTCCCTTTCTGTGCAGTCTCATTTCCTTCGTCACTCCATCTCTGCGCAAAACCAGACAGCTTTCGACAGATGTGACTTTTCTCAATATAAACGAGTAATTTATACAAATTAATATGGTCAAATTCGGCTTTGAAAGTAAAACTATTAATTGTTTCAACGCTAGTGCTCGTGTTTTCACCGATTGTTATCGTTTTTGGATTTTGATTCGCTTTTCCGCTCAGAAATCGCAAACATTGGTTCAATACTAGCAACAATTGTTTCAGGTATATCAAGTTTTTGCTCTTCAGTCGTGATTTGTACCTCTGTAAGTAAGCATTCAACTGGCGATAAAGTGTGTAGAAATCAAGTCCAGTTAACTCTATGCTCTGTATACTTGCCAGGCCCTCTAGTAAATTATGCGCCTCATCAATGATAACCACGTTATTTTTCAAATTAATCCCTAGTGCTTCCCGGGTGCTTCTGTGAAGCAAAGCTTGGTAAGGTAACGCCAAAACATGCAACGATTTTGAGGCGAACCGAGTTGCATAATAGGGACACGCTGAATGCACTTCGCCCTGTTTCGCAATATCTTCAATATCAGAAGTTTTCGTCAAAATGTGGCGTCTTAGGGACTCAATTTTGCCCGAATTGTAAAACTGACACCTCTTTGGACCAGGGGGTGCATTTTTCCGACGCTTTTTAGCTGGCATCTCATTTTCTTTTCCCGACACATCTATTTCCAATTTCTTATTGCTGGCTTTGTTGATCAATTCTAAACAGGCTTCATTTATAGCACTGGAGTGCTTTAAACTGAGCACTGATTTATTAATGCACATATTGGCCCGACTGCCAATACCGGCTGCTGTAATATTGTTAGAAAACTGTGTCTTATTCAATTCTTTAATGAACTGTGACAGCTGTGAGTGTGTTCGGCTGCAAAAGAGTATTTGTGGCAAATGTCTTTGGTCGGGAGGCTCTCTGATTTCTTCCGAGTTTGCATTTGTCTCATATTTTGAAGGGTGACTCGACCCTGATTCAGAGTCGCTCTGATAGTCGTCTAAAGCAAATTCATCTTCTAGTGATGTGTCCTCTTTCGCATTTTGTACTTCATGTAACTCCCGCTCGATGTCTGAAAACGAATGACATCACGTTTAGACATGACAAAATTAAAACAAAAAAAATTGCCTAACTTCCTTAATCAATGTCATTTTAACATGCATTCACATGGTTGTTAAAACTCTCATCCAGGACTAAACGCCATTCCGGAATAAAAGCATTGTCAAACGAATTCGCATAATAGAGCTTAAAATCACTGAAAATGAAGAAATTAAGCTTGAAAAAGTCATTTAAAAATATTAGAATTTTCAAGAAAAGCGCACCAAAACAGCAAAGCGAAACTTGCATGAAAAAAAGACCAACAAGTTTAAAATAATCGCTTCAAACTTCGATTGAGAGCAATAAATAACAAATTTTATCAATTATTACTTTTTCATAAATCATTAATTTCTACACGCGTCTGTTAAACTATTGAATGATGGTGATATGACCTGGTGAAAAATTAATCCAAACAAATACATACTGAAAATTTCGCAACATAATTTTCCAACATCTTTTGAAGAAAAATTAGATTAAATTTTAAATTCCAAACGTTGTATAAAAAATGAACAGAATGAAGCTTACCAAGAAGAGCTTTTTGACTGACCCCTTCCATAATCATTTCACAAGGAATGGTTTCTTTGTAATAATCTTTAAATTTAGGTAAAAAAGTTGAAAGTTCTGTTTAAGTTGGCGTTACTAGATTTTTAACTATGCTGACATTCAATTATCAAAAGAATTCAATAACGAAAGCATTCGCTTTACCAACAAATCTATATTGTTTGTTGTCAATTTTTATTCGATTCACTTCTAACCTCACAAAATTTAAATTTGATAATTGCATTATTAAAAAAATAGGCGATGAGTCCTGTGTAAGAAAGAACCTCATAAGGCGCCTTAATTATTTCATAGAGGTGCAGCTCCTGGGCGTTTAGATTTTCAGGTTTGCTTTGACCTTCGAGAAGATTTCAAATTCTCCAAGACAAGGAAATATCCTTAACAGATTATTTTTAGACCAAAATATTGTCTTCAGTTAAGTTCGAAGTGCCATATAGTTAGACTCCAAATTGCAGTTCTGGTAGAACAAATATTTTGCACAAAATTACAATAGTTGCACGCCTGAAAAACATTTTGAAACGCCAGACAAAAATTTTTACCCGTTTCAACTTCTTTGTCAGTTCCTCTATGTTTTGCAAAAGAATTCTTTTGTCCCGAGAAAAACCAAATATTTCATCGTTTCTATGTTTTTTATAAAAATTTTAGACGCCTTGGGTTAATTAGAAATGAATTCCATAAACCTTCATTTGTCAAAATTATTCAGCTGGATTTCCTCCGTCCACTCACAAAATTCATGGTGCTCTTGTTCTATAATCTAGTGTCCATCTAGAGAGAAAAAATTGACGTATCGTAAGCACAGAATATTTGTTTTGGTCTTTTCAGACGCACGCACTCACACACACATATACATACATACGCAAACACACTTAAACACACGAGCGGAAGATCATTAACATAAATCAAAAAAGAATTGATCCTGGTATTTACCCTACAGTTCAATGGCTCTTGCTTCTGAAGAAAATTTCATTAACTAGCAACATTCTAGAGGCAGAATGTACTAAGAATTCCCGATTTTAGTTTTTCTTTTTCTTTATGTTTTATCGCATAAAATCTACCCCTTGAACAATTGCCTCAATGGATCGTGGTTTACTTTTGAGCACGATCTGATTAAGACTTAGAACTTGAAATTTTCTAATTAACTAACAAACAGCGGAAATCTTCAAAAAAAATTTTCCAGGCATCGGCAAAAGAGATATTGGTCTGTAAAATATCGGGTTCATTGCGGAATCTTTTTCAGCAAAAAGAACCAACTTAATCATTTTCAATATTTGGGTAAAGTATATTAGATCGAAACATTTACTAATAGGTTACGCAAGGTCTTGCAGATCGGAGGATTTACAGTCCTCAGTAATACGTTAAAAATGTCAATAAAAGGCAGATTGTTTGTAATTAAGACCACTTACTGTTTCATAAACTTCAGTGCGAAATGTATTCATTCACAATTTTGGCCCGAGAATTGGAGATGTGCCTATGTTACCCCTATTCACAAAAAAGGACCTCGAGCGGACGTTGAAAATTATCGGCCTATCTCAATACTCCCGAGGTTATCTTTAGTTTTAGAGAAAATTCTATTTCTGTTTATTTATCCAAAGATTAAAGATCGGCTGAATCCTAGACAACATGGATTTCGTGCAAAGCATTCTACAGTTACGCAATTGCTCACATTTCTGCACGAGTTATATCTGAATTTCGACGGAAACATGGAACAAGTTGTTGTTTATTTAGATTTCAGCATAGCTTTTGACTCTGTGGACCACTCCACGCTGCTTTCGAAAATTATTCAATTTGGTTTTGACGAAAATTTTGTGAAACTTATTAATTCTTATTTATCATCTAAACGTCAATGTGTTAAATTAGATGGTGTTTTATCAGAGAGCCTCCCAGTTACTAGTGGTGTTCCTCAGGGAAGCGTGTTGGGACCGCTTTTCTTTATAATTTTTCTTGATGATATGATTGACGTACCCGAAGTATCAAAAGTTTTCTGCTACGCTGACGACACGAAATTGCTCTGCCATGGCGAATTCTGCTTGAATAGTGCTCAAAATGATCTATGCTCGTTGCGGTTATGGGCTTATTGTAACTATTTGTCTTTTAATTCAGCTAAAAGCGGTTATTTACAAATTAGTAGAATGTCATTGGATAATATACTTCTTGGTGATGTCGAGATTCCTTCGCTTGATAATATTACGGATCTGGGAATTGAGGTATCCAAAACGTTGAAATGGAGTATTCATATTCAAACAAAAATAGTTAAAGCTCGTCGATCGTTCAATTACTTGAAGCACAGTGTTCCGTTCAACCTCCCATCTGGAGTTAAATTCAATTTATTCAAGGCATGTGTTTTATCGGTTCTTCTATATGGATACCCTGCTTGGTTTCCTGAAATTTCTGATCTACGGAAGTTAGAACAGCTCAATATCCATGGCCTGCGTTGGTGCTTTGGTTACAATGACTACTCATCCCTGCTAAAAATATCCAGCTCTCTGCCAATATGCTATCAACTCATCGAGCGTGACATACGTGTTTTTACGGCAATCTTAAACAACGAGAATTGCATATCATTTGACAAATTTTTCAAGTTGGACTCAAAGGATTTAAACCTACGAACACTTGATCGTGAACGTCTGGCGCTCACACGGGCTAAGAAAAGATGTACAGAAAAATCGTTTTTCTTCAGAGTTGAACGTATTATAAATGACGCCGCGGATTTACTCAATGTCAGCATCAATTTTTTCAAGGATACTTGCAAATCCAAAACCGCAACTCAAAATCTACTAATGGCAATGAGAAATGATAAATATGAATTTGACTTATCTTGCACGTGGTACCTTAGGTGTAGATGTAGTTTCTGTATAGCATGACTCTCTGTTTAATTAATGTTTTTTTAGCTGTTACATAATTTATATCATTTTTATCTTTGTTATATCATTTGTATCATCATCCTTGTTTATACCCTCAGAAGGTAATTGAAGTCTTATACTACTACTACTAACTAAAGAGCTTGGTCTTTGCTATTGTTCTGTCGTCTGTTGACTAAGCCGAAGAAAAGTGCCATTCAGTTCACTTGGCGTTGTAGTTGACAAAATGAGACGACTATTATATTTTTGACAAAATTGAATAATGACTTGATATTAGTTTCTCCAAAAAAGTATACATTTTGCTACCTGTATGACGAAAACATCACGGTTTACGTTTTTTGACGCCGACATTATTGCGCTTGTGAAGTTGCTTTGATTTTAAAAATGTTTCCGTGTGGTCTACTTGTAGCACATTCTTAAAAAAAAGAAAAATGATTCAAAAGAGCAGTTATATCAGTGCAAAAACCTTCGATAGTTTTAAAAAACAGATGAATTGCTAACCGCGAAAAAAGTGTTTCACATGTTTCAAATTTTGCCTTAATAAAACTGAGTGAAATTCCAAACAGGAAAGTAACTTAACTAAATTTGATCAGTTTCGGTTGTTGTTAGGTATCTAATAAAAACAGCACAAACAATGTGTATTTTTTACATCGAGATACATAATGCGATTCGATGAAAAATTTAAAGCTCATTTGTGCGAGAACAATTTAAAAATCATTTGTGAGAATAATTGCAGGAAATTTTTGCTCGAACACTGCTCTTACGTGTTTATTATTCTCAAATTGTCTGCTAAAGATCTCGTTCACCTCGAAAAATTCATCTCTAATTCCATGTTCCAAATTGATTACACGTTGAAATGGTATAGGCTCCCCAGTTGAGATATCGCCGCTATTCCAGATTTCTGTTAGTAAAGTTGCAAGTGAGTTTTCGTCTAAGTCTTACAAGTAAACTCCCAATTGCTCAAATATTTGCCTTAAGGATCGTATACTCAATGAGTCAATTTTGTTCATGTCGTTGTTGCTCTCTTATCGATGTCAGCCGGTATTAAACAAGATCAATGGAAATGTTTTGAAAAAAAAATTGAAAAAGATCTGACTCTGTCGTAAAAGTTTTTCCTCATTCTCTGTCAATGGAGACCAACACCATAAACTTTAGACGTAAAACAAGCCTCCTCTATCTATAACTAACAACCATATATGAGAAAAAACTAACATGTCAAAAGGAACAGTTTTATGTTCATATAAACGAGCAGATGCTTTAGAAAACAATTGCGCCATTAAGAAAATGACAAACAGAACTGAACCTAAAGGAAGAAAATTATTCCTTAAAACGATCGCAACATTATTTTCAAACATCTTTGGAAGAAAATATTAGATTGAATGCACTGGAACAATCAGCGCTTCAGAGACATTTAAAAGATCGAAACCTGTCGAGTGCTCTCTCTTTACAGGAACATTGAACAGAATGAACCTTACCATGAGCTATTTTACTGACCCACTTCAAAATTATTTCAAAAGGAACTGGTTTCTTTGTATTTATCCTTAAATTTAGATAAAAAAGTTGGAACTTCGGTTTAGTTAGAATTACTAGATTTTTAACTATGTTGACATTCAGTTTTCAAAAGAATTTGATAACTAAAGCTAGAGATTCGTTTTGGTCTTTTCACACGCGCGAAAGAACACGCACACACACACACATACACACACGCTTACACACATAAGCGGAAGATCATTAACATAAATCAAAAAAGGTCAATGGCTCTTGCTTCTGAAGAAAAATTTCATTCACAAGCAACATTTCAAAAGCAGAAGGGACCACGAACTCTCGATGATTTTAGTTTTTCTTTCAGATTTCATGCTCGACAGTATCAGGCTTTACTCAGTTCAAGAACTAATAGTGATTCATTACTCTGTTTCATCGCATAATTTATACTACTTGAAAAATTGCCTCATTGGATCGTGGTTAACTTCTGAGCACAAACAGATTAAGACTTAGAACTTGAAGTTTTCTTAACCCGCGGAAAATTTCTTTAAAAATTTTCCAGGCATCGGAAAAAGAGATCGCAGGATTTAAAGTCCTCAGTAATACGTTAAAATGTCCAAAATAGGCGGATCGTTTGTAATAAAGACCACTTACTGTTTCATAAACTTCAGTGCAAAATGTGCTTAAAAAACGAGATTGTGATCAATTTTCACATACTTTAAATAGCTTGGTCTTTGCTATTGCTCTGTCGTCTGTTGACTAAGCCGAAGAAAAGTGACATCCAGCTCACTTGCTGTTGCAGTTGACAAAATGAGAATGGACTATTTTTTTTTATTTTTGATAAGTTCGAACAATGACTTGATATTAGTTTCTTCAAAAAAGTATACTTTTTGCTATCTGCGAGACAAATACATCAAGGTTTACGTTTTCTGAATCCGATTTTATTGAGTTTGTGAAGTTGCTTTGATTTTAAAAACGTTTCGGTGTGGCTTACTGTTAGCACGTTGTTGAAAAAAAAAGATCATTCAAAAGAGCAGTTTTATAAGCGCAATAACCTCCGATAGTAAGAAAAACAGATCAATTGCTAACTGAAAAAAATGTATTTCGTATGTTACAAAGTTTGCATTCAAAAAATTGAGTCAAAATTCCAAGGAGGAAAAATAATTCAGCTAAATTTGATCAGTTTTGGTTGTTTGTTAGGTATCTAATAAAAACCGCACGAACAACGTGTATTTTTTACATCTAAAAACAATGTGATCCAATGAGAAAATTAAAACTGTCAATTGGATCGTTTGTTATTAAAAAACATTTGTGACAATAATTGTTATCAATTTTTGCCCGAGCTTTGCTCTGAAACGTGTTTATTATTCTCAATTTGTCTGATAAAACTCTCCTTCACCTACAACAATTCATCTCTAATTCCATGTTCCAATTTGATTACACGTTGAAATGGTATAGGCTCCCCAGTTGAGATATCGCCGCTATTCCAGATTTCTGTTAGTAAAGTTGCAAGTGAGTTTTCGTCTAAGTCTTACAAGTAGACTCCCAATTGCTCAAATATTTGCCTTAAGGATCGTATACTCAATGAGTCAATTTTGTTCATGTCGTTATTGCTCTCTTATCGATGTCAGCCGGTATTAAACAAGATCAATGGAAATGTTTTGAAAAAAAAAATTGAAAAAGGTCTGACTCGGTCGTAAAGTTTTTCCTCATTCTCTGTCAATGGAGACCAACACCATAAACTTTAGACGTAAAACAAGCCTCCTCTATCTATAACTAACAATCATATATGAGAAAAAACTAAAATGGCAAAAGGAACAGTTTTATGTTCCGATAAACAAGCAAATGCTTTACAAAACAATTACGCCATACGTAAAATGACAAAGAGAACTAAAGCTAAACGAAAAAAATTATTCTTTCAGGATTGAAAACGAAAGCTCACTGTGAAACTTTTAATAAAAAACATCGCACTAATTGGGATACATTAATACATATTATTTGACAGTGTTGAAACAACGGCTTTTGCAATATATTTCTGTTCAAATAACCGCTTAAGAAAAATTAGGCTCCCCGCTATTCACGATCCAACAAAGTTATTAGAAAGCAAACCAAATTCATTTCGTGGGCGATGCCAACAGATTCTAAGAACTACACCAATTAAAAAGAAATCCACAGCAGAAAACTAATTTGAAAAATTGACAGAACAAGGCTGCAATCGTGAGCAAACCTTATTATTTTTTTATTAAAGAATTAAAGATAACGAACAAAAAAAATTACGAAAAAGACATTAAAATTTAAAAAAACAAACTAAGAAATTAAGGCATTATCATTCAGAAAATATTAAAAATGAAAATACAAAAAAAACTAAAAAGCAATATCAATTACAGAGGTTTATATATCGAAGACCTAAATATAAGCAAAACGAATCAGACAAATCGGCGAAAGCCAGTCAAAACGGTAAGCTTTAATCATCATTCTGTCTAAAAATTATTAGAAAACCAAAAGTCATTCATAACGCAGCTTATAACGAAACAATTATCTCTCTTAGAAAATTAGTTCACAAAGCAATTTTATCCCCTTCACATAGGTCAAAACGCTGCCCCAAACTTTTCAGGTAATCCTCAATTTTCCTAAGACACTTTCAATTCCACAAGCTCGCTCCTCAAAACCAAATTTTCTTTAATTTTTTTTATCCAATCAGGCTCCTCGTCTTCATTAGCTTTCTTTTGGTTCAAATTCTCCCGTGTGTATCAGTTCTGTCACTGAATTCAGATTCAGACTTCAACTGATCAATTCTCAGTCGCAGTTTCTCCACGTATTCAGCCTCAAACTTCTTTAGCCAAGACATATTTGCACAAATTATACTAAGGGTTTTGCCTATTCCCATGGGAGACTCAAAGATACGGTGCTTCATTTTACTTAGTATTATGAACAACTCATTCATGAAACGAATTAGAATTTCGTACTGCGGAATAGGAAAATTAAAAACAAACATTCACCAAAAGAAATTGGATGTCGTACGGCAGAAAGGAGAACTAAAAATAAAAATTATGAAACAAAATCATGCCTTCGTACCCTAGACACACAATTGATTTCAGAAATCTTGAAGCGAATCGTTGACCCCAGATCATTTTTTTTTGGCTAATTCAGTATTAAATGACACAGTATACCGGATACACTTCATAAAAGCTGACAGCAAAACCGTAATATCCCGAGAAATGTGTTACCTCTGGAACAAACTGGGCGGTGTAAATCTTCCCTTGTCATTGATAGAAAAGCCGTTAGTGATACCTTTGACTCTTTAGACTCAAATAGGGCGTGAAAAAATTGTGATCAAAAGGTACTCACTAGCACAAACAAAAGATAATCAATTAATAAGAGTAAACATTAACGTCACGCACACAACTCAGCCTCAAAACTGCATGCATGAATGAAAACTGACTTGAAGTAATATCGTCTTGAGATCGTTAGAATAACATTAACAAAAAAACAACCAGAAAAAGAATTCGAGAAGCGACTGCAACTGTCTAACTTCCAAAAAGAAAAATCAAGTCATCAAAATTTTGGGAAGAAACCAAAAGACCTGGTCCACTACTTGACAAAGCAAATTTGATAAAGAGAAAGTATTGAGCAAACACTGAACTTAACGAGCAGCAAAAGTGAACGCACTTGCAGCCAAAAACATTAAAATTAGACGGGAAACAAGCCTTCTATACCTCTCAATATCTGATGCTCATGTATAACTAAAAAACTATAATATGTCAAACGGACCGGTCTTACAATTCAATAACTAAAGCATTCGTTTTAACAACAATTCTATATTGTTTGTTGTCAATTTTTCTTCGATCAACTTCTAACCTCAAGAATTAAATTGCCGCCAGCATTGAATTCAGCTGCTTGAAATTGTGATTCAGAGAGATTTTTAGATCACGTGAAACGCAAAAAGTCAAGGGCGTAAAAGTCACTCGAAAAGTCAAAATTGTCAAGCTAAAATTTTGCATGTAAGGAAGAACACCTGTGAAAGATTTTCATTTGTAAGAAAGAACACCCTCAGAAGGCGCCTTAATTATTTCATAGAGGTGAAGCTCCCGGGCGTTTAGATTTTCAGGTCTTCTTTGACCTTCGAGAAGATTTGAAACTCTCCAAGACAAGGATATATTCTTATCAGATTATTTTTAGACCAATATATTGTCTTTAATTATGTTCGCAGTGCCATATAGTAAGACTCCATATTGCAGTACTGGTAGAACAAACGTTTTGTACAAAAGTAACAGAGTTGCACGCCTGAAAAACATTTTGAAACGCTATACAAAAAACTTTACCCGTTTCAACTTCTTTGTCAGCTACTCTTAAATTCTGCAAAAAAATTCTATTTGTCTCGAGAAACACCAAATACTTCATCGTTTCTGTATTTATTATAAAATTTTTAGACGCCTTGGGTTAATTAGAAATGAATTCTATAAACCTTCATTTGTCATTATTATTCAGCTGGATTTCCTCCGTCCAGTCACAAATCTCGTGGTGCTCTTTTTCTATAATCTAGTGTTCATCTAGAGAAAAAATGGACGTATCGTAAGCACAAAATTCGTTTTGATCTTTTCACACGCACACAAGAACACACACACACACACACACACACACACACACACACATACACATACAAGTAAACGCCGCAAAAGTAAACGCCAATGCAGCCAAAAACATTAAAATTAAACGGGAAACCAGCCTTCTAAACCTCTCAATATCTAATACTCATGTATAACCGTAACTTTTTATAAGCAAGCAAAAATTTCAAAAAACAATTACGCCACAGAAAAATGTCAAACCGAAATTAACGTAAAATGAGAATTAACTTAAGAAATTAACGTTCTTAAGTTATTCCTTAAGAATTGGAAAAGAAAGCTTACTCTCTGGAACTTTTAAAACAAAAAATATCGTACTAATTGAGACATATTATTTGGCATTGTTTAAACAAAGTTCATTTCAAAAAAAATTTTGAGAACTCGTGCACGCAATTCACAACCCACCAAATTTTACAGAAAACAAACTAGAAACATTTCTTAGGCGATGCCAAATGATTCTTAGAACTACACTATATCAAATGAGAGTCACAGCAGACAAAATATGTCTTGACAATGACGGAAAAAGGCTGAGATCTTGAAAAAAAACTTTAGAACTCATAAATCTAGAGTATTAAAAGTACCAACGATGGCCAAAAAAAATTATTATTTGCGCTGAACAAAAAGGTGAAAAACACAGGACATTAGAGACAATGTAGCAAAGTAAAAAAAATTACCAAGTTATTAAAATCAAAAATACAAACTAAGACATTAAGGCATTATCGGTCAGAAGTCAATAAAATTGGAAATACAAAACAAAAAATTAAGGCAATATCGTGTCTTTAAAACAACAATATCAATTATAGAGGGTTATATATCGAAAACCTAAATACAAGCAAAACAAATGAGCCAAATCGGCGAAAAAACTGCTAATAGTTATTTACATCATTCTTTCTAAAAACTGTTAAAAGACCAAGAGTCATTCATTCAACGCAGCGTATGAACGGAACAATGATCTTTCTTAGCAAAAAACTAGTTCACAGGTCAATTTTATCCACTTTCACTTTTAGGTATAAAACGCCGCCTCAAGACTTGGTACTTCCTTTAAAAAAACCAAGAAATCCAATACTCCTCTTCCAGTCGTAAAACAAGAGTGTCAATAAGGACCCCACGCAGCTATCGCAACTACTAATAAAAATAAGACTCCAGATTCACAGGAATTCAGTTAAACAAATCTTACGAAGTATTTCATCAAGATGAGTCGATGACAGTGGTTCGGACTTTTCCAATTTCTTGAACTTTTCCTCATCTCTGTACTTTTCCATAATTTTCAGGTACTCCTCAATTTTCCTAAGACACTCTTTCAATTCCACCAGCTCGCTCTTCAAAGCCTGATTTTCCTCAAAATTTTTCATCCAATCAGGTTCGTCGTCTTTATTAGCTTCCTCTTTTGGTTCAAATTCGTTCACATGCGTATCAGTTCTGTCACTGAATTCAGATTCTGACTTCAACTGATCAATTCTCAATTGCAGTTCCTCCACGTGTTCAGCCTGAAACTTCTCTAGCCAAGACATGGCTGCACAAATTATACTGAGGCTTTTGCCCGTTCCCGTTGGAGACTCAAAGATACCGTGCTTCGATTCACTCAGTACTGAGAACAACTCATTCATAAAACGAATTTGAATTTCGTACGGCGGAAAGGGAAAATTAAAATCAAACATTTATCTGAAACAAAAGCATGCACTCATTCCCTAGACACAATTGACTTCAGCAAAATTGTCATCTTTTATCGGCAATTACTATTTAGAAACGCGAACAATCGGATAAACGTTTATCAAAAAAACTTTATGAACGGGATAGAAAAGCCTTTGTGCTAGAGTTTTCAGAGTCTGGTGTGATTAATCAACCTATGCGTCACTCTGGGCTGATAATTTTGGGAGGGGGAAACTTAATCAACTGGTGAAGAGACTGATGAAGTTCACTTCCGGTGGCTTTTTGCGTCTTTACGAACAAAGATCGGTCAAATTCCAAAAGAGCTATTTCGTTCTAAAGAAATGAAGAAAAACACTAACCCCAAAAGGAGGGTCAGATAAAGCCGTCTGATTAAAAAATTGTCTTTAAAAAGTTTATTCGGCGTGAAAAAGTGAAATTCCAAAAAAACAACCATTAAGTTGACAATTTTAAATTTTGACTTCATAGATTGATTTAGCTTTCTTGAAAGATTTCCCTTGATCCCAATTTCAATTTTCTACGCAAAAGGTATTGATTGGTCAGAAAAGTCTTATAAAATTCACTTGCAAAAAATTCCACCCTCAAAGTCAAGGCTGAAACAATCAACTAGTTTTCTCAAATGTTTTGGAAACATCATTTTAATTAGTTGAAAATGCATTTCAAATGAAGATGACCCGCATCTATTTTTCAACCAACAAATGAGAGTCATTATCTAAAAACGTTTTGGATAAGAAATAACAAAAAATTTTAATACATTTTATTTCGTTTTCTTTTTATTCACTTTTTAAACCAGCACTTTTCAGATTCGATAATTTTAAGATAATTTTAAACACAAAACCGATTAATAGAGTTTTATTAGGCAAGACAAAGGAACTGAAAGCCTAAGGAACGTGAAAAAGCTTCCAACAAACAACTCAAATTTAAACTTCGATACTTTTATGTCACGTGAAGAGCATCACAAAATCCAGTGAGACCGTTCCTTACATCACACTCCTCCCCTCCCGCGCATACTCCTCCCCTCCCCACGCTACCAGTCCGTCAACCGTTCTACCCTATCCGCCCTTTAGTCAACCACTAAAATGAGCTTGTTAAAATGAGCCAGAGTGTAGATCGATATGTTGCAGACTGGGAAACGCAAATTTGTGTTAACACTCCTACGCGATCAACTCTTTCATGAGTAAACCACTCGTTCATCAGACAATGATAGACAGGATAATTAGTAATTCTTTCTAAAAGACGTAAATTTGGATACTTGGACAAGGTAATAAAACAAAGGGCAAAATTAGTTGCGCACGAAAATGGCAACCCAAAAACCTACCACACGATGTGGCTTGATCTACTTTGCTAACTGTTTGATACAATATTTACAACCTTTTCTGCTCTGATTTACCTTCAGTTGGCAGAAAAAACTGGTAAATTCTACTGAAATGACAGAAGAAGCTTTAAGCATGGTCGAAAAATGCTTTTTAGCAACCTTAACCGTTTCGGCGAATGAAATTTTCTTCGAGTCTAGCTCATCAGCTGGCTAACACGAAGCTGAACTCTACCAGTCAAAACAGAGACAGCCTTCCTCACAGCAGAAAGGATTTTTTGTGAACGAAGAGTTTCAACTAAAACATTAAATTCATTGTTTGACTCATAAATGACAATCTTGGGAAGAGACTCGGAACACCACTTGCAAACGTAGATGAAAGTCTAATCGCTTGCCTAGAGAAAAAATAGGCAAAAGCTATGTTGAACTATCGACTGAAGTAGTGGAAAGGTTGTTGAAGACAAATATTCAATCAGAACGTTTGTATTCACAGTGAAATTCCGCACAAAGACAAAGAAGTGAAAGGATGTTGAAGTAACGATTGAAAGCAGATTGAATGATGAGCAGAAAAATGTACATCGCTAATACAACTATACAGACGATGCAGTGAACTCTCAAACAAAGCATTTGCCAATCAAGAAGTTAGCCAGGAAGATTGCTATAATCATGAGAGAGGGAAATAAAAGAGATAAGGGTTCAGTTATAGATAAGGGTTCAGTAAAGTGAGCAAGCCTCTCGACATAATAGAGGGCAAGACTGTTACAGAATTTATTATGAAATAAATACCACAAGCCCGCACATCGTTATCACGGAACGTTCAATTTAGATGGGTCAACGCCAAGAGAAACAGTGTTACCAGTGGCATAATTAAAAAAACACCCTGAAAACTTTTTGGTTGCTCCATATCATTGGGATCAGATACTTATCAATGGTTTCATGAAATCATTAGGTGTGGATGCAAAGCTCAAGATTCAGTTTCGAAGTAGCGCATTTTTCTTGCAAATGAAGTTGTTCCATGGCGCAAAATTAAAACAATTTTTATCGGCCGACTTTGCAGTGGAAAAAATCAAAGTTTGAGACCAATAGTCACTGGTGAGACATTGACACGTTTATTTAGAAAGAGATAATTCAGCTCAATTATATGATACTAAGCATCTAGCAGAACGGCTTCTGTGGTATGGAAGCGTCTATACATGGGCTTAGGCAACAATTAAGAAATCAAACGGTTTTGGTAAGCTGTTACACGAAGCAAAAATAATTTCAATTCAATGACTCGCAATGCTGATCTTTTAAACGCCAGGAAACACTGATCAAGCGTGTCAAAATTTTTGTGGAGCAGTTCCAGGAAAAATCTAAGCTAGTGCTCAGCAACAAGGGCATTATAAAGTAACGTGAAGATAGCACAACTCAAAGGGATCCACTTTCCATCCATCAGGGATTTGCTTTACGTTATCCGGAAAGCACATTCAAAGTTTTATGCAGATGACGCCTGTCCTTGTGCTAACTTGGAAAACTTGAAAAATTATTGAAACTGGGCCAAAGTGACTACTATACTAAGCCTAACAAGATCATGTGATCGTCAACCAAAACCAATTTGCGTAAGCTCAACGCTGTTTTCATAAGCTTGGTTTAATAGTCGTTTCTATTAGCCAGTTCATAGGGGGTTTTATTGGTATCCTTAAGAATCTGGAAGACTTCGTAACAAAAAAAATCTAAGAACTGGCAGAAAAAAAAACGTTTTAAAAGCCATTAACTATCTTCAGCTTTCACAAAAATTACCAGCAGAGACAATTTCCGGTGAGATCTGCATCAGTATCCAAAGCATCCTTTCATTGCATAGAGGACACAATGCGAAGCACACTCTTGTCAGCTGTCACAAATCTCAGTATCTGCATGACGCTATGCGTATTATATTCAGCCTATCGGCAAAACAATGGTTTGGGAATAATAAACCTCACTTGCAAAGCCAAAGATAAATTCGAAATTTCCAGAGAAACATCATGTTTGGTATCAGATTTGTGAAAGACGCCGAGTTGAACGCTGAGGATTAAAGATCAGAAAACCATAGGACAAGGCAGAACATGAAACAAAAATGGAAGCAGACCAATGTCAGCTATACCTTGAATCATCAGCAGTTAACCAAAAAATAGAAAAAGCTAATGGAAACAAACTGCAAAAGTGATAAGTCCTGCTGATTGCAGTAAAAATTTCTGAAAGAGAATTTGTATTTCCACAAAACAAATGTGACGCCATGGCTCAACGCTATGCACTCCATGTAAATCTCCCCGTAAAATGTAAAGGATGGGGCGAAGATTTCTATGATTAGCATGCCCTCAACTTTAAACAAGGTGGCTTTATTATGTAAATTATTAGATAGCTGCGCTGATGAGATACAAAAAAAATTATTTTGAAGCATGTCAGAAGCATATTTCGTCTGCTCTACTTGTGTTCAGTGTTGACGGCATGATGGCCCGAGAAAGCACAATTTCACTGAAAAGACTTGCAGATAGATTGCCGTCAAAGAGGGAAAAACCTTATGCCACAATTATGAGCTGGGTGAAACAAGACTGTTTTGCCATCCTGAGAGCATCAGACTTTTGTATAAGAGTTACCAGATGCAAAAGGCAATCATTCTAACTCGACGAAGGCACTTTTTCGCTTGAAAACTGACTCCTAACTTCACCGTAAGCTGCCTCGATCAATTGCCGCCCAAGGAGAGGGGGATAGCGCCCAACATTCACCTTAGCTGGCTCAAAAACAAGGGGAGATCAATACAAGTCGAACAAATTTAGCAAGTTTCACAGAATGATTGCTCCATTATTGGAGCTAAAATAACGTCACCCCATAAGGGGACTTTATTTCTCAACTCACCCAATGAGAGCCGCCCAATTATTGATATCGTCCATTAAAAGTGCACCAAATCATTGCTCAAGGCTCTAAAGCTTGCCAAAGCAACCCTAACAAGCTGTACACTTTCACTTTTTAAATAAAATTTTTGAGCAAGTTTTCTCTATTGAAGGGAGTTTCGCAAGCAGTCACTTTAAAATGCTGTTTATACGATTGCGAGCAATGAGTCGAGAAATAGCGAGTTGGGTGTAGTACGCGAAAACCAAAGGGCATGTAGTGATTTGACCCTGAATGATTCAATGAAATACTCAAACCTTAACTCCTTTTCGTCGATTGTTAATTTTTCGTTAAAGCCACGCTTTGGTAGAACCAATGTTAATTTCTTTTAGATCGGAATAGAACAAAATAATGTAAGATTACCTCGACAATTGCCCAATGTTGCAACATCAATGCATGTCAATTACAGATCATATTTAATATCTCAAAACCAATGGCCTGGGAAAGATTTTCTAAATCAAATTTGGGGTAATTTACAGATACATTCTACGAGCAAAGAAATCCGGGCTCACCGTAGGGGTATCGGAGCTATCAAAACCGACAATTTTTTAAAATCCCTCTAGCAGATATCATCCTCAAATTTTATAGCACAACTGCTCAAAGATATCACAGCATTCCAGTGCAATTAATAACCCAAAATAATTGAAGGGGTTTCATAAAACTATTTAACATTTATCAACTTAAATGCTTGCGTTTACGTAACTCTGGAAACACTTGTGCCTACTGATGGAAAAATGAAAATTATAACAAGAAATTTTTAAATTTGCTTTTGCAGAATTAACAAAATCTGTTAGTCACGGCACCCAGGGAGAGAGAGAGAGAGAGAGAGAGAGAGAGAGAGAGAGAGAGAGAGAGAGAGAAATTTTAATAGTTCGGTCGGTAAATTTAGACGAATCATTTTTTTTGCTTTCGCTTCATTATTATCGAAACTTGGCTCCAAACATTTTGTTTCACTTTTTCGTAAATAAAACATAGCTGGCAGATTGCCAGAAAACGGCTGCAATAGCTTTGCAGATCTGCCGTCTTAAGGATTTTTAAAAAAAAGACAATCCATTTTAATTGATAAGATATTATATTTTGATTAAGAATCCGTATAACCTATTGCTGTTTCTATTAGCTGCCCCCCAATAACCTTAAAATTGGGGCAGTTTCAGATCACATACACTCAGTTGACCTCATCTCCTCCAATTAAAGACAGCAAAAGTACTTTTTTGCTTACGATTTGAAAAGAGCGTGATGTCATATGGTTTAACAAAAAACAGAAAAACGAACAAATACACGGCACGGCAAGATCTGAATTACAATTCAATGAATTGAAAAAAACAAAACCTGACTATTAATGACATCAGGGGAACAACTAGCGATGATTAACAAAGAACAGGAACATCAATTTTCTCACTTTCCTTGATTACTTTATTTTGTCTACAACATTGTCTTCATTGGTTTTTCATCAAACTTACTGTGTGCGTTTTGGGGACGCGTACGTACTGCTAACGGTAATTTAGATGGTGTTATCAGATTCATCACTGTTCTAAAAGAAGAGGAATGAAACTGTTATGTTCATTATCCTCTAAGCGCATAGAAAATGAACATCTTTTCTCTTCTTCTAAAAAAATCTGTACTGTCAAAACCATTACATCCGATAATCAAATTACTGTAAAAAATACGCCTCTTCCAAACGCATAAAGCAAAGTTTAATAAAACCAATGAAGAAAGTGATAGAATAAAAAGGAAAATCAGAAATCGAATTTTGCATTGTCTTTCAAACATTGGCGTTGTAGTCATTATCGCAAGTATTAATCTATTAAAACCCTCAATCATCTCAAACTTTCTGTCATTAGAAAACACACATACCCAACGAGACCCCAAATGTTGAGAATAAAAGAAAAGGCACACAACAATACGGGCAAATTCAAAAAATTTTGCGATAACAAATGTCAATGTTATTAAAACTGTGAATTCTAAACTGAAACCAATTAACACTTTCTGCAAAGCCCAATCATAAAGCCTCATCATAACAGATCAATCCTTAGAATGACTGACAGAAAAACAAAAACAGTAAAAAAAAAACCAAGAAAATTATATTAAAGCAGTGTCAGTAAGAGAACCCATAAAAAATTGAAAAAATTAAACTAAACCAATTATATATCAGCAAAAATATGGAGAAACTTCTCAGTAAGGGCACATAGTGACAAAACAACAAAAATGAACAGCAAAAACGGTTAAAAAGATCAAAAACGCACTAAAAACAATGAAAATAAAATGAAGGTCAAAAGAACGAGTAGCTATCGACTGAACACCTCAACAAATTCACCATGCTTCAGTAGACACCATCCTATCATAGCTGTCAGTATTGTGCCTAAAAACAGGACATCAAAAGAAAAATAAGGGCAAAACTCAATATCAATAAACAAAAAAACAATTAGCTATCAACTTAAAACATCTAATTATACGCACCTAGGTTTCATTAGAAAATCAATTAATCATGTAACTAATAAACCTACGCATCTAAAAGATAAATAATAACGGTCAAACCCAAAAATAATATAGTTTCACCAATAGTTTTGAAAAAAATGAGTGTTAAGGAGATAAAACCCAATAGCTATAATCTGGAACCAGTAATTATTTTCATTCATGCAGTATTAACTCTATGCAACATGACATCAACGAAACAACCGATATGGGCGAAATACAGAAATTTTAATCATTTCGGGAAAAGAAATAGCATCACAACAAAAACCATTAACAGGCAACTGAAACATAAAAAAGATGCAGCTAGACTTCATCGGAAAGCCGATAAGAACAGTTATTATAGAGCCTCAGCAACAAAACAGTTCACTAATATTTTTTTGAAAACAAGTAGCGTTAAAGTGGCGGATGAAAATCAATACTTTTGAGTTGAAACCGTAATTACCATCATTTATGCCTCATCAGACAATCGCTAAGACCTGTTATCAATGATTCTATGTGACAAGACAATCAAAACAACGAATACAGGCAAAACTCGAACGATCACAGATAGAAAACAGATAACAACCATGAGTCAAAACCATTAGCTGCCCATTGACGTCCGCATCCAAATTTCAAAAACTTCATACTTCAAACAACTCACTTTTTTGGTCCATTTACTACAATACCATGACTTAAAATCCCAATTTCTAATTTGAATTCCAAAAATTTTTGAAAAATTAAGAAAATACCCCTCCCCAACACTGGTCAAGTATTGTCCGGGGATTTCCAGCAATACGTCTTCATAAAGCATTTCGTATTTTCCAATCTGTCAAAAAAAAAGAAAATAAAATATTACACACAAACGTCGGCTGAGAAAAATTGAAAACAAAAGACAGACAAGTCATGAAAACAAACAACTAATGGCGAAAGTAGAACTAAAAGCCTCCCCACTTGATTTTTAAAAAGCGTGAACAGAAAACTCTAAGACAATCCAAGCACTTTGGATTGTAAAAACCAAGACAGCCTAATGGCTAATGGAGCTATCAAAATCGTGGAATACGTTTTTCAAGATATCATACATACATAAAACAGCAAATTTACATAAGCGCGCGCGCAGCACACAACAGAAAAACATAGCCGGCAGATTGCCGGAATAGCTGCGAAAGAATAGACCTGCGTGCCATATAATAGAGATAGAAACAGATCTAAATTGAAAAAAATCGACGCCACTCAAAAAAACTAGGAAAAAAACATTTAGCGATAAATTAATAAAGCTTGTTAAAATTCATTCCGCAGAAGCCTCTTATTAGGGACCTATACTGCACATATGAGTTCCTTTGACCTTAAACAAATTCAAATTAAACTTAAGTTTTAAAGTGCAAAAGTCATTTTATTGAGTGAGGTAAGTCACGTATGATCAAAATCTAATCACGCAAATAACCTAAAAACTTTTTGCTAAAGTGAGTGAGAAATGACGTCACGCGCGCAAATGCCGTTAGTGAGAGGAAGAAGTCATTCAGAAAATTTGACTTTTTCAGCTTTGCTGTGTGAACAAATGTAAAACGAAAAAAGAGCGTCAGACGACGAAACAAAAAAAAAAACATAGCCGGTAGAATACCGGAAACGACTCGATTCGTCGTGCAAAATAATCTCTACCTTAACTTGAACAAAATCAGAATATCGAAAAAAACACTAGAAATAAAAAAAATAGTAGACCAATATAACATAAAAAGCGTTAAAATTTTTTCAGTTCAGGGGTGTGGGTAGGTGCTGGTGGGGGGAAGGGGTTGGTAGGTGGGGGCATGTAGGTGGTGGTGGGGGGGTGTAGGTAGGTGGGGCGGGGGGGGGGGGGTAGGTACGTTGTTAACATTTTTTCAGTTCATGGGTGCGGGTAGGTGCTGGTGGGGGGGGGGTAGTTTTTTTGGGGGGCGGGGTAGGTAGTTAAATGGGATCAAATTTTCTCAAATTGACCCCTTCACCTTGAATTACAGACTGTTACCAATTGCTATACATCACAAACTAAGCTATTTTTAAAATCCAATGTTCGAAAACAGAGGCCAACAATCAAAAACGGAGGTAAAAGCTCAAATAGAAAGAAGTCAAAATTCAAGTCATGAACAAACTTGCTTTCTGCTTTAAAAAACCTGTAGAATATCAATACTCCTCTTCGAGTCGTAAAAACCAAGAGCACCGCAATATAGCTTCGCTCAGCTTACAGCTTCGCAGCTATAAACAGAACACTCACACAAAGACACTGATAACAGTTTACTTGCCTATTTGAGACTGAAGGAATCAAATTCTTGGACAATTAATAGGAGATTAATAGTTGGTTTCATTGTATTAAAACTAAGTATGAAAGCAGAATGGTGGTCAAAAACAGTATTTCCAGAAATGGTGGCCAAAATTTTTTCTTAATCAGTACCAGCTAAAAACAAAGATTCGAGCGAATGTAAAAAAAGGAGAGGAGAGAAGATTAGAAATGATTGGAAACCTGGAAAGGTGTGTTACAAACCGGCAATCAACATAAATGAGATGAAAAATATTAAGTAATAAAACAACTGAATGAAAATCAAACAAAGGAGAATCATAGTCAACATAAAAGCCTCCCTTCCTCAACAAAGTCCCTATAGAATCCTCAACCGGCTGCAGTCGTCGGAGCGAACGTTAACCGCACAGTTAGAGTACGGAGCTCCGGAGTAGTGCAAAGCTGATTTTCGTTCGGATAAACGTGATGTTGGCGTAAGCGTCGTCGTTCTTGAGGCTGATTGTTGGCAGCTTGCTTTTTGGTTTATCACCAAGGTTGCTGAAGGTCCTGCTCCTCCTGTGCAAGAAAAGATCCCTATGGGAGAGATTAATGGTGCTTTTCTTTGATTCAATCAACCCCTTGATAAATCTCGGGTGTATTTATCATTTTTCTACTATATTCTATTATATGTTGTTCTATATAATTTGCATTTGATGGTAATTCGACGTCGACTACTGCTAGAATTTATAAATGAATATAGGAGTTGATTTGCCGCCACCGAGTTGACCGCCTGCCTACCCTACAAGGGTAGGGGCATTCTTTTAATTGGCCATTATTAAAGAAAAATTAAAGAAAACGAAGAATCCAAAACAGGCAAAATAAAAGCTTTATTAGACTATAAATTGTAAAATCGTTTCATTTTATATTACAATGTAGCTGACACACCTCACTCGCTAACAGAAACAACCAAGTCTAAGCTATAGAACATGAGTTCAGTCTAACTGCTATCAATTGAAAAGTAGGACGATAAAAGTTCTTCTCCAGGTTCAATATCCTTTATCGCGTAAATGGCTACCATTCTGAAAGGGTACGGACTGATATTTGTGTTGAAATGGACATAGGGAATTAACTAAACAGATCAAATTTCAAATTTTCAGAGCCGAACTCTGCAAACTTGCAAAATATGAAACTTGCAAAATATGAAACTTCATTTACTTTAAAGCGAGTTGAACGCAACTCCGACTCAGTGAAGTCAATTTCTTGATATGCAACATTGCATTTCTGACTTCCACCATTGTTGATTATCTGTCCCATGGCTATTTCATTCGTTAAGTCAAGCCAAGATAAGTTTCTTGAGTTGGGTCCAAGCCGTCCAGCTATTGATTTGAAGATCATGTTTGATAAGCTCTTATTATTTCCGTCTATTAGAACGCCATCGGAGCAGCGAAAAATAAAACTATTTCCCAATGACTGGATTAAAAGAGGATCACCCGGCATGTAGATAGTACCTGGGTATAAACTAACGAAACTATGTTTAGAGATAGCAGAAGCACTAAACACACCATTCCCACAATTCGGAATTGCGCTTTTTCTTACAACTATCTGTCCATGTCGAATTTTACCAGATCTTAGACTAGTAACAATTGCATCCTTTAGTTCAGCTTTAACCTTCGGAACATCGAGACCTCTCAGGTGCTCTGACTGCTCTCGAATTTCCCTCTAAATCACCATTGAAGAGGCTTTGAGATTCAAATCTTTAAAGATAAGAGGTCTTTTAGAAGTAATCTGCCTTACTTTAAGATTCATCAAAATCCATGGTATGAACCGATACTTGTACGATTTCCAAAAATCCTGCATACTTCTGAAACAGAATACAAATATTACTCAAGTTTCAAGCTGGGGAAGAAAATGCCAACTTAAAATAAGCTCTGGGCTTAGGGACTCCACAAACCGGTGCTAGGAAAATTGGCCGACAGGGCGTTTAGCCGACAAGGAAAAATGAGAAATTTAGCGGACAGTTTTATCATAATTGGTAATAAGAGTCCACAATTGGTCCATAAATCAGTAGTTCGGTTGTGATAGATTCATATCAAGTCCCACGGGCCTCTGAGGCATGTCAATGGCCAGCGAGGCATGGCCAGATTCGGTAAAATACGGTCCGACCACGAATAGACCTTCGCTACACTAGTTGATAAAACTGCGGTATATTTGTCCGCTTGCGAAATAGTGTTTTAAATTGGCCAATCACAGCTTTAGAATAAGTTTTATTGCTCATTTTACTTAAATTGTCGGTTCAATTTCTCATTTTTTGGTTGTCGGCTAAACGCCCTGGCCCCTACAAACCCGTAGTTTTTTAGGGCTAATTTTGTTTCATATCTGATGGTCCAGCTCCGCCTGTGAATGCGGATGAAAAGTGGACAGAAAGCAACTTTCTCGACATCTTCTGTACTGATGTCTAGGCAAATTTATGCCTCTGGGTAGGTAATTCAGGCAGCAGTAGGTTTGTTGTTGTTGTTGGGGATTTACAGCTGTGCAATGTCCAATTGTTTCTACAGTTCTGAGAACAATTGCCAAGTGCAAATATTTCGCTCAGAAAATTTCTTCTCGAAAAAATTCCACATTGTACGTAAAATTCGGTTTTTCAGTCCAACTGGTTCTCAAATTAAAAAAAAAAATCAAATATAATGTGTTAAATTAGCAGTGAACTGCTAAATGCAATTCCTCAGGTGGTAGTTTAAACGACCTTTTAAACCGCGCTTTCGCTTTGGTTTGCATTTTTCGAATTTTTTCGATTTTGGTATTTTCGTTGGTTTCTTGTGGTTTATATTGGGTGCTTGTCTGGAGGAGGGAGGCAGGGAGGATGGTTTGGATGGAATGCTTGGTTGTGGAGTGGACGAACGGAGGGGGCGTGGGGGTGACAGGAAGGGTGTTTTAGAGGGAGTTTGGGAGAGAGGGAGTCGGGGAGAGAGTGAAGGAGTAGGGTCTTTAGAGAAGTGGATCGAAGGAAAGACAAAGAGAAAAGAAAAAGAAGAAGGAAAGAAGAGAGGCACCCTCAGTGCACCTCCGGCAGCCAGTCCCACCTTTTCAGGGAACCAGCAACCGGCTTGTGCGCTGAGAGTACGGTGACTTGTCATTGGTTTTGATGTTTATAGTGAGAAAGAGAAAGAGAGGCACCCTCAGTGCACCACCGACAGCCAGCCCTCCCTTTCAGAGGACGAGCAGCCGGCATGTGCACTGAGAGTACAAAGGCTTGTAGTTTATACCTCTTACTGAGGCGGTTATTTTCGCCCTTGCGGGGGTGAGTGGTTGTTCCCAAGCGGGAACAGTGTGTGGGACCAGTATCAAGGCCTCAGCATGATTCCCGCGATCATGCTGCCCTCCCTTACTGGTACCATAGAGTTAGAGTAAAATTCGGTTTTTCAGTCCAACTGGTTCTCCTAAGTTTAATAAATTTTCCAGGCAGTTTGCAATTCTACAGGTTTTAAAGGTGAATTTGCCGCGCTCCTTCTCTGTTTTAGTTTTCGTCATTTTGAAAAATTCGATGTTCCTTGTTTCTTTTGTTACTTCTGGTAAATCGATGCCGCTATTTTCTTCATTCAAAGCATTTGAACCTAGTAATAGGTCGTTAAGGGAGACCCAAAGTCTAATGCACTCAACAGCAGCAAGGGAAAATCTGTGGGTGGAAATAACTACTATCCCGAAGTCGACGAGCTTGTAAGAGCTTCTGAAAAGTTGAATCTCATCTCAGTCAAGCTAATTACACAAATTGTTCATTGAATTCCATTAAACATAAAATAGATGAGGCAAAGATTGTTATTGGTAGCAACAGCATTCGATTTTGGGTAATTTTAGAACTGGTCCAAGCTGGTGGCATCAATAAAAAAGTCCTTAGATTTAAAGGATTAAAGCCGGCAGTAACGGGTACTGCAGTTACGCGGTCCACTGCAGTAATGAGGACTCTCCTGTTAATTCTAAATTATGTTCCGAGCACTTATGACTGCAACAGACCTTCTCTATGGCTTCCATGCTGCTACGAAAGAAAACGACCCAAGAAGTTATGCTGACTTGTTAGTAGACAAACTCACAAAAGAGATCGTAGCTCGCTCTTGTATAGCTCCCGAAATCAGGCGCGAGCAAATCGAACAATATAACAAAAAAATTTAACCTGACTATCAAGGGCTTTGTTTCTTCCAATTCTTCAAACGATAGAGCTTTAGTAGAAAATCTCGATCAAAAACTTGCTGTAGACCTCAATTCTGATGATTTTGATTCCTTACGCCTTGAAAAGGGGGATTTTATTTCTTTTAGCCCTATTCATTTAAACCCTCTATCACTCAATCCGGCAAATTAGCAGTCGGCATTAAAGGCATGAAGTAATTGTCAATTATAACTTAAATTGATTATCTAAAACGAACGTTTTCGAACATTGCGTTCACCGTCAGGTTTAAAAATTAAATGAAATCATTTAAAAAGTTTATAAACTTGTCTTTGACTACAATTCTAAGAAATGAGTCAAAATAACATCGAATTTTCGAAATTATTTACAGTTAAAATCACCTTTACAACATTTTATTTACACTTATTACACTAAAATGAATTCATTTTTTATTCCGGATTTTATAAAAATCCCGGGTAAAAGGCTTTCTATTCCTGTAAAATGATTTTTACTATCATTCCTATCTGTTTTTTTTTACTTTTTGGGGTTGACAAAATTTTGAATTACCATGTACAAGAATAATTTTGGGCTTAGGGACTCCACAAACCGGTGCTAGGAAAATTGGCCGACAGGGCGTTTAGCCGACAAGGAAAAATGAGAAATTTAGCGGACAGTTTTATCATAATTGGTAATAAGAGTCCACAATTGGTCCATAAATCAGTAGTTCGGTTGTGATAGATTCATATCAAGTCCCACGGGCCTCTGAGGCATGTCAATGGCCAGAGAGGCATGGCCAGATTCGGTAAAATACGGTCCGACCACGAATAGACCTTCGCTACACTAGTTGATAAAACTGCGGTATATTTGTCCGCTTGCGAAATAGTGTTTTAAATTGGCCAATCACAGCTTTAGAATAAGTTTTATTGCTCATTTTACTTAAATTGTCGGTTCAATTTCTCATTTTTTTGGTTGTCGGCTAAACGCCCTGGCCCCTACAAACCCGTAGTTTTTTAGGGCTAATTTTCTTTCATATCTGACGATCCAGCTCCGCCTGTGAATGCGGATGAAAAGTGGACAGAAAGCAACTTTCTCGACATCTTCTGTACTGATGTCTAGGCAAATTTATGCCTCTGGGTAGGTAATTCAGGCAGCAGTAGGTTTGTTGTTGTTGTTGGGGATTTACAGCTGTGCAATGTCCAATTGTTTCTTCAGTTCTGAGAAAAATTGCGAAGTGCAAATATTTTGCTCAGAAAATTTTTTCTCGAAAAAATTCCACATTGTACGTAAAATTCGGTTTTTCAGTCCAACTGGTTCTCAAATTAAAAAAAAATCAAATATAATGTGTTAAATTAGCAGTGAACTGCTAAATGCAATTCCTCAGGTGGTAGTTTAAACGACCTTTTAAACCGCGCTTTCGCTTTGGTTTGCATTTTTCGAATTTTTTCGATTTTGGTATTTTCGTTGGTTTCTTGTGGTTTATATTGGGTGCTTGTCTGGAGGAGGGAGGCAGGGAGGATGGTTTGGATGGAATGCTTGGTTGTGGAGTGGACGAACGGAGGGGGCGTGGGGGTGACAGGAAGGGTGTTTTAGAGGGAGTTTGGGAGAGAGGGAGTCGGGGAGAGAGTGAAGGAGTAGGGTCTTTAGAGAAGTGGATCGAAGGAAAAGACAAAGAGAAAAGAAAAAGAAGAAGGAAAGAAGAGAGGCACCCTCAGTGCACCTCCGGCAGCCAGTCCCACCTTTTCAGGGAACCAGCAACCGGCTTGTGCGCTGAGAGTACGGTGACTTGTCATTGGTTTTGATGTTTATAGTGAGAAAGAGAAAGAGAGGCACCCTCAGTGCACAACCAACAGCCAGCCCTCCCTTTCAGAGGACGAGCAGCCGGCATGTGCACTGAGAGTACAAAGGCTTGTAGTTTATACCTCTTATTGAGGCGGTTATTTTCGCCCTTGCGGGGGTGAGTGGTTGTTCCCAAGCGGGAACAGTGTGTGGGACGAGTATCAAGGCCTCAGCATGATTCCCGCAATCATGCTGCCCTCCCTTACTGGTACCCTGGAGGTAGAGTAAAATTCGGTTTTTCAGTCCAACTGGTTCTCCTAAGTTTAATAAATTTTCTAGGCGGTTTGCAATTCTACAGGTTTTAAAGGTGAATTTGCCGCGCTCCTTCTCTATTTTAGTTTTCGTCATTTTGAAAAATTCGTTGTTCCTTGTTTCTTTCGTTACTTCTGGTAAATCGATGCCGCTATTTTCTTCATTCAAAGCGTTTGAACCTAGTAATAGGTCGTTAAGGGAGATCCAAAGTCTAATGCACCCAACAGCAAGGGAAAATCTGTGGGTGGAAATAACTACTATCCCGAAGTCGACGAGCTTGTAAGAGCTTCTGAAAAGTTGAATCTCATCTCAGTCAAGCTAATTACACAAATTGTTCATTTCATTCCATTAAACATAAAATAGATGAGGCAAAGATTGTTATTGGTAGCAACAGCATTCGATTTTGGGTAATTTTAGAACTGGTCCAAGCTGGTGGCATCAATAGAAAAGTCCTTAAATTTAAGGGATTAAAGCCGGCAGTAACGGGGACTGCAGTTACGCGGTCCACTGCAATAATGAGGACTCTCCTGTTATTTCTAAATTATGTTCCGATCACTTATGACTGCAACAGACCTTCTCTATGGCTTCCATGCTGCTACGAAAGAAAATGACCCAAAAAGTTATGCTAACTTGTTAATAGACAATCTCACAAAAGAGATCGTAGCTCGCTCTTGTATAGCTCCCGAAATCAGGCGCGAGCAAATGGAACTATATAACAAAAAAATTTAACCTGATTATCAAGGGCTTTGTTTCTTCCAATTCTTCAAACGATAGAGCTTTAGTAGAAAATCTCGATCAAAAACTTGTTGTAGACCTCAATTCTGATGATTTTGATTCCTTACGCATTGAAAATGGGGATTTTACTTCTTTTAAACCTATTCATTTAAACCCTCTATCACTCAATCCGGCAAATTAGCAGTCGGCATTAAAGGCATGAGATGCAGAGAAGTAATTGTCAATTATAACTTAAATTGATTATCTAAAACGAACGTTTTCGAACATTGCGTTCACCGTCAGGTTTAAAAATTAAATGAAACCGTTTAAAAAGTTTATAAACTTGTCTTTGACTACAATTCTAAGAAATGAGTCAAAATAACATCGAATTTTCGAAATTATTTACAGTTAAAATCACATTTACAACATTTTATTTACACTTATTACACTAAAATGAATTCATTTTTTATTCCGGATTTTACGAAAATCCCGGGTAAAAGGCTTTCTATTCCTGTAAAATGATTTTTAATTTCATTCCTATTTGTTTTTATTTTTTACTTTTTGGGGTTAACAAAATTTTGAATTAACATGTACAAGAATATTTTTTGACTTTCAAAAGTCAAATTTTTGTATTTGAACTAGTATTTCTATGTCCATTCCCGCCCCCGATACTCATCGCGCGTATTTAATTGCGGTTTCAGCTGTTTGATGTAGATCGTTTTTATCGTCATTAGTTTTTCAACCCCGCGACATGCATCAAGAATCTCCCATTTTACGTTATGCGTTGTACCAAAACATTCAACAAGGTGTTGTCCAACAGGGCAATCCTTCTTTTGATGCTCTGAAATTCTAGTGGTAACATGTCGTCTGGTTTGGCCAACATAGATGGAACTGCATCCATTACATGTAATTTTATATAGCCCATGGGATTTCAGATTCTTATCAAAAGGTGATTTCAGTATGGGCAAGCAAGTTCTTAGCTTTCTTATTGTGAAAACGATTTGAATATCAGACAATTTTTTTAGTCTACTTGCAAATATTTGCGTGATATTTCTTTTTTATTGAACAAAAGACCTAGGTTTAGGCTCCCTTTTATTAAGATTTTTAATTTTTTTAAGTTGTTGTTCATTTTGGGGTGGTTTTGCTGTGACCTTTTCCTTCGTGACTATTTTATCCAACGTGTCATTAACAATACTGGAGGACCAATCCGTTGGGTATTGATCTTCAGTTTAGATCTCTTACGTTACTTCTGGTAAATCGATGCCGCTATTTTCTTCATTCAAAGCGTTTGAACCTAGTAATAGGTCGTTAAGGGAGATCCAAAGTCTAATGCACTCAACAGCAAGGGAAAATCTGTGGGTGGAAATAACTACTATCCCGAAGTCGACGAGCTTGTAAGAGCTTCTGAAAAGTTGAATCTCATCTCAGTCAAGCTAATTACACAAATTGTTCATTGAATTCCATTAAACATAAAATAGATGAGGCAAAGATTGTTATTGGTAGCAACAGCATTCGATTTTGGGTAATTTTAGAACTGGTCCAAGCTGGTGGCATCAATAAAAAAGTCCTTAGATTTAAGGGATTAAAGCCGGCAGTAATGGGGACTGCAGTTACGCGGTCCACTGCAGTAATGAGGACTCTCCTGTTATTTCTAAATTATGTTCCGAGCACTTATGACTCAACAGACCTCCTCTATGGCTTCCATGCTGCTACGAAAGAAAACGACCCAAAAAGTTATGCTAACTTGTTAGTAGACAATCTCACAAAAGAGATCGTAGCTCGCTCTTGTATAGCTCCCGAAATCAGGCGCGAGCAAATCGAACAATATAACTAAAAAATTTAACCTGATTATCAAGGGCTTTGTTTCTTCCAATTCTTCAAACGATAGAGCTTTAGTAGAAAATCTCAATCAAAAACTTGTTGTAGACCTCAATTCTGATGATTTTGATTCCTTACGCATTGAAAAGGGGGATTTTACTTCTTTTAACCCTATTCATTTAAACCCTCTATCACTCAATCCGGCAAATTAGCAGTCGGCATTAAAGGCATGAAGTAATTGTCAATTATAACCTAAATTGATTATCTAAAACAAACGTTTTCGAACATTGCGTTCACCGTCAAGTTTAAAAATTAGATGAAATCATTTAAAAAGTATATAAACTTGTCTTTGACTACAATTCTAAGAAATGAGTCAAAATAACATCGAATTTTCGAAATTATTTACAGTTAAAATCACATTTACAACATTTTATTTACACTTATTACACTAAAATGAATTCATTTTTTATTCCGGATTTTATGAAAATCCGGGTAAAAGGCTTTCTATTCCTGTTAAATGATTTTTAATTTCATTCCTATCTGTTTTTATTTTTTACTTTTTGGGGTTGACAAAATTTTGAATTAACATGTACAAGAATATTTTTTGACTTTCAAAAGTCAAATTTTTGTATTTGAACTAGTACTTCTATGTCAATTCCCGCCCCCGATACTCATCGCGCGTATTTAATTGCGGTTTCAGCTGTTTGATGTAGATCGTTTTTATCGTCATTACTTTTTCAACCCCGCGACATGCATCAAGAATCTCCCACTTTACGTTATGCGTTGTATCAAAACATTCAACAAGGTGTTGTCCAACAGGGCAATCCTTCTTTGGATGCTCTGAAACTTTAGTGGTAACATGTCGTCTGGTTTGGCCAACATAGATGGAACTGCATCCATTACATGTAATTTTATATACCACATGGGATTTCAGATTCTTATCAAAAGGTGATTTCAGTATGGGCAAGCAAGTTCTTAGCTTTTTTATTGTGAAAATGATTTCAATATCAGACAATTTTTTTAGTCTACTTGCAAAATTTTGCGTGATATTTCCTCTTTGTTGAACAAAAGACCTAGGTTTAGGCTCCCTTTTATTAAGCTTTTTAATTTTTTTAAGTTGTTGTTCATTTTGGGGTGGTTTTGCTGTGACCTTTTCCTTTGTGACTATTGTATCCAATGTGTCATTAACAATACTGGAGGACCACTCCGTTGGGTATTGATCTTCAGTTTAGATCTCTTGATTTTTCTTAAAAGCTACATCAAAGGATTGCGAGTCACTGTTTGCAATAAAAATCCTATGCACAGTCCCTTGAATCACATTTCTCTTATGTTGTAACGGTGCACAGCTACGGAAATTTAGGATTATGCCGGTATCAGTTGATTTTTGATACCAATGACAGCTGATTTTTCTATCTTCGTTTAGGTTCATGTTTAGATCTAGGAATGCCAGGTCTTCACTTCCGTTTGGTGTCTCAAGAGTGAATTGTAAGTTCTTGTGAAGAGAATATGCATACTCAAGGTAATCTAGAGGGTTCCCATTTACCGTGCACACTATGTCATCCACATACCTCTTGAATAATTTCAATTCCAGTGTGTCCTCTTTTCTACCTTTTTCTGGACAATAGGAACAGATCCAAACAATTTTCCGCATGGTCAGATATTCTGTGTCAGTGATACCTTGAAACTTTGCATGAAAACAGTTTTTGCATGATTCGCACTCGACTCCTTTCCCTCGGAAAGTAACTTATCACCTTTGTGCCAAGAGTTTTGATCTCCCTTCCCTTTTTTGATTTCTGCAAAGATTTTTCAAAGGATTTCATCCACAAATTTGCCAAAGTTACCACAAGCGAAGCACCCAATGCTAAACCGTCTGATTGAGTATACCACATTTTATTACACTTAAAGTGAACATTCGTTACGGCTAGTCTCAAAAGGCTCTTCATAGCTGACCTCGGAATCTCAGGTACCTCGTCACTGGAGTACAGTTCTCTAAGCGCAATTTCAATTGCCTCCTCAACTGTTACATTAGTGTATAAGTTTTTTACATCGAGAGATACCACTAGATCATCTTCAGGCATGTTTTGTCATAATTATTTGGATAAATAATCCCACGTTTGGTTGTGATAGTTTCATACCAAGTCGCACGGGCCGCTGAGGTCTGGCCTTGGCCCGCGAGGCATGGCCAATTGGTTAAACTGATAATAACGAAAAGAACCTTGAAAACATCCGACAGCTTTTATTGATAAAGTGCAACGAGCGTTTTGTAGCGCAAACAGGTTTTATCAAATGCGAAGAGATTAAAAGACACACATTAAAAAATTTAACCAAATTGTTTCGTAGACTCAAACCTAACGAAATCTGAACGCGAGGCACAATATCAATTCCACCTCGAGAAATTCAGCGTACAGAAGAAAGAAATTAAGAGCTTTGTGATCAGAATCGGAAGACCGACTGAACGATATTTACTACAAAATAAAACGAGCGACTTTTTAGATCCAAAACTTTCACCGTTTAATGTGCAAAAAGTAACAATGCTGGAGAGACGTCTCACCTTGACTGAGATAGTCATCGCAAGAGAGCCCGAATATATTTGAATTTTAGATTCCTCGCTCGATAATTCTGCACCAGATCTGTCTGTGTTCTGTGGGCTACCATATACTGTTAAAATAAAGGTTAACCAGGCCGGAAAGTAGCAGGTAAGATTTCTTCACGCAATCAGTAACACCCTTTCTATTTCATTAGAGGTGTCCGAAGTCCAAATTGAAGACCTTTTAGACAGGCGCTTGTTCAGATTTGGTTTGTTTTTTCCGGAATTTCTGCTTGTTTGTCTACCTCAAAAGGCTCCAAACAATATGTATCAAATTCGCAAGCCCCAGGAAACCAACGTTTCAATTTGTTTAACTTTGAGAAAATGAGAGTTGACAAATGTTTTGAGCAATTGCAAACAATTGTTTTGGGTGGTTCAATTTGCCTTCTGTGAATTGGCACTGCATGAAGTTTTCTCAATCCGATGGCAGATATGGATAGATTTTTTGCTCAATATTCCCAGATGTGGGAAAATCTCCGATATTCAAATGAGAAACACTGAAATGTTCTGGAATGAGCTTTTTTTTCTCAAGCAGAGCATTTTGACTACCGACTGCTGAATTCTAAACTTTCCTAACATAAAGCAGTTACCCTGACGTACACAAAAATTTATGCTCCTTTCAATAATTTTTATCACAGTCTTCGCCAAGCAGTTTGACAAGACATTATTTTTGCAATCTTCTATAATTGATAACCGATGACCAACCTCTCAGTTAAAGGAGAACTGAAACAATTGAATATCATCTGTCCATTTATCAAACTTTTTGAATTTGCTGTCCTCAGCCTCAACGTTGAAACGCTAGAAGCGGCAGTCTTTGCGCCTTTTCTTATTCATTTTTGACGGATCATTATCTCAACAAGATGGCGACTACCTGTCATTTCATGTCAAAGAAGAGGTTTAGTGTTAGACCTAATATACTAAATAATCTATGTTAGGAGGATTCTGAGGCTGAGACAATTGCCGACAAATTTAACTTTTTTCAATTCTTTCTTCAAATCACGCTATACGAAAAACACGAACAGATCTATACAATTCGGTCGAAAACGCAACTCGGATATTCATCAGGAAGATTCTTCTTTTTAGCAGGCATCAGCCATCCGAGTTTTTTAAAGATATTCAGACAAGTACTTTTGCGTTTGTGGTATTCCTCCTTTTATTTATGTTTCCGGCTCCAAACTTCCTGCACCCTTATTTTTATTCTCTTTTCAGCTTTATTTTAAAAAAGCTTGCAGGCCGCTTTTCTACAAATGAGCTCATGTATTACCTTTATTTAAGAAAAATTAAAATCGGACTCCAAAAACTATCGCCCTATATCTATCTTGCCTTGAGGTTATGTTTTTGTTTTTTAGGGAAAGGTTTTCAATTATATATATATATATATATATATATATATATATATATATATAAATATATATTCAAGGTTCCGGAGCAACATAAATTCTAGTCAGCACGGCTTTCGACAGGTTCAGGGTTCGCTCAACAACTACGCAGCTGGTTTGTTTCACAGTCGATTTAAATACAAACATTACAATAATTGTGAGCAAATTGTTCTATATCTTGACTTCAGTAATGCAATTGATACTTTCACTCATGCAAACTTTATGGACTTAATTTGGATTAGACGTCTAATTAAATAGATTTTGGGGGATAGATCTCAAGGTTTTTTTGTTGTAAAAGTTTTGTACTTTGTATCTAGATGTAGTGGCGTTCCCCAAGGAAGTATTTTCACACCACCTCTGCATAATCGATGGATTGAATTGGAGATATCAAGTAGGCCTCCGTCAATCCCAGTAACGGGGAACTGCACTAACGTGGACTGTCCTGTTATTTCTAAAATGTGTTCCGAGCGCTGATGACTGCAGCAGATTCTATGGCTTCTATGCTGCTACAAAAACAACACAAAAACTTACGCTAACGTGTTAGTAGATAATTTTACAAAGGCGTCCTCTTGTATTGTTTGCGCAATCAGGCATAAGCAAATCGAACAAGATAACAGAAAACTTATTCTGATTATCAAGGCCATTGTTACCTCCAGTTCTCCCAATGATAGCGTTTTAGTACAGAAAGCTTTGATACTGATCAAGAAGTTGACGTAGAGCTCAATTACGATTATTTTGATTCCTTAGGCATTGGAAAGAAAACCCTTCAAATCATCCGACAACTCTTATTGATAAAGTTCATGAGCGTTTTGAAACACAAACAAATTTTAGCAATTGCGAGGAGATCAAAAGACACTAAAAATTACTTCCATTTCCTCGTTGGCTCGAACCTAACCAAATCTGAACGAGAGGCACAACATCAACTGCGTGTCAGGAAACGCAGTGTACAGCAGAATTGCATTAAGAGCTTGTGGAACAAGAATGAAAGGTTGTTTGAACAAAAATGACTATAAACCAAAAGGAGCAACTGTTTGGATCTAAACAATTTTTAGTGTTCGAAGTACAAAGCGTAACCATGCTGGAAAGATATTTCACTTTAACTTAGCTACTGATCGCAAGACAGCCCGATTTAGTTTGAAACGTTAAAACCTTGCTCGATATTTTGGCACCGGATCCAGCTGTGTACTGCAGGCTTGCATATACTGTTATCGGACACGGTTCAATAGGTGGGAAAAGTAGCAAAAAGGACTTCTTCAGGCAATCAGTAATTCACTTTTCAATTCAATCGAGGTGCCAATGTCCGATTTGAAAACCTTTTATTGTAATTGTTGTGATAAACTTATTAATTAGTCTCCACGTGCACCCGGGAGGCTATCTAATTCTATTCCAGCTTTTGATTTTAATTATTTACTGTTGTATTAGAAGCCGGACATTGTTTGGGTAGCCCCGGTTACCGGGGATTTCAGTTTCATATTCGACTATTGCAAACGGTGTAGTATTTAACGAACATTGAAGCCCTCATTTACAACATCAAACTTTTGTCGTAAGCATTCTTCGCAATTGTTTGAGTTTTGGTTACATTAGGTTATTTTCTCAGTCAATCTTTGGCGCGAGAATTCTCCGCATTTGTTCGACTGATTTATTTGTCTTATAATTATTTATTTAGATAAAAAAGATTTAGATTATTCGTATAATTAGGACTTATTCAGCATACAGCAATCTTTGGACTGTATTTAATTGTCCCAAACAATGACCGCTTTGTCCCCACCGCCTCTCCCTCCATTCCGCCATTCACTGTGTGCATGGGTTTTCGTACAGAAGAAGATGGCGTTATCTGCGTTCGATGTAAATCTTAATGTGCTCCTGGGTTGTGCCTTGGAATTGCTCAGACAACAAGTTGCATTGGAATGATATTTTGAACTTGTATGAGTTGTTTGCCAACATTTACAACAGAATTATCAGCCCTTGATCGAATATCTGCCTTTGAATTTACATTAGAGAAAGTAGACATGGTGATTTCTAAAATTCAATCACTGAAGCTGGAGATAAATTCTCTGAAGATACCGGAATACCCGTATCTTAGAGCTGCTTTCAGAAATCAGACTGACATTACTGCTAGCGATTGTAATTCAAAGAAACAAAAAGATGAAGACAATGAAAATGTGCTTGCCGTTAAAGAATTTCAAGACAGAAAACCAAAAGTTTTCAAGACGGGCACAATTATTAATCATCAGACGACAGTCAGTGCAATTAAAAAACCACCGAAAAGATGGTATCTCTACATTTGCCGTTTAAGCAACTCTGTCTTTACGGATGATATAAGAGAATTTTGCAAGAAAAAGGGAGCTGGTCTACTTTGTCTCCGTGAAATATCTAGGTAAGATTATCGTCTGAAATCTTTCCACTGTGTATTCAAAATCGATAAGGATCAAGCTGAATCTCCCGATTTCGGGCCCAAAAATGTTTTATTTTCACAATTTTTTTGAAATCAGAAAGCGAGGGAATGACTCGCCTCTTTTGATTCATTATTATCAAATTTCAAAACTGTCAATTACCGTGTAAAAGTTTGTTTACACAACGCAAGATCGGTTTGCATTAAGACCTCGCAAATATGAAGTCTTATTGAAGCTAATTATTTTAACCTCAAAATTTTAACAGAAACATGGATCAAAGGTAACGCAAATGATGAATTTTATTTCCAGCAGTGTTGCCCAAATGGCAATATTTACTTAAGTGCAAACAGAAAAGAAAAAAATGGCGGAGGATTAGCGCTGTTCTATGATGGAAATTTATTTGTCGATGATTTTTCAAACAGGTGTTTTAAAAGCGCGGAGGTGGCTTTTCTTGATTTTACGCTGGCAAGTCAGTGTATCTTTTGATTTGTATATACCGTCGACGAAATACTATTGTACGTCTCTTTATAAGTGAGTTAACATTGTTTATTGAGGAGAAAGCGCTGTTGTACAAAAATAACCTGGTCTAAAAGTTCAAGAATTTTAGACCAGGTTATTACATCCAAGGAGGTTGAAGTATCAGAACCGCTTGTAAGTTTCGTTACAAGCTCTGATCATGGAGTTGTGTAATGTGACCTTCTGCAAAATACGAGAATTTAGCTGTAACGAAGGCCTCGTGCAGAAAATGACAAAATGTTGACGTGGTAGCGTTTGCAGAATGTATTGTTGTTTTGATCGACAGAGATAATCCCGAAATTGTTTGGTAGAGTGTTTTAATGAACAAAACCAGCTATGTCGAAAAGAATCATCCTCTGAAAACTAAATAAATGAGAAATCATACGTGCCCATTCTTTGACGATGAGCTAAGAACGATTAAAAGATCCAGAAGAAAGTTTGAGAAAGCTTACCGAAAGAATGGTAGTTCCCAAGCCAAAAGCCGGTTTCTTAATTTGGTTTTGGAGTATATTGAGCTGTTTACCAAAAAGAAAAGTGAATACGTCGACAATTGTGCCGCTAGTGAGAATAAGCTTGTTAGGTAATCTTTGCTGCAGCAACTCTTAAGAAAAAAAATGTTGTCCTTTCTCAGTCACTACGGTAGCCTGAATGTCTAGCAAATAAGTTTAATGCTTTCTTTATTAAAAAAAGAAGCCGTATTAGTTTTACTACCTCCAAAGAATTGTCTAGAATTGATTGATTCACATACAACAACCCTGGAAAGTATTCAAATTTTCTCACTAAGCAATTTGCAATTAATTCTACCAAAAATTTCAAACAGTACGGCACCGCGTGATGTAATACCAACGAGGTTATGAAAATTGTTTTGACAAATTCTCCGGACTACTTCATGGGGTTAATTAATTTAACTCTCCAGACAGGATACTTCCCAAATCAATTCAAACAAGGAGTCGTGAGGCCGCTAATAAAGAAGTCTAACATTGATCCTGAGTTGTTGTGAAGTTATCGCTCTGTGACAAATCTAAGATTCCTGTCAAAAGTTTTTGAAGGAGTTGTATTTGAGAAAATAATTTCTATCTGGAATCCAATAATCTTATGAGCAAGTATCAGAGTGCTTTTCGTTGCTCGCATTCAACAAAAACGGCTCTGATTAAAGTCTTCAATGATATTCTTTGCTATCTAGACGAGTCGCATTCCGTGTTGTATTTTGATTTAAACCTGTCCGCAGCTTTTGATATTATTAATCATCAGTTTTATATGAGATATTAGCGAAAAGGATTGGTTTGCAATCGGTGGTGCTACTGTTCATTAAGATTTATTCTTCTCATCGTTCGCAGCAGGTTATCATAAAGGGATGCCGTTCGTGTTATGTTGAAGTTAAGACGGGTGTGCCTCAAGGATCGGTTCTTGCACTTTTTATTTTTTCCGTTTATATGTTGCCTTTAGAAGATAAGCTGGGAACAACAACTGGGAACAAAGTATCAATTTTATGCAGACGATACGTTCTTTATTTTGTGTTTGGTTCGACCCTCATTCAATGTATGTTTGATGATATTTTCACCTTGATTCAACGTTGGTTCTGCAATGCAAAATTGAGATTGAATGCGGATAAGAGTAAGTAAATGAATATTCGGAAATGTAAAATTGTTAAACATATTCTCTTACGTCTGCCAGAAAATGGTGACTACATTGAATACGAAAAAGTTCTAGTTTGTAATATTGATTGTCAACTTACTCTGCAACGACAGATCAACTTTGTTTGGTCAAATTTATTTTTTTATCTCCGTAAAGTGTGGTCAATTTGTGATCAAGTTAAAATATCAGTCCTAGTAAGAGTTTTAGTGTTATGAAGTGTTGACTACTGTCATAATGGTCTGCCAAGCTCTTTATTAGCAAAAACTTCAGCGACTTATGAGCTCTGCTGCGCGTTTCGATTGTCACCTTCAACACCAACCTCGCGAATTAGGCAACGCATTGTGTTCAAAATTCTTTTGTATGCGCATTGCTTTGAACATCAGCCCGGACAAACTCCCACTATTTTTATCGGAACTAATGAAACGAAAGACGATGGTTACAAGGTCTCAATATTCTTACAATTTAATTGTTCCAAATTTCTCTCTAATTTTGGAAGGTGGTCGTTCTTGCATGCTGTCTCTTTTGAG
>NC_134478.1:45549693-45659594 GCF_964194025.1 Convolutriloba macropyga
TGCAAACTTTATGGACCTATTTTGTAATAGTCGTCCAATTAAATCATATTTGGGGGATAGATTTCAAAGCATATTCATCGTTGGAAACGTTGTGGATTTTGTATCTAGATGTAGTGGCGTTCCACGAGGAAGTTTTTTGGGACCGCCACTGTGCTCCGTCTTTATAGTCAGGGATTTTTATTGGTGGTATCAGGTAGGCCTCCTTCAATGCCTTTGAAGGGATTAAAGGCGGCAGTATTGTGGAACTGCAGTAACGAGGATATCAGCTGCATTAACGAGGATTGTCCTGTTATTTGATATGTTCCGAGCACTTTTGACTGCAGCAGATTTTATCTCTGTGGCTTCTTTGCCGCTACAAAAAACAACAACCCAAAAATTTAAGCTAACGTGTTATTAGATAATCTCACAGAAGAGAGTAAAGCGCGCTCTTGTATCGCGTGTGCAATCAGAATTTAGCAAATTCAACAAGATAACGAAAAGTTTGAACTGATCATCAGGGCCACTGTTCTTTCCAATTCTCCCAATGACAGCGCTTTAGTACAGAATTTTTTTACTACTAAAGTATTGTTGTGATCAACAATACTAAAGTATTGTTGTAAGTTATTGCATTACTTTAGTATTGTTGTGATCAACAATACTAAATTTTTTGTTGTAAATTATTGTTTCGTGATCAAGAAACTTACGTAGACCTCAATTCTGACGATTTTTATTCCTTACGCATTGGAAAGAAGAACCTTGAAAACATCTGACAGCTCTTGTTAATAAAACTTAAGAGCGTTTTGAAACGCAAACAGGTTTTAAAAAAGCAAAGAGATCAAAAGACACAAAAAATTCCTCGAAATGATTTGTTGACCCGAGACCAACAAAATCTGAACGAGAGGCACAACATCAATTGCGCGTCGAGAAACGCTGCGTGCAGCAGAATTGCATTAAGAGCTTGTGGATCAAAAACGAAAGAGTGATTGAACAAAAACTGACTATAAACCAAAACGAGCAACAGTTTGGCTCTAAAAAAATTTAGTTTCCCATGTGCAAAGCGTAACCACGCTGGAGAGACGTCTCACTTCAACTGAGCTATTGATCGCAAGACAGCCCGTCGTAAATTGAAACGTTGAGATCTTGCTCGATATTTTAGCATTGGATCCGTCTGTGTTATGCGGGCTTCCATATACTCTTATCGGACGGTTGAACAGGCATGAATGGTAGCACGTAGGACTTTTTCAAGCAATCAGTAATTCACTTTCTGATTCAATCGACGTGTCTAACGTCCGAATTGAAGACTTTTTAGTCAGTTGCTTTATTGAGTTTGAAACATTTCTTCTGGCATTTGTGCTTGCTTGTCTACCACCGAAATGCTCCAAATATTATGTACCAATGTCGCAAGCCAGAGAAAAACTACGTTTTGTTATTAAAAGTTTCGAAAAAACTAGAGTTAACATTTGTTTTTGGGAAATGTATACAATTTTTTCTGGTTGACTTCTATATAATTTATGTGAAATTGGACTGCATGAAGTCTTCTCAATCCGGTGGGCAGATATTGATAGAATATTTGCTCGAGATTCGTCCGTGGAGCAATTTATCCAAAGTCGAAATGAGAAACACTAACATGTTTTGGATTGAGCTGTTGTTTCTCAAGCAGAGGATTTTGAACTACAGGCGGCTGAATTCCAAACTTTTCTATAATAAAGCTGTCACCCCTACATACACCGCAAATTATACTCCTCCCGAAGTTTTATATCACAGTCTTTGCCAAGCAGTTTGACGAGACATCATTGTTGGAGTCTCCTATCATTGAAAGCCGACTACCAACCTCTGTGATAAGTGAGAACTCAAACCAATGAAATTCTTCTCTCCGATTATTATGTTTTCTGAATTCGCAGCCCTCTTCTTTTCTTAAAAAAAGAAACGCTAAAAGCGGTAGTATTTGTCTTTTTCTTATCCATCCCTGACGGATCATTATCTCAACAAGATGGAGACTGCCAGTCGGCGCAAAGCTTGTGATATAGCAACTACGACACTCGAATATGAAATTTCTCATTTTATCGAACTAGACATAGCTTGATTTTCAAATCATGCTAAATTTTATCCAAGATTAATGCGTTCAAGTCAATGAAGAGCAGGAATCTTAGACCTAGATTACTAAGTAAGGTATATTAGGAGGATACTGAAACTGAAAAAATTGCCAAAAAAATTAAATTTTTCTATTTTTTCTTCAAATCAGTCTATTCCGAACACACGAACGGATCTTTACACTTCGGTCAAGAACGCAACTTGGATTTTCATCAGGAAGAAACTTGTTTTAGCAGTCATCAGCCATGCAAGTTACTTAAAGATATTCCGACAAGTACTATTGCGGCTGGGAACGGTTTTCCTCCATTTATTAATTGTTTTTTCTCCAATTTTCTTGCGCATTAAGTTCATTTTTTAAAATTTTTTCATCAGAACAACTCGCTCGCCATTTTCTGTAAATCCGCTCATCTAACCAAAGTTCATTAGAAAAGGCTACAGTCAGATATTAAAAATTTTTGCCCTATATTTATCTTGCCATGACGTTCACTTTTATCTGAGGGAATTGTTTTCAATTATTTATATTCAAAAATCCGACACAAATAGATTTAAAATTGGCACAGTTTTTAACAGGTTCACTTAGAAATTACACTGCTCTTTCGTTTCACAGTCGAATTATACGCCAATTGTGAAAATAATTGGGAGCAAATTGTTTTGTATCTTGACTTCAGTAAAGCAATTGATACTGTCACTCATGCAACAATTATTGACCTATTTTGGATCTGACATCAAACTTAGAAGGCTAATTTGATCACACATGGGGGATATAATTCAAAGGATTTTCATCGGTGGAACCATTTTGTACCCGGTCTCTATATGTAGTGGCGTTCCCCAAAGAAGTTCTTTGGGACCGCTCGTGTTTTTTGGTTTTTTATAGAAGCTAAAATGTCACTTTTTAACTACAAAATAAAACGAGCAACAGTTTGAATCTAAAACTTTTATTGATTAATGTTTACAGCGTAATGATGCTGGATTGACGTTTCACTTTGACTGAGCTACTGATCGCAAGAAGCCCGACAAAAATTTAAACGAAGGGACCTAGCTCGATGTTTTGGCACCGTATCCTGCTGTGTTCTGCGGGATTCCTTACAGTGTAATTGGAGGGCTCAACAGGTCCGAAAAGCAACACTTGTGACTTGTTCAAGCAATCAGTTTTTCACGGCCCATTTCACACGAGGTGTCAAACGTCCGAGTTGAAAACTTTTTAGTCGGTTGCTTATTTAGAATTGAATCATTTGTCTGGCTTTTGTACTTGCTTGTCTGCCTCCGAAAAGCTCCAAATACTATGTACCAATGTGGAAAGCCACAGAAAAGCTACGTTTTGTTGTTCTGTGAAACAGAACTGCATGAAGTTTTCTCGATCCGATGTGCAGATATTGATTGATTTTTCGATTCAAAGGGCTTGGATGGCGCAAATTTTTCAAAAACCAACACATAAAAAACGAAATGTATTTGGATTTAGTCTTTTTCCCAAGCAGAGGCTAGCGAGTTCAGGATGCTGAATTCGAACCCTTCAGTTCATAGACGGATCCACTTGACGTACGCAGCCAAATATATCCCCCACAAAATCTTTTTATCACATTAAATTCCCGGCCTTTTCACGAGAGAGCATTCTTCCAATCTCTTATCATTGATCTCCAAGAGCCAACAGCTCCTTTAATTGAGAACTCAAACCATTGGTTTTGATCGAAGCTAAACAAAGCAAAGCACAACTGCATTTACCTTGAACACAATGTCCAATAACGTTTGGCGAACAAAATCATATTCAACTTTTATTCAGCTTACACAATGTTGCTCTTACTTTATGGCTCTCCTGACCGTCATGCCAGTTTAAATAATTTGAGGTTACTCGAGATATTCAATGAAAAGTACTTGAGTTGGTTTTTTGGTGGAAAGAGGTATAGTGATTTTTTGTTGGCTGCTGATACGATTCCCATCATACACCAGCTTCTAGACATCAACATGAAACTGTCTGCTGCCCTTGCCAGCTGAAAAAATTGCATTATGTTCAAAATATATTTCGTTATTAAGAAGAACAACATATATCTACGCAGTGAGAACAAACAGTACTTGGTTTCCAAATGCCCACGCTAACCGATCAGTGATAACTCAATATTTTACAGAGTAACTCTTTTTTCCAATGATTTCAATGATTCTAGTGATCTTGACAAAATGTTTCCCCTAAAAATAAAGAACCGCTCTTAACAAGTTGCTTCGACAATCTAATTGTTTTCAAATATTATATAGCAAGAAGTTTTACGTGGTCAATCAAATGCCACTCTGCCGTTTACAAATTTTTGCTTGATCCTATCTGAGAGTATTTTATATTCATCCTTTTTTTTACCGCCACTTTCTGTAAAGATCTTTTTTAATACTGCCGAAAATTGTTCGATGATAAATTCAACTCTTTCACTACATACAACCTCAACTATTTTCTCTGTACTGGAGAAGCAGGTCCCCCTGCTTCCAAAGTCATGTAAGCAATCAAAAGCAAGATGAGCAAGAAAAACAGAAGGGGTCCTACGCTGACATTATTACATACAATAGGACCAAGATAAGTTTCGCTCTTATACGAAGCTCAATCATATGCATCGTGGATCCTGCAAACTCAGGTGATGAGCGAACGTCGATGCATTGATTGAAACCATTGTTAGGGAGGAGAGATTGGTACCCTAAGAGTGCAATGCGTCTCACATCTGGTGCTTTTTTTGATTCAATCAATACCCTCAAAAACCGCGGTTTTATATATAATTTTTCTGTATGCTGTTCTATAAAATTGGCAAAAGATGCTAACTCAATATAACTGCTCTTAGAACTCATAAATATTAATAGGAGTTGACTTGCCGCCCGGAAATGACCGAAAACCCTATCAGAAGAGTTGCATTCTTTTAATTGACCCTTTTTAAAATTAAAGAATCTTAAAAATCAAAAAATCGAAGGTACTATTTTGCATAATGATTAACTATGTGGATCTTTTCCATTTGTGCCCCCTCAGCCGAGTGGCCGCATATTATTTGCACCCCATAGACTCACAGGCCATATTTCTATAGAATGAATGGCTATGTAATGCCACATGCTTTTTAACGGGGGGGGGGCGCATAGCGTACTAGGGGCACAAGGAATAGACACCCGATGCTTTTTTAGCTTGGTTTTCAATTGAAAAATTGATGCACTCTATCTAAGTGTGGAAACGTAATTTTCTACCCGTCATTGGCGTAGTTGTTGCCCGCGTTGTTTGATTTGTGTCCATAATTTTAACTGGCAGCAGCTAAATTCTTGGAAAATAACTCCTGGCATATTGGCAAAATTGTTGCCAAGAGAAAATGATTTGTGAGAGGGTTGCTGTCTTGTTTGACAGTTCTATCGTTGGTCAATGGCCTGGAGTTCACAAAAATTTCCATTTCTGTGACTTAGTTCCAAAGTTATAATGCGTCATTTTCATAGAACCAAGAATGGTTAGGTTAACTCAGTTTCATGGAACCAAAAATGATTAGGTGCAGGAGGCTGGTTTAGTCTCCAATCAACCTACGGGCTGCGGAGATTTTTTCTCATGAAGTCATGGTCAAGTTGAGAAGCTTCAGTAGTATCTGCCCGGGCCGAGGAATTTGGCCAAAATTATGTAAGATCAGCGGCAACTAGCGTTGACAAGTCGGAAAATTCACCGCAATTTTCTTACATAATTTTGCGTTGAATGCGTTGAATTTAAAGACAAAAATTCAACGCATTCAGCGCAAAATTATGTAAGAAATGGCGGTGAATTTTCCAACTTGTCAACGCTAGTTGCCGCTGATCTTACATTGTTAGCGTTGAATTTAGCGTAGATCTTACATATTTAGCGTTGAATTTAGCGTAGATCTTACATATTTTTGCGTTGAATTTAGCGTTGATCTTACAAAAAATCAACGCGTAGAACTCTGGGTATGGGACTCGAACCACTGACCTCCTGTTTGCTTATCGCTTCTTCTACCATTGCGCCACCGTACCTTGGTTTCCGTAAGAGCCTCAATCCTTATAAAGCGTAGATCTTACATATTTTGAGTAGAATTCAGCGTAGATCTTACATACTTTGTGTTGAATTTAGCGTAGACCTTACATATTTTCCATTGAATTTAGCGTAAAACTTGCATATATTTCGTTGAATTCAGCCTAGATCTTACATATTTTTCGTTGAATTTAGCCGAGATCTTCCATAATTTCAACGTATTCAACGCATTTATCACGTGAGAAGTACTGGGAAAAATTTAAAAAATTTTTTAAGTTTTAAAAAAAATTTGAATTCGTAAAATGGTCTGAAATGGTTTTTGCACCGTATGAGAGCAAATGGTTATTTTTTTGCTGACTTCATTTTTCTCAATTGTGCAGTATAGGGGTCGAAACAGTAAAAAAATAATTTTTTGAAAAAAACTTGAAAAATTTGAAATCTTCAAATAGTGTGAATTGGATTTTGCACTATAAGAGAGCACTAAAAAATTTTTTTCTGTTTTCTTGTTACTCACCTTTGGAGTATAGGGTTCGAAATAGTGAATAATTTAATTTTTCGAAAAAAAAACTTTTCGAAAAAGTTTTGATATCGTAAAATGGTCTGAAACGGATTTCACACTATAAAAGAGCACTAAAAAGTGATTTTTCTCACCTGTGCAGTATGGGGTCAAAACAGTAAAAAAAATTAACTTTTTGAAAAAAAACTTCTTGAAAAATTTGAAATCGAAAAAAATGGTCTCAAATGGATTTTGCACTATAAAAGAGCACTAAAAAGTGTTTTATTTTGCTGACTTCGTTTTTGTCACCTGTGAAGTATCGGGTTCGAAACAGTGAAAAAATTGACTTTTTGAAAACAAACTTGAAAAACTTTTGAATTCATAAAGTGGTCTGAAATGGTATTCAAAAAGTTCAACATTAAATTTGTAAGATCTACGCCAAAATTCAACGCTAAATATGTAAAATCTACGCCAAAATTCAACGCAAAATTATGTAAGACTGGCTTGAATGCGTTGAATTTATGTAAGATCTACGCTAAATTCAACGCTAAATATGTAAGATCTACGCTAAAATTCAACGCTAAATATGTAAGATCTACACCAAACTTCAACGCGAAATATGTAAGATTGGTGTTGAAGGCGTTGAATTTATATAAAATCTACGCTAAATTCAACGCTAAATATGTAAGATCTACGCTAAAATTCAACGCTAAATATGTAAGTTCTACTCCAAAATTCAACGCAAAATTATGTAAGACTGGCGTTGAATGCGTTGAATTTATGTAAGATCTACGCTAAATTCAACGCTAAATATGTAAGATCTACGCTAAAATTCAACGCTAAATATGTAAGATCTACACCGAACTTCAACGCGAAATATGTAAGATTGGTGTTGAAAGCGTTGAATTTATATAAAATCTACGCTAAATTCAACGCTAAATATGTAAGATCTACGCTACAATTCAACGCTAAATATGTAAGATCTACGCCAAATTTCAACGCAAAATATATAAGATTGGCGTTGAATGCGTTGAATTTATGTAAGATCTACGCTAAATTCAACGCTAAATATGTAAGATCTACGCTAATATTCAACGCTAAGTATGTAAGATCACCGCCAAATTTCAACGCAAAATTATGTAAGATTGGCGTTGAATGCGTTGAATTTATGTAAGATCAACGCTAAATTCAACGCTAAATATGTAAGATCTACGCTAAAATTCAACGCTAAATATGTAAGATCTACTCCAAAATTCAACCCAAAATTATGTAAGATTGGCGTTGAATTTGTTGAATTTATGTAAGATCTACGCTCAAGCGTAGATCCTACATAAATTCAACGCATTCAACGCCAATCTTACATAATTTTGCGTTTTTTTAGCGTTGACACCTCGGCCCGGGTGTTTGTGCGATCCCAAAAAGCATATCGCTACATGCTAGGCCTTCCTTCTGTGTGTCTTTAGTTTTATTTCAGTTCTTTATGACAAAAATTTTGTTTCCAGTGGGTTAAACAGACAAGTGATCTAAGATAGTGGTTTAAGCAATTTGTACTTGTTCTTAGCTTCGACCTCATTTTATTTAATTTTGAGCCGCTCAAAGAAATCCATATAAGTCCTAGAACCCAATTTTTCCAATATAGTTTCAACGTGTTCTGATGCGAGTAAATGAAAAAAAGTGGGGTCTTCTCTTGCACGTTTTATTAATTTGAAGCCACTTTTTTCTATTGTAGGTCTCAGATTGAAGGAGCGTCCCCAGTGCTCCTGAAGTATAAACATTAGCAACCACATGGAATTCTATGTTGAAAATATCATGTTTTTAATCCTGTTTTAAAGTCTTGAGCTTTTTGGAGCTCAAGAGGCACGAAATGTGTACAAGAACATTGTCAATAAGAATAACAATCCCTCTATATCAGCCACTAAGAAAACAGCTCTCTCATGGAAGCGAAGTAAAATTCCCATCAACTTGTCGAAAAAACTGCCCAGACACTTGATTTGTGTTTAATGATTGTGAAATTAAGTATTGAGGCAACACTGGTTACTCGCCTTAGGTTCCAAGGTTTGTTAGAGTTCAAGGTTGGATGGTGAGCAAAATGCCATGCATTCTCAGGTTTAAGTATTTTTAACACTACTCGTTTCAAAAAAATTTTTGCAAGGTCGCTTAACACAATGCATTCTGTAGATGATACTTTGAAAATCGACAGTCTAGACCGACAAATTCCGCTTCCACGACGGAATATTTGTTCTGTAACTAGACTCCCTTTCCCCACAACAGGATATTTTTATATCTTGTACAGTCGTGACAATGGTCTTCGTCAAAATCTCCTGGGCTAATTCGTTGTATCCAGAGACTTAGGTTTTCTCTGCTTCAGTACCAGTATTGTCATTTTTCCATTAGCTGGTAACAAAATTACAGCGGTTTTTTGTCATCTACTGTTGAACAACTTAGTTTCCGATCAAATCGCCTGTTGCTATCTGACAGAAAAATTGTCTGATATGTCTCTTTTGTTTTGCGTCTCATTGGTTCTGTTGGAAAACTTGACACGCTGTCAGTGAGTGTGGGTTGGGCAGGTTCCTCTTATTTCTGGCGCTGATGCATCTTTGAAGTCCAAGTCGTTCAGTTGTTATAGGTGTATACATAGTTTAAGTCGACGAGTTCTTAAAAATCATTATATCTAACTATATCAGGCCGCACCAAAATTGCATTAACATTGGTTCGCAAGATCGTGCATGACATTCAGATGAATTTGAATTTTCTTTGGGGGCACTTATTCTGCTTGCTATTGCATCAAGAATTTACAAAAATGTACTAGCTTTATCTAGTACGGCTAAAAATACAATTTTTCCCTTGTTTTCACCAAAAAGCGAGTTTTAAGGGAAAATTGAGTTGTGGGATAACACATCAGTTGTACCGTTTGGTTTGCTATTAAACAACTGGATCAACTGGATTAACGGGAGTTCAAAATGTGGTGAATTGTCGTTTCGGTTAACATCTGAGCTTTGCTGTTGTCATGCAACAAAGGCGGTGTTTTTCATTTAAATGTCAAAAAACAACTTTTCGATGTACATTTTTTGACTGAGTGAATTGGGCTGAAAAGCAGATAAAATAGTAGGGGGGTCTTTTGACTTCTCTGGTACGCCTTTCAACATCAATTTTAATTTATGCTCTTGTTTATCAAGAGGGCATTTCGTTTCCACAATTTTTGATTGTGTAAGCCTCCGGATTGAGGTTTTCATTACACAGCCAGGTGTATGGCTGTTGCTTTTTGATTTTCTGCTTCGCTTTTTGTTTGTTAGAATAGAATCTATTTTTTTGCGCTTGTTGTGTCTATGTTGATTGGCACAATGGTCGCATTATCATCATCTGCGGTTGTGCTCTCTTTTTCTTTCTCATCATTGCTACCCCGGGTTGACCAAAAGTTTTAATCATAGAACTTTCATATTATGGACCATTGACTTCACAATTCAAAAATTTTTTAAGAGATTGGTAAAATTATAACTTTTCCTTAAATGAAAGTTCTATGACTAAAACTTTTTCATAAATGGAAGTTTTATGACTACAACTTTTCCATAATATGGAATTTCTATGGTTACTACTCCTCCATAACAACAGAAAGGAGGCATTGAAAGAGTCTTTGTTTTTTCTTGAGTCCTCATGAGCTTCTTAAACTACAAAGAAAAACAGTTTTGACTGTTTTTCTTGCAGAATAAGCAAAAATGGAGGCTCCTTTTTTCCAAGACATGATATATATAGCTAAAATCTAAAATCCCGGATAGGCAAGGAATATTACAGAAACAAAAAAACAAAGCACAATTAAAATACAGCACATGGGAGAAGGTGCCTGTAAGGGCACAAAGGGATGGACATTTAACAAAAAATCGGTTTTTTTAAAAAAAAATTTTTAGCCCCCAAAATTTAAACGAAGACGCGAAACAAAAAAAAAGCTGGTGCCTTGCAATCCAAAAATTAATTAATAGTTGTTTTTCAAACTTCTATTGCCTAAACTGGATGTGAGAAGATTAGTGGGCACCAAGAAAGGTGACAGTATAGCCTGCAGCCTTCCAGCTTGATGTCTATAATGTTTTATACGGTTTTTTTCTCTTGAATTAAGGCTTTTCACTGACCCGAGTCAGATTGAATTATAAATAGTGTTCAAATACCATGAAAACTATTCAACAGTAGTGCGTTGAGATGATCCATACACGTAAAAGGGGCAGAAGAGTTGATATTACGTTTTGCGTAGCGTTGAAAAACGTTTTTTGTTGATTAAATGCGTACTTGGCGAAAATCGTAATTGGTCTTTTTAATTAGCCTTCCGGTTCATTTAAAAAACGTTTTTTAGCAGAAAGGCACTCCCACTGAGGGTAGTACACGGCTATAATTCAACAATTTGGACCATAGATTTTTTTTCGGTCCTAAACAGAAAGTTTCATTTATAGTGGTTATAACGTATTTGAAACACTGGTTTCCAGAAAGATTAATTAATAGTTGTTTTTCAAACTTCTATTGCCTAAACTGGATGTGAAGAGATTAGTGGGCACCAAGAAAGGTGATAGTATAGCCTTCAGAGAATTCAAGTTTGATGTTTTATACGATTTTTTTTCTCTTGAAGTAAACATTTTCACTGTCTCCAGTCACATTGAATGATTCAATAAACGTTTTCTTTCCCTTTTGAATACGTCACGTATGACTAGTTTAGTCGGCTCTGGAAAAAAGTTAACAAGTTACGCATTACAATAAAATTGGCTGTTAACAAGCACTTAAATTTATTTTTTGCTTTATGAATTTTTATGACTACGACTTTTCCATAAAGTAATGCGGAAAATGTCACCTGAGGCTCAGATTTGAGTTGACTGTAAAGAAATTGCAATTTTCGAAACATCTGGCAATTACGATCTCTACATCTTAGGATTCAAAAAAATTTATGATGAAGTTCTATGACTACAACTCTTCCATAAATACGGTATCACTGAAAAATAATTTTTTCGAAATTTTTTTATTTAATTTTTTGAAACACACTAATTGTGACTTGTTTGAGCCTTCTTGATGATTTCGTTAAAAGTTTGTTAATTTACAACTTTCATAAAATCAGAGTTCTATGATTACAACTTTTCATAGAAGTATACAACTTTCCATAATATGAAGTTAAATTTTTATAACTTTTTGATTTATGGGGTCAACCCGGGACACTAATAGTTAATTGTAGAGAGAAATTGCATCATGTAATTTAAAATATGACAATATGGAGGAGACTAACTAGCTCCCGATATACACAATGGTAATGGCATCTAAATAATATAGCACAGAACTGTTATGAGGGACTGTTATGAGGGAGTAATATTGTTCAATTGAGATAAAAATCCGTCCCCTGATGAGCTTTGGGGTTTCTGATGTTTGTTAGAATAAGTCTTGCAGGAAAACAATTTATAGAGAAATTGAAAAGGGCAACGAAATGTTGGAGACGTTGACAACTGTTATTTTTTTTCTGATGCGCCACCCTATATCATTACCAAAAAGATTAGATGATCCCAGAGCTCTGAGAATGAGAGAACGTATATAGACTTGTGATGACGAAGAACAAGTCATCATGTTTCCCGAAAAAGGTTTGCTCCAATTCGTTCAACGGCCATTCGAAGACCGCAAAGAATATACCAGCTTTCTGAATCAAATATTCCTTTTTGATTGGCTGTTTGAAATTCAACTTCAATTTCAACAAAACCGAAAAAATCTGCTCCCTGACATATTATGTTCTCTATGCAGCAAAATTAATTGGGATTGGAAACTTGCATTTTATATTAGTTTATCAGTTACTATGAAAGTTTGTGTTGAATAGTTGCTAACTGCATTGTATTTTGCGACAAAAGTACCTTTAACGATATCATGTTTTAGGCATTATTAGTTTAATGAATACTTATAAATGTTTAACATCATTGTTTGCAATTTTCTCGACTATTGTCTTGTTTTAAATTATTGTCAAAGGTGCTAACACCTAGAGACAATTAACAAGTTTCTAAGCAATTTGTCGATCAGGAGAGAACTTTTACAAAAATTCTACCTCGTGTAAATGAAACTTTCAATTTATTCTATTTAAAAAAACAACTCAAATTATTATACACGTATACGCATATAACTACTTATGAGATAGTTACACAGTGCTAGGTATTGCCAAATTTTTCTTAAAATATAAAAAGAATAAATGTTCTTATCCTTCACAAAAAAAACGAAGATCGTGATGTCATAAATGTTAGGAAAACTCGAGAACAACAAAACATAGGACAGACAGATCAAATCATAAGATTGAAAACAAATAAGTAGCGCAAGTCATGAGCGTTAATTTAATTAGTTTTGGTAGACTAAACAAGAAAACTAATTTAGAAAGAATTAGAATCGAACTCAGAAAACCATTGAAGCTGATTTGTCTTAACTGATCGCAAAATCGCATCGAGAAAACACATTTTTGATCAAAAATTTTCTAGGTAGATATTACAGAGTGCACAAATTTTACTCCACAAAAATATTCGTTTTAAATTCACTTCGCGTGACCAAATTCCACTTTGACTTCAAAATTCATAACGAGATTTTGTTTGCATTCGAAACTCGACGTCTATATTATTTGCAAAAAAATAATAGCGTCCAATAAAACCAAAACTGAAAAAATTACATTGTACTTCAGTAGAAAAACATGGGGCAATCCTTAATGAGATTCAGTAACAAAAAAAAGAAAAACGGCAAAGTTAAAGAATACGCTTTTATTTTTCAAAATCAAATAATTTGAAAACATAAAAACCATTAGATGTCCATTGAAATCCGTAGAAAAGTCTCCCTATTTGAAAAAATTGAGACCTGTTCATATCCTGAATGTGTCGTATATCTAAAAAACAAACAACAAATACAGAACAAAAGCGTGTCGAAGCTGTTAAAACCAAAAAATATTCCGTAAAAACAGACATTCACCTCCTTTGAAAACCAATATTGTGACAGATGACCACTGAACAATCGGACTGGGTAACGATTGGATACAAAAGAACATAAGGGGCAAAGTTATAAAAATTAGATTGGTTTTTTTTACCACAATTAACGTCAGAATCATAACTTTAGCAGTCAACTGAAATCATATTAAAAGTTCGTTCTGTTCTCTCAAGGATATCCCTGAAATTTGTCAGTATTCAGAATTTGTCATGCGTCTGCAAAAAGAGCGACAAATGAAGTCAAACGTTTAATGACTTTATTGCGACTAACCGGGGTGGAAGCCGTTGAAACATTAGGCGATGCACTAAAAACTTCAGATCTGTCCAATTATGCCTTGTTCAACATCAATCAAAAATGGAATATGGAATCTGTAAAAAATGAGACTAGGTAATAAGTACACAAAAAAGATCAGCAACCTGCGAACTAGAAAAATGTCTATTTTTCTTAAGACATTTGATTTCAAAGTCTTGAAAAGCTTTTCCTATCAAAATAAACTATTTAATGCGTTTGTTTGTTCATTCGTAGGAAGCCACATCGGCGTGAAAAATAATTTAATACAAGAGGGAAGACAACTAAAGGCAAAAAACTCCTTTAAAATTTGTTGGAAGGCAGTTGGAAGCCGTTAAAACAAAAAAAAATGCCACAAAGTTTTCTACGTTGCCTTGTTTTGAAGTACCAATAATGTGATGTATTGTTTCTCAATGATGTGAAAAATAAGGAAAAGGTATCTTAAGCACGGGAAAATGTCCAAAAATTGAATATTTGTTCTGATAAAACTCGCACTATCAAATTCAAGAAACCGTAACTTTAAAGGTAAAAAGACAACAAATATTAATTTTTAAACCATCACAAGAGCTATTTGACCACCACAAGGGCTTTTTGCTGACTTAAAAATAAAAGTTGACCAGAAAAGAGAAAAATGTGGCAAAGCTTAAGAACCCATTGGTTATTTTGAAAGCAAGTTTTTAAAAACGCCAAAACGACCGTAGGTTTTCAACTAAAAAAAGTATGCAGGTTTCCTTGAAGCCCGTTAGGGAACCAATTGTACTTTTCAATAGAATGATTTGATTTGAAATGCTTGGCTCTGTAATTAACATAGACAAAGCAAAAAAGTATGAAAATTTAAAAAAAGACAGCCACTTACTACACTCCGAACTGTTTCATAAAGTGTTTATAAAGTGGACAAAATGTATTTCGTGGCGTTTTTGAAATCAAATGGATGAATTTTGAAAAATTTAGCGTACTTTTTAACCAAAAATGTGGATCAAACCGCTGAACAACTCAAGTCTTTTACCTTTAGAGGTAAGAGAAACATCATTATGGCTAAAAATTTCAACGTATCTTTTTTATGAGCAAAATTGGCGAAAAAATGCATAAAACTACGGAAAATTTGAACAAAAAAACAAAAATCAGTCAAGTGCTCGCAAGAAGTTCAACAACGATATTTCCCTGAAAACTGATATTCGAAAAAAATATTTTTAATTATATACTCTACGCTAGACGGGTTTCTTTTGTTGATGCTCACAACCCTCTCCGATGAATATATCGATCGGCCAAAATTGACTGAACAGAAAAAAACCAATTGAGCATAGACGTCCTCTCCCACTAAAGTTCGTCGGAGAAAAAAAAGCATTACTTTAAAGAGGGAATCTTCTGCTCTTAATGTCAATATGGGCAGCTCAATATCTGTATATTTTGTTTGATCTCAATATTGAAGTAGCGGTTTTGGAAACTTAAGAGAGAAAAGTTCAGCCGTCATAGTGTTATAGAGATCCACTTACAGAACACAAATTGCATAACTTATGCAATTTGTGTTCTGTATGTGGATCTCTATAACACTATGACGGCTGAACTTTTCTCTCTTAAGTTTCCAAAACCGCTACTTCAATACTGATATCCAACAAAATATAACGCACTTTTTTAATATCACGTAACAAAAACCTTCAATTTCACTTTCTCAAGAGTTCTACTGCTAACGAAACTGTCCAATTTCAGGTTTTAAACTATTCTAGTTTTGTAGGAGTAATTCTTTTAGAGGACAAAATTTTGGAGCAACTAATCTTTTAGAGGACAAATCAACTTTATTTATAGCCATACTCACAAATAATTTTGGCTGATGTTCGAAAAGAGAAGTCTTAAATACCTAGTTCAAAGCGTAAAAAGACGGGAATATATGATACCCTTTAAAATATAGAACCTTTATAAAAAAAATTAGAAAAAAATCACCTTTTGAGTTCAAAATATATATTATGCCACTTAAACTGACCCGAAGGCTAGTGAAAAAAACCATAGCAGAGGACCGATTTCTAAACTTTGAGCGAGCTAAAACATTTAAAATGTATGAGGTTTCACTTGAATTTTCTTCGGCGAATCTTTTGAAGCAACAGAAAAAGTATTCTCTGTTAACAATGATATCGGTGTCTGTATGTATATGTATTTCCGATTGTGTGGACGGAGGGTTTGATAGGGTAATGGTTTCATTCAATTTTTTAGAAAAAGATTTAGGTGTATCCTTCTCTCATATTAATTTTACATAAATTGAAAATTATCAGACCCGGTTGGGAGAACAACTGCAAAAAACCAAACTACCATCTCACAGCGTGTCTCATAAGATTTTTCAAGATTATACTCGAGTTAACAACCAAATCAATTATTGAACAGATCTTCGTGTAAAGCTGACGTCTTTTTGTGGCTGATAAAACATAAGAAATTGAAAGTTTCAGATTCACCGAGTTGGACAACAAATTAAAAAACAAATACGAGTTTCACATCGTTGAGAGCTGCAACAACAAACAAAGATGACCAACCAGGTTATTCATTTTTCTCTATTTTTCAAGTAGACAATTGACTATGTATTATAATCAATCAGTATGCCTGTCTTTCAGAGCCCATCTCGATGTTCGTATTCAGACTATATGATAAGATATTGCAAGAATCGTGCAAGATTGAACTCTTGCATGATTGAACAATTTGTAAAAAAATCTTGCAAGGTTTTACAAGATCCTACTCCCCTAAATTTCAGGCTTAAAAGAATTTACCAAAATGGCTCCATTTGATATATCACAAAGTAAAGGAAGTAAAAGTTTAAGTTGAACTTTCGACATATAAGTAAATATTTCTTAGCTGATGTTGCTGAAGTATATTTTTGAATAAGGCTTCTAATTTGAACCAAATCATTGCTTCAAACTTGATCAAACCGCAATTTTATCAGTTTATATAAACCATAAGGTTGCTCCATAAGTTTGACCTTCCCAACATTAATTATGATCATAGGCCAACTCGCCATTCCTCCCTGTAGATAGCAATAACTAGTCCTTAAGTTCAAAGAACAATGTGTTGAGTGCAGAAAACGACACTAGTAACGGTCATATACGGCAACGGCAAAAACTGTACAGTTTTAAGCTGTAAATTAACACATATAAGATAACCTATATCTGGAAGAAACCGTAAAATCTAATACTGATACGGACACTAAACATCAGTGAAATTTTATACATTTAGGCCAGATTGACTTCATTAATTATAAGAGTAGAAAAATTGTTACTCGTGCTCGAGACCACGACAGTGGCGTGAAGACCAACGGAGCGTCAATTTTCGAATCTGCAGACTGCTGATTCATTAGCGGCGTGGATTACACCTTATGTGGCAAATTGTTGCTCAAAGAAAAAAAAAGGACAAACTCAACAACGACAGTACCAATCCCGACCTACAGTCAAGAAGTACCTTTTGTGGAATGTGCGGCCACGATGCACTCTTGAAACTTAGGAGCCCTATGATCCTTATAAAACTATTAGACATTTTTTAAAAGAGATCAGAGTAATAACTTCAAACGATATTGCGGCAAAAGAGTAATAGAGCATAAAGTCTCAATTTTTTGTCCACTATCCAAGGAGTAGGAGAGTTTGATAATAATTTCCTATCATGTTTAACATTAAAAACACGCATTGCAGGGGAGCAACTGGTAAAGATAAAAAATTGTCTCAGGTTTTTGGGAGACCTCGAGTCAGACATTTAAACTATTAGATGGCATAAAAAGCAAAAATGTCTCCGTCTGAAACGATAAAAAACTTTTAGTTCAAAAATCAAGCAAATATGTTTGCAAATTCTTCAACATGTTACAAACCGCAAATAAAAAACGAAATGGGATATAATACAAAAAGAATGTTAGAAAACCATGTGAAAAATTAACTAGTCGAAGAGATTATTGTAACTTGTGCAATAGATGTGGAGTTAAACATTGAACAAAAAATTAAGAAATGTACGGAAGTACTTTGCTAAAAAGTGTTGAAGTAAAACTCAGCCCAAGTCAGCTGAATTGAACAAGAACAACAATTTTGGTTAAATTTCTAATTTACGAGAAAGACTAGCAAAAAATGCAAGTTAAATTCTGTGCTGATAGTGCCCTGATATTTTTATTCACTAGACTGAGCTTGGTCCAATTCAGTTAGACGGGAAAATCAGACACCGAGAGGCCTTTGTCGGTCTTCAACTAACGCTTCATAGATCACTAATTTGAGATTGAACTAAAGTAAGTTCAGCAACAAATACCAATATTTTTGTAGTCCGATAAAAAAAGTGAAGTTTCTGCGAGAGACACACTGCCTCAAGAAAACATCAACAAAGAGTGTGAGGTGAGGCTACCTGCAGTCAAAGGATACAAAATACCAAAATACTGCAAATCTATAAAAATGCATCTACATTTACGAGACAGGTTCGGAGATTACCTTTAGACGAGACGAAGACTAAAAGGTCATCCCGGATCCTTTGCAAACTGGTTGTGTCACTAATGCGTCAACAGTAATGGGTCAGAGGAGGAAACGTATTTTTACTGACTTGAAAATCGCCATTATGGGCAATGTATGGAAGACAGTTGTTCAATCCCAGATATGTTGAACATGTTATATATTCTTTTGCTTGATTGATAGACGCACTCTATCAGACGGAACTTGACAAGTATGTAAAGCAAAAATGTACAACCAAGACATCTCAGGGGATTTTCAAGATGTGCAGGTTTCCTGAGGCTTTGAGAAATTCCGCATCAATCATCTGGTATTGCATCGAGACGACTCTCAAAGGAATCAATGGTAGTGATAATGTTTCAAAACCATGTACTGGAGTATGAATCAACGAAAGAGCAATAGATTGTCCTGGATATGTTATTAGGTGGACAAAATGTCAGGAGTACAGGTTTAACCTGGGTTAAAAAGTATCTACTTGACCAAAAGCAGAATATTTTAGGAAGGACTGCATATGGAATCGGGTTATATTAGGGTTCGATGTAATATCTTGGAAAAGTAGACTTGGGATCAAGTTGGATAGAAGTCTTCTCTGTGGGTAAGGAAAGTTCACTAACAGTGAAATTGGTCTTGAGTCAACTCATGTCAATATTTGGGATATCATAAACGTTAGTATCTGACAGTGGTCCAAATTGTGTTCGCGAAGACCTAAGACAGTGATGCAAAGATTAAAACGATGGAGTCCTCCACTTACCATCCAAGAGCAAATGGACTTGCTCAGCGGGCAATACACAAAGTAAAACGGTCTCTTCAAGCCTGGTGTTTATGTCCGAATGTGTCATTTGGCACCTTTCCACATAAAGTTTTGGGTGTAAAAGGGGTAACATTTTGGTGGAATCACTAGGGGACGGAAAGTGAGACTTCCATCAGTCACTGAATTTGATCTGTATAAACTAGTTTTTTTTCATAGTGACGAGCAGTTCGCCAACAATTCCAGCCACTTTTATTAACCTTACAGAATGATCACTTCATTCATCCAGTCGGATAACTCAAACAAGACAGCGTTTCTTAGCAACAACCAAATTGCAGGGATGGAAGATGGCATCAAGACTGAATCTACTGATCAACAACCTACTGAATCACGTGATGAGAGCATTAGAGAGCACATAGTGTTGACGTTACTTAATTAGACTGGACAGATTTTAGTAGTTGAAGGGGAACAACCCCCAAGAGCCATGAGATGTTCAAAACGACAAAAGAAATAGTCAAAAACATTTGGAAAACCTTGACTTACAAATCTGCTTTAAAACAAGGAGTAAAGATGTGATATATCGCGAAGTAGAGAATTAAGGAGTTCGAGTTGACACTTCGATATAAAGAAAACTTTCTTGCTAAATCGAGATATTTAATATCACCATGCTATTGGATTTCTGACACCATGTAGTAAATGATACTTTGCAACATTTAACAAATGCGTAACGGAAGTGTAAAATCAGGTTTTTGAACATCTAATTAAAAAGCGCAAAGAAATAGGAGTAAAATTGCGCAATTTCAATTTCTGAATTTTCGAACAAAAAAATTTTCTCTTAAATTTATAATATTCACAATTTCTTTGTTTTGAAAGTCTTTCTTAAAATTGGTCCATTTGTTGCAAATAAAAGTAAATGTATCCTCTAATATTTGAGTTCTGAATCCTAAGACAATTAATTTGTAAAATTCTAAAAGCGGTAACATTTTTTGTCAACATGACTGGCGTCTGCCAGTGCCAAACTCTAGAATACTATCAATATCTCAACCACGTGTTAAAAAGTTGGGAATGACATTATATTGGCGTATATTGACGCAAACGCTTTTTTGTCTTTGAATTAATTTTTTACTCTGGCAAGATGACTAATCCAATGGAAGATTATCCTCCAATTTTCACGTGTTTAGAATTTAATCAATTTTTTGTACGAGACGTGAATCTTTTCTGCATATCCTAGCAGAGACTCCGACTAATAAAAAGACCGTCTTCGAGAAATATAGGGCGTGAAAAGAAAGTTCTGGATAGATTTTTGATATAAAACGAATTTGCCAGAACTTTGCCTGATTTTCTCAACCTCGGCTGGAACTGAAACCAACTTAATCGAGTTTGGCTTGACAATAAAACGATGTCCTTGAACATGGTTGGATAACAAAACATTTCCTAGAATTTGGCTGGACTCCGGGTCAAGGATTCAGCAGATGTAAGCGGTCCTTTTTGAGACTTTTTGGAAAAAGAGTTTGCGCCCTTTTTTGATAAAGCTTTGCTTAATTCTCCTATATTTGCATTTTTAATAAAATTTGCTGGTTTGCTTAACTTCATTTCGCAAATTTTGAGTTCGTTTTTTTACGAGTGCCCTTCTAAACTCTACTACAGTTGTTTGTTTGTGTTAATTTTGCTTGATATTGATAATGATCCATTCAATTCTCCCACAATTGTCTGTTTGTACAAAAATGCTGCTCTGTTTGTGTTTTTTGGAGAAAGAGGAAAGGGTACATCCAGAAATTAATGGAAGAATCTCAAATGGTCGTGTTATCAAACTTGACGTGAGAAATGTTTCTGACAACACATTAGCTATTTCATCAGTTCTCATGCGCAATCTATAAAAAGACCGTGCTACACTATCTTTGGCCGATGATAGGCTCTGACTCGAACCATGAAAAGACCGTTCTCGACTCTCTTTGCTTATGAACAGCTCTTGGCTCAACCCATGAAAAGACCGTGCTCGACTTTACATGGCTTACGAACAGACCTTGGCGCGACCCACGAAAAGAACGTGCTGGTTCTTTTTCCATCAAAAAAACCGGATTGGACGACCATTATTGTATATGAAAAAAAAATTAGGCTTGACCAATATTATCTATGTAAAGAATTTGGCTCTAATTTTTTTTGTCTATGAAAAGGATCAGGCTCGATCATTTTTTGTCTATGAAAAGATTTATACTCTACCGTTTTTGTCTATGAAAAGAATTATGCTCGAGCCGAGCGTTTTTTGTCAAAAAAATAACGCTGGATCTATGAAAACAATTAGGCTCGAACGTTTTTCCATCGGAAAAAATTAGGCTCGACCGTTTCTTGATCTAAACGAATTAGGCTTGACCCATAAAAAGAGTTTAGCTCAATTTGACTGAATCTTCGACCATGTAATTAAAGTCTCTTTTACCCCCACCCCATCAGACTTTATCACTTTATCAGACTTCATAGTTCTTTTCATAAGTCGAGGCTTTGACCTGGGTAATAACTTCCAGTCTCCTTTGTCCTCAACATCAAATACTTTGTTGCTCATTTAAGTGCTGATCCCAATGAATATGAATGGAAAACGCATTACAACCTAAACACCGCTAATTATGGATGGATTAAGAGTGAAACCTGGGCCCGGGATAAATGAGAACTGTATTGTTGTAATTGCAGAGAACTGCAACAATGTGATACATTTTTCAATTGATTCAATAAAATTATTACCCCTTAAACGACGTTTTGCTTTATTTATGACACCGAATTACTTTTCCCAGGAGACATCCCAGGTCCAGGTACAGACTTTTGAAAAGACAAGGCTTGACTAAAGTGTACTATGAAAAGACCCTACTCGGCTGATTTGAGCTATGAAAAGATTTTAGCTGGACTTTAAGACATTCTGGACTTTAGCTCGACTCAGATTGTTCGCAAAAGACATTAGCTGGACCCAAAATTTTACAAAAGACTTTGGCTCGATCCTCAGTTTGGGCTGGACTTAAACTCGACACAATGTTGGCAAACAGAGTCGAGTTAAAAACTTTTGATGGGTCCATGATTGGTCTTTTCATAAGTCTGCTTTTTTGCCATTCAAATTTTTCGTGCAGTTTTGCATATAACATAGTCAGCATGTATGCTCCTTCATCTTTTACAATTCAGAAGAACCACAAATCCCTCAAAAACCTGCATTATTTTTTTAAAATGATAGCTCAAAAATTTGGAAGGGAAAACAAACTGATTAACGCCGAAATTTTGTCATGGTCAAATGGACTAGGACCAATAAAACACTTAAGCTAGCTGGTTTCATCGAATCAAGTAATGTGGTAATACACTCAAGCTGCCATATCTCTTTATCTTAATATTTGCTGAAAATCTTAAGGCTTTTGGCAGTTTTCCAACTGTTTCTTAAGTTGGACTGCTCTGGTGCAAAGGTATTTCGTCTTGCTTCTGCTCTGCTTCTGTATGTAATGAAGCAAAAAAAATTAAAAATTTTGAATTCTGAAGAAAAAAACAGACTTAGCTGGACTTTCTTTGTTATTTATTTCAACCTGAACTCCCTGCGTTATTTTTTTTAACTGAAAATCTTTCAGAGTGTGATTGATGTCACATCAACTGAACCAGCTCCTTTTGAAGGCCAAGGAAAAAAGATTTTGACAGCGCTCAAAGTTACTCATTCGACAATTTCGGTTCTCGGATGTTTGGGCAATGTTCTAATCATGCTTGTCATTTCGAGATGGAGCAAAATGACGTCAGGAGCCTCATTCATGTTCAGCTTGGCTGTTGCAGACTTTCTAGGAATTGTTTCTCACTCATTGTAATAATAGTAACATTTAATTTTCAATTGCAATAAAAAAATGCGCAGCCAGCCCGCCAGATCAGCGTGTTCATGTCATTATTATCCACCAAATAATTTTTCCACAATAGCAACGTCATGAATTCAATCTTTGCGAACAAACGGATGTAAATATCATACTAGTCATAAGACCACACTTAAGTATCATACCTTCAAAAAGTTCCATACTTATAAAACATACCATTCTATTACTATTACAAATGATCAGTTACATTATTGGAAAAAAAAATCAAAAATAGAGGACTAGATTTTGGAAAGTATTATCAATTCAACGCACTCCCTCGTGGACCCCGCAAGAGGTTTACTGCATTGGTTCTTCAATTCTTTTTATTCCAGAAGGCTTCTGAGTTAGCCATGGTCAAGAGTATAACAATTCAGGCAACCCTTAAAAGTTAATACGTAATTTGTATAATTTTTTCGGTGAGCTTTAGGGATAAAACACGATGTTACGATTCAGATAGTACCAAAAACATCATTCAATAAAACTAAGCCGTAATTTTGATTCATTCTGGAAAAAATGGAACTGAAGGGCAGTTCTAATTAAGCTGGATGCGGATTACTATACACAAATTACAGGTACGCAAAAATCAATGCTTTGCTCAAAAGCTGAGTTTTGAACATGTTCGATGTATTATTCGTTTATTGCATAGTTCTAAATGTCTCTCATGTGATTTATAATTTTTGAGAAATTCTGTTTTCATGGGAAACAATCAATGTTTATCCATGATTTTGATTTATTAGTGCTACACAATGTGTCCTGCTATTTGTAGTTGCTATTTGTAGTAGTATTCCTGAATTTTTATCTTATACTCAAGTCTATTTTTAAACGGAGAGATTCGGTATCTTTTTTAATCGGCATCGTCTTTTTATCGCCGTTTCAGTGAAATTTAGTGAATGTGAATTAATGAACAGAACTTTCAACAATCCTGTAAATTATGTAAATTCAAAAAAATTATGTAAATTTATTTGAATGAAAAACAAAAACCAAGAAATTTATATTCTTTCAATTCGCTTTGCGAGCGAGCTAAAGAAGATTTTTAGATATATTTGCTCATTATTTCAGAATTTTTCTGTAAGGAGTACTTCTGAATTTCTGCAAAATGAACGCTATAGTAACGTTGACTACGCTATAAATAGAGGAACCAAATTTTTGCTGTGGAAAAAACCAACTCTTTTTTACCTCTAAAACCTTACATACCGACGATTTCTTACGTTTGAATACCGAACGTACCGAATCTTCTAAAATTGAACAATTGGAATCTCTCTTTCGTCCAAAAACGACAATACCGAATCATTTTTACGTTCGAAACAGACAATACTTAAGATATCTTACAAAGTTTTGTCGCTTTGGTTTGATTGTATCAACTACGAGGAAGCAATTTTGTTTTTTTTTCTTTTACCATTTTGCTTGACTACTGAGAAAAAGTAAGTAATGGAAAGATCAATGGGTAATATCAGAAATTGAAACGAATTTGACGGTCCCGTTCCAAAACTGACAAGAACACTTTAACCACTGAAGATAGTTCTTTTTTTGTTTGTACAAAGTGGGGTTAACTTTCAACAGCAAGGTACCGCCGAGGATTTGCACGCAAAATTCGTTTCAATGTTTCTCATTATGGGCAAGATTTTTTTTATGAAATTGACCCTCTCTTTTGCTTTTTTGCAACTTAACTTTAAGAAGTTTTGGATGATGGAGCTTGGAATAATTTTAAGGTCTTATGTAAGGCAAAACTGAACAAGACGTGGAAGTATCAGAACTCAGATGTAATTTATAGTTAACTTACTCAGCGTAATCAAAGGTCTTTTTAACTGCTAATTCGACTATGAAATCGAGCTCAAACTTTCGATTTTTCGTTCACATGATATTTTTGTGTGCTGGTATTTTCCAGCATAATTAATTCCACGTCTGTGGGTATTTCCTGGTAAAAATTAAAACCACAAAAAATGAGAACTCAAATTTTCAAAGCCATCAATTTTATCGGTTCTCATTTCTGACGTGATTTGTCTCACGATGACTAATTTTTGTTACTTTTAAGAGCGGTAAGAGAAAGAAGGTAATAAAAATATGGCAAGAAAATTCCAGACAATCGCTAGTGAATGAACGATTATGAGCAAGAAGATTTAATAGAGCATCATAATACATCTATATAGGAACCAGCTCCTTCTAAAAAACAAATGAGCTCGATCCAATATTTTACTCTCGGTTTAAACTTCCCTTGTTTCACCTCTATTTGTGATATTGGATTATTGTTCAACCAAAAAAGAAATGAATATTTTTTGGTTAGTTTAAATTGAAATCAGAAGACTTGAAAAATTAGAATAAGAAAAGAAAGAAACATAGTTATTTCTGTCTTGATTTTTGAAAACTAAAAAAAGTTTATTATAGTGTACAATAGTGTACTGCATTTTGGAGAATCGAGCTATAAAAGGATTGTACTAGGGCCGAAGGACATGTTAAATCTTTGATTGTGAGTGTAAAAAACGCATTAGTCTAATGACTTTTGACAGAAGAAAATTTCAAAGAATATTATATAATTTCAAAGAAAATAACACAACTGTCCAAAAAATCAATTATACGCTGTACAGTCCAAATGACAGATAAATAAGCCGTGTACAACTGTAAAATAAATCATTTTACGTCTGCTTCTCGAGGTCAGAAAAACTTAATAACTTGTTAAAGAGGAATTACGTAAAAGATACTGGGTTCCAGTTTTTTGAATTTTTAAAGCATTTTTATGCGGTCATTGTTTCAGCCAGTATTTACGTTTTGCAGTCGTTTGATTCAACAAATATTAGTTTTGATAATTACTTTCTCTTTCATAAAATTAAAATGGATATCATTACAACGGAAACATTTCGCAATTGAAGCTGCATTCTACCTCGGAATTATTGACTCGGGTTTACCTCTTCTTGGGTGGACTTTAATGACCGTGAATAACGCATTCTGTGTCGGCTGCAGTTTTTTCTCATGGATGGTTTCAATGAGTACATATTACATCACTATCCTCCTCAGCTTAGACAAGTGCATAGCTGTCTTAATTCCCTTCAAATATCGCGAACATAGCAAACCGAATATTTGCGTTCTTGGCACAACTCTGGTATGTATTTTCTGCTGTTTGTTCTCGGTTCCTGCGCTATTCGTATACGAGATAGACCCCGAGACCAACGAATGCCAAATCCAAAAGTTTGACAGAATAAGCTACGATCTTTTCGCAACTGTTATTTTGCCAGTGATTTTTCTCTTGTCTGGCGTAGTACCAGGTGTGAGTGTAATCACACTGACGACGATTACAGTGGTACGAGTTAGAATATCAGCACGGCGACGTCGAAGCGCCCAATCTGTGGACACAAATTCGGGACAAGTACCCCATTCAGCCCTTCGTAACCGTGAAATGACTCGACTAATGGTAGCCATGGGAGTGGCTTTCAGTTCTCTTTGCTTCTGTAACATCATCAGCATCGTCGTGCTGATTCTTTCAGGTAGTTCTGAATCGGGAATTTCCCATCAGAGTGCCAACCGAATTCTGACAGACATTCTGTATACCATGACCAATTCGGTCAACTTTTACATTTACATTGTGTTCGGACGAAAGTTTAGAGCTCATACTTTGGCTCTACTTGGACTTAAAAAGATCGAGGAAGAACAGAACAGACCAACAAGGAACAGATTGCTTCTCTGCATTGGCCGAAAATTTCAGTCAATAGTTTGCTCTGACATTTAGAAGACTGTCGTTCTAATCGTTTCTTTTCTGAGTACTGCATGTTGACGTACTACAATTTCGGTTAAAACAAAACTTTTATAGTCAGTCCCATAAAGTTGCAACGCTTTCGAATGTTTCAAAGGTCACAGTTCAGATTTAAAACATGCATTTTGATGTTCATTCGCATGCCAGGATATTTTCGAACGTTCGCTTGCGCGGCAACTTGATGGGCTAGCTATATAGTCAGTCCCATAAAGTTGCCGTATTAGCGAAGTTCCAACGTTCAAAGCGCAATTTTAAGCAGATATCAACGTAATGATGTTCATTTGCCTGTTATAAATTTTTCGTGGGTTTGCTTGCGTTGCAATTTTATGGGACGCACTGTAAGTTGCCATTGGGTTATTTTGTTTGATATGTGTAACAGCAAGCATTTAGGATTAGTAATATCCCTGTTATTTCAATTCTTTTTCATATCATTGTGTGTTTTCTATACGTCATGTCAGTTTGTTTGCTTGTTCAGAAACCATGTATTCTTTCAATGTCCACTCAGAAAGCATGTGTTGTGTTTCAAAAATTTTTCAATAGAAATGCGTAGATGCCAGGGAAATTTAATTGGAGCATGTACTCGGAAATACTTCTCTTACAGCCGAAAAATTTAATCACATCACCCAAAGAAAATAGCAAAAATATTAGAACAGAAAAAAATGACGGGTGAAAAGGGCGAGATCCTAATTGTGAGTTGAAATGGGTTTGCTGCTCTTTGTCTGTATTTTTGTTTTTAGAAACTTAGTCAGGATTCAACATTTATTCATCTATCAGTTTTATACGTGCCTCCTTTTCGGTTGTTTGATTTGTTTCGAATGATTTCAGTTTATGGTAGCAGTCAAAGTCATCTCGGGGCCTACCTAACTGTCGGAGGTTAGTTTTGGAAAAACACGTGCTAGCTTAGCAGCCGATAGAGTTAGAAGACCTAAAGCCGTTCTGACTTCACGTGACCTAGCAGTTTTGTCGGGGTCTGTGAACGTCCTTCTCACTCTGCACGAAAGCCATTTTCCTCGTGGTGTCCACTCTTCCAATATCCAGACAATATCGTTGACTTCCAAAGTTGCTTTTGGTCATTTCCACTTCTTTCTGGTGTTCAATGTTAGGACGTATTCTCTCAAAAACCTTTTTCAATTCGCTTCAAGTCGTTGTCGTACTTGTATCCAATTCTTTGTCTGGAGGGAGGGATTCTTTTTAGAGATACAAGCTGGAACGTTAGAAAAGGCTCCAACAATAAAAAACTAAAAGGAGGTGAGATAATCTTCGTCTTCAATGTCACTTTTGACATGTGTTAATAATCCTGCGTTGAGTAAGCGTTCAGTTCCAGTTACAATGGCCGAGAAATTGTCGCATTTCTGCTTAACTGATCCCAGATTCAAGAGAAGACCTCGTATCACTGGAGTAAGCAGCAGAAGTGGGGTTCAGACGCAATTCAATTTACTGCTTTAGAAGTGTCTGTCTAATGAATTCATAGTCCAATTGGAGTTATTGCCTTCGTAAATGTTTTCTGGCTCCCAGAAAATTGCTACCATTGTCGCTGAGGAAGAGTGCAGGTTGTCCACGTCTGTCAATATATCCATAATTACAAAGGCGAGATCTTATCTGCCTGCTGGGTTTGCTGCTCTTTGTCTGTCTTTTTTCATGGAAACGTAGTCAGGATTCGACATTTAATGATCTATCAGTCTTACACGTGCCTCTTTATTGGTTGATCAATTTGTTTCGATTGAGTCGAATTTTTGTCAGCCATCAAATTGTACAATATTTTAGCGGTAAGAATATGTTATGAGGTCAGAGAATTGTCGATATCAATAACCACGGGAGAGGGAGCCTGGGTAGTTCATTTTACATTAGTTTTAATAGTTACACTGATCATATATGTCTTTACTAGTCAAAAAAGTCGTGCAGTTTTGTAAGACATCTTGATTGTCTTATTAATTTTGTATATGATTGCCCTGTTATAGTACAGTGGTAAAAAAAATACAATGACCGCAGCAAAAACATGTTTATTTTTGTTAGTATCTAAGTAATCATGTAAGGTGATATATTTAACGTCAAATTCTGACAAAATTAGTGTGTAATGAGCTGCAACAGTAATGGAATTAAAATTTACTCATACAGACTAATTTGTGGTTCTCAATGTAGTCTATCTTAGAAAATGCTTTTGATGTTTTCTATACCTATTTTCCAAAAATTGCCATGATTGAGTATAATTAGGATAAATTATTTTTTTTAAATTTGTAATTATATAAATTGACTAAATCTTGTATCTTTATTATAACTTTGCTTTTAGCGAACTGTAAGCTCGGCTAAATTAGCGGTTTATCATTATCAGAACTGAGCACAAAGTTATTTTGGTTAAAATAGTCACCGTTTCAGGGTAGTTAAACTAAAGATTCTATATAAAAACCTCAAACTTGTTCAAAGAAGTGCTAAATATAGAATACTTTTAAAGACATTCAATTATCCAACGAGACAAAACGGTGAGTCTTTATACATAAAAATTGGTCTTAGTATAACTACTATGAAATGACAAAACTGAATTAAATCTATTTGTGCCTAATATGATTTTTCAAAATATAGAATATTTTTAAAGTCATTCAATTATCCTACGAGACAAAACGCTGAGTTTTTTTTCATAAAAAATTAAATTGTCTTTGTATGACTACTATGAAATGACAACACTGGATTAAACCTATTTGTGCCTAATATGATTTTTCAAAAAAATCAATGGCTTTCAAATAAAAGTATGTTTAATCATCCTACAAATTTTTAACTGGTAAGTTGTTTTCATATTGTCACCAAAAATCAAATTGTTTAGGAAAATTTAGTGAAAAACTTTTTCATATAGGCAGTGAACCAAAAATTTGTAATTAATACAACCTTTTTCAAAATGGAAATTTTACCTTATTTGCGCTTTTTGAATGCATTGAGAGGCACAGTTATTTGAAAATTTTTGTTGTCAAATAAAAAAAATTATTGCACTTAATTAAAAAAAATAGTTTTTCTGACTCCGAATGAATGATCTGTTGTATTGATTTTTTCTCATAATTCATCTTAAATTACTCCAGTTACCTATAGCATTATAGATTATTTGTTCAGCATATTGAAAATAGATCAGCAAAAATAAAGAAATTTAGACTTTCTGGAAACCTATCAGTTATATAATGACAAAAAAATATCAGAGGGAGCCAAAATCTGATCTTAGCTGATAAGAATCAAAAATATAAATTTGTTAGTTACAAGCTTGATATTGACATTTGAATGAGTCACAATCTAAAAAAATTAAAAACTTAAAATTAACGAATTTTTTATCAGACTTTTTAAATTATTTGTAATAGTTGCACTTGTTTCAAATTAGAGAATGAAACATACTTTTGGCTCAAATCTGTAAAATCCAAAATAGCATGAAAATGCAGGTTACTTAATAGTTTGATTTAAATAACCTTCGCTTTTTAATAACATGAACAAAAGACAAAATAATTTAAAAAACATTTTTTATATGGCTTTATTGAGTGACTTTTATGAACGAAAAAACTTAAAGTTAACCATAGCTAAGTCTGTGATTTCAGATTTTGACAAAATAAGGAACTAGTGTTTTTCGGTGTATGTGAAAGAAGAAAGTTTGAATTCTTTCTTTTGGTCATCATGTATTCCCTGCCAATTGTGCTAAAATAATATGCAAGTTTTTCAGATGATGGGTAATCTTTCAAGACATTCAGCACGGTTGGTAACCTTAAGAGAGAAAACCTTGCAAAGAAAGAATAGGAGGTGAGTCATTCGAAAAGTATTGACAGTAGAGAAGGAAGGTGTGTGCGTCATACTCCAATGACCAATGGTTTAGTTCCCTAACACCGTGAAGTAAATTTTGCGAGGATAGGCTCACCCAGTACTTAACCTCACTTAGCATACTTTATGTTGTCAGCAATTGTGTACAGCGTAACTAGGATGAAGTAAGCAGAAAACTTTTAGCTGAAACTCACCGATAGTAAAAAGAGACCGCTGAAATCAGGCCGATTCTAAACCAATGCTCGTTGCATCATTACTAAATTTTTAGGTAGCAATAACATTTTGCTATTTAGCTGTAAAAATATATGAGGTGGTGTCAGAGAATTATCGATATCAATAACCGGGAGAAGGTCCCAGGGTCGTCTATTTTACAAAAGTTTTAATAGTTACACTGATCATATATGTTTCTTACTAGTCATATAAGGTCGTGTAGTTTTGTATCGCAATCTGTTTGCCTTGCTAATTTCGTATAAGATTGCCCTTTAATAGTACAGGGACCATACAAAAGATTGACTGAAGCAAAAACGTGTAATAATTTTTCATAGCACCTAAGTAAGCTTATAAGGTGATAAAATTAATGTGAATTACTGACAAAATTACTGTATAATGAGCTGCAACAACGAATCAATTAACATTTACTCATACATACTACTGTGTGGTTCTCAATATACACAAAAACAATGAAATGACATTGTAATCTATCTTAGAAAATGCTTTTAATTTTTTCCATTTCTTTTTCTCAAAACTTGCCATGGTTGAGTATAATTATTATAATTTAACTTTTAAGAAATGAAGTCGTAATTATATATATATATATATATATATATATAAACTAAGAATTGTATCTGTATTCCAACTTTGCTATAATTGAAATGTGAGCTCGGTTAAATAAGTGGTTTATCCATTTCAAAACTGAGAACCAAAATTATTTTGGATAAAATAGTCGCCACTTCAAGGTAGCTAAATTAAAGATTCTTTATTAAATCCTCCAATTCGTTCAAGAATCATTTATGATACTTTAATGTCATGCAATTATCCTAAGAGGCATAATGCTGAGTTGAGTTTTTTATTCCATTATAAATGATCTTAGTATGACAACTATAAATTGACGACATTGATTTAGACTTATTTTTGCCTAGTTTGATTTTTCAAAATATCAAAGGCCGTCAAAAAAGGAATATGTAATCAGCCTAAAATTTCAACTGCTTGATTTGTTTTGATAATTTGAACGAAAATCAAGTCGTTCGGTAAAGTTTAGTGGAAAACTTTTTATATAGACTATGTAGAAGAAAATTTTAATTGAAATTTCCTTTTTCAAAAAGGAAATGTTATCTTCGTTGCGCTTTCTGAATGCATTGAAAGGCACAGTTATTTGGAAAAAATTTGTTGTTAATTTAAAATTTTTGCACTTATTTGTAACAATATATTTTCTGACTCAGAATTCACGATCAGTTGTATTGATTTTCTTCTCATTGTTTAATTTAAATTACTTCAGTTACCTATAGCATTATAGATTGTTTATTCAGCATTTTGAGAAAAAGATCAGAAAACATAAAGGATTTTTAAGAAATATTAGAACCCTATCAGATATATAATGCCGAAAAAATCGCAGAGAGAGCCAAAATCTGATCATAGCTGTTTAGTATCAAAAATATGTTATTGTTAGTCAGAAGCCTGATACCGACTTTTGAATGAGTCCATTTTTTTAAGAAAATAATTTAAATGAATTGTAATGCGTTGCACTTAATTCAAATTAGTGACTCAAACAAAATTTGGTTCATTTCTGTAGTATCCGAAATAGCATTCAAAGTTCAGGTTAGTTAATAATTTAATGTAAATTGCCTTCGCTTTTTAAGAACATGAACAAAAGACAAAATGAAATAAAAACCACTATTTTTATATGACGCCATTGAGTGACATATATGAACAAAAAATTTAATTAAAAGTTGAAAACAATGACCAATGCTTTAGTTCCTTGTCACCGCGATCTAATTTTCAGCACTAATTTATGAGCTCACCCAGTACTTACCCTCACTTAGCATACTTTTTGTTGTCAGCAATTGTGTAAAGCGTAACTAGCATTAAGTAAGCAGAAAATTTTTAGCTGGAACTCACTGATAGTAAAAAAGTGACCACTGAAAACAGGCCGATTTTTACCCAATGCTCTTTGCATCAATACTCAATTTTTTTTTACAAAACCTTTTTATTTTTTTCATCTCCAAAATTTTTGTTGTCAGAGTTCCTCACAATTTGCAGTTCGCATTTTCACGTATTTTAATCTGATATTTATACGCATTACATATATTTATATCTGCAGAGCTAAAACGTTCCAGTCGTTTCTAGACTGAAGATGGCTGCTGTTTCTCCAGCACATTGATTTTCAGATCTAAAGTGGCAACTACTTAGTAATGGAAGGGCGATAATCCGTAATTTGAATCACTTGTCTCCCATTTATTGTAATTTGTTTTGTCTAAAAATGCCTTTTTAAAAAACAATTAAGTTATAACAATTTCATCAATAAAAGCTGACACAATTCAACGGAAAACAAGTAACAAAAAATAATCGTTGCACCTTTCAAGCACAACTGGAAGGCCGCAAAATGTTTTAACATGAGAAATTTGTTGAAAAAGTTTGTGATTATTTGATCTCTTTCTTCCTAACTTCTCACTAATAACCTGAAAAAGTCATCCACAAGATCTTCACAAATTGAACTGAATGAGACTTAACTGAAATAAAAATCAGCTACCGATTCATATGGATAATAAAATATAAAACAAAACGTCATAATGAAAAAAAAGCTGCGAAAATTGTTTTTTGAAAAGGAAAGAGATCCTTAGGTAAATTAGCGACAAACGGAAGACAATGCATGCAAGTTCTTCGAAATATTTCGCAATTTATAAAATTCGTGCCGCTTGTGAAATTTGTAGTTGTTTTATAAATTACATGTTTACGTAATTTTTAAGGAAACAGGCTGCATTACAATGAAGAAGTCACATTTTTTTTGGAATTGAAACATTCATTTTACGTCAAATAAAGTTTCTGCATTTTTTTCAAAATTTCTTAAAATCGTAACCCTGTTTTTTTTATGTCAGCGTCCTTCGGGAATTTTGTACTAATTTTTTTTAGCTTTAGCCATGTTGAGTGTCATAATTAGCTTAAGAAGAATAACTTGAGACTATTGCAGAGCACAGGCCAGAAAATAATAAATTTCTTTAACTTTTGCAAGTTTTGAGTCAAAATTCTCAAGTTCACCACAATATTTTTGAATGAATGAATTTTATTGTATCTCTTCTGTGAGAAAAAAAAATTTTCTCAAAAACTGATGTTTAATCTGGAGATAATTGTTAGAGACTGACTGAGATTTGACAAATAATTTTTGAGTTGTCACTTATTCTTATCCTAAATAGACGTTCCATAAAGTTTTGGCAGTCACTTGTAGAATGAAAAATGAAGAGCTTCATGTTTGTAACGCTGTTCGTTTCCAAAATTGATTAATTTCTGATGCTTTCAGCCCGAAAAATTGTATAATATTTTTTTGCTGATTGACAGTAAAACATAGTTATTAAAATTTCACAAACTTTATTATAATGTGTAGCTCAAAAAATCAGAACCCATCTTGGAAAAACATTATTCTGTTACAAACATGCAGGAATATTTGACGAGGAACTGGACTTACCAGAGAGTTTATCGTCAAATATAATTGAGTTCCTGGTTTTTTGGAACACAAAAATGACGTCATAGTACAGATTGTGGTACAAATTTGAGGTAATTTTGACTGTATTCTAAAAAAATAAAGGTTGTAATTGCAACTAATCAATGTTAACAAAAAGCAAAATATGGAACAAATTGCTTTCTAAGACTCAGATAAGCCACAAACTACATCGATTGAAACTGCGTAAAACTCTCATCGCATATTTGTTCCTCATCAAAGCGATGGAAATTTTCTCCAGAAAAAAATCACAATGGAGAAAACGGGGCGTTAATTTTTAAGAAAATTAAAATTAATTGACTCGGACATCGAAATACAAAACAAATTGAGTTCATGGATTATTTAGTATTAAGATCTGTCCTACTTTTCTTCTGATATTTTCTCCATGTTAGGGCAACGAAAAATATGCATTTCGGCTAGAGATCTCATCAAAACTAAACTACTGCCAGCTGAATCTGTCAATACAGGGATGTCTTGATTAAATGCGCATTTTGGTTTTTAAACATTCAGCAAAACTTATTAACTAAACAATTCAAAAACTTCATTATTTTTTTTCAAATTTTCGTCAATGAGGCGAAAATATGCAAAATTTGTCACAAATTATTAGGTCATCAAGGAAAAAGAATTTCAGGAAAAAGAATAAAGAGAAAGTACTGTAGCAAGTTCATGATTTCACAGAGGTTTAGATTAAATTTTTTGTATCTGATATTAAAAATATTAAATTATTGAAATCCTTGGCAATTTTGTTTTTAAATTAACAAACAAATGACAAAATGGAAAATTTTGTTACTTCTCCGTTATAATAAACTTAAGGGTTTTTTTTCACTTTTCTGTGTTTTTTTAGATTTAAATTGGACTGTTGATGAGTAAAAAAAGGAACACTAATCGCCTGTTTAAATTATAAACAACAAATACTGAATTGATTGTTAAATTTTAACTTAACTCTTTCTCATTGAAGCCCCCAAACTGTTTTCTCATTTTTAACTCAGATATTAAACGCATGATAAATGTGTTATCCCATTTTGCTTATTTTTCCATTATCGGCTCGTTTCTAACTGCAAACGTTTCAGAATCCGTACATAGAGCAACTGTTTTTGAAAATACTAGCTAATGTTGTTTAAATATGATGATGGATAAATATCTTACCACCGGCAAAGATTAAATTAAATCTGGATAATTTTTCGAATGGATTTAAACTTGATCCTGTTTATTATAAAGCTCTTGATTTGATCCCTTTATCAAATATCTACCTTTTGAGTAACATCGTACATTTCTAAAGCAGCGCACAACATGTATATGGATGTGGACATAAGGTGACAAAATTGATAGTTTCGCAAATTTCAATTTCTCTAAAAAACAACAAATTTGAAACTGTAATTTTATGAAAATTACACGCTGATCATCAGTGTCAGCCTTTCCGCATGATATCTGTACGAGTTACATAATACCTTTTCAGCTAGCTGTTGTCATAGATTGATTTTGTGCAGACATGCAAAACAGGCAGTCTATGAGAAGATGAACACTCACTTGACCATGGCTTTAAATTGCGACCACAGCCTGGCCAATACTGGCTGCAATGGAGGAATCACTTGAAACTTCCATACGCAAAAAATAGGGCCGTGGTAACGAATAGAGAGCAATGCTGCTCGCAAAAGGAACTTTCTGATTCTGTTAATGAACTAGCCTAATGCTGTTCAGCTGGACTACGAATGGAGAAATTAGTCATATTAACCCGCTTTTACTTGGTGCTGTTTTATATAACAAATGTATTGATTACAGAGTGGGGTTTGAGGAAAAAAACAATAGTTGGAGTTTGAAAGTTGAGTCCTAAGCAGCAGTAATTGATTCGGTCAAATTGATTCAGTTTTTTTTCACTGACATTGAAAATGAAACAACAAATTACATAATGTCATTATTGTCACGTATTACAATACATAGAGTTCACCTTACATGTTTGCCTAATTAGTTATTGATAAAACTGTTAATTGACCATAGACTGACTTGAAATGGAAACCAGCTGAAAAAAAACTCTTCCTTCAACTCTTCTCTATAAATTCTTTTACTGCAAAATTGTATTCTTGAAAAATCATTTACTATTAAAAGTAATCTATTTTTCAAACAGGCCCAAAATAAAACATAAGATATGTGCAATGAGTAGAGAAAACATTTTTGAGAGATCATCAAAAGTTAATTCAGCAAATTAATTCAGCATTAGTTAAGTGTAGATATGAGTGAATAAAATATATGTTTGTGATAGTTTTTCTTTCTTCCTCCAATAAACTTGTGCTCTGCTAGCGTCACAGAACAGTTCCTGAGGGCATTGCCAGTTCTGTTGGCAACGAAAGGCGGCGCGACGAGAGAATTCTTGAAAAAATAAATCACTGGAACAGCGGAGACTTTGGGGGCTATGGGACGAAGCTTGCTCTTTGAAGCAATCAAAACGATCAAAAGACGCAACTGTTGAATAGATTATCAAGCGCAAGAACAATTTGTGCTTCCAGGGCCAGTATAGCAGAGTAGCAAACATTTTGGCTTCTGAATGTTCTGAACCGGTCAACAAGTCAACTCTTGACGCTCTGAAAAATCGCATCCCACTGAAAAAAGCGCAGCGTAGTCCAAAATTTTTCATCACAAGCTCATCAATAGAGGAGATTGTTATGGAACAGCTGAGCTCGTTGTCAAGCGTACAGCAGCAGGTCCTTCAAAATTATTCCCCGAACACCTTTTGCAAGCCTAGCGGTGTACAGTTTCAGATCAGTCACTGAATGCTTTGAGAGTACTGACTAAGCTGGTAAACATAAGTTGCCGTGATGAAATTCCCGAATTTGTTTCACAAGCTCTCTGTAGTGCATCGCTATCAGCATTGTTGAAACAGAAAAGCGGTATTCATGCGATTGCAGTCGCAGAAGTCTCAAGGAGAACATTAGCTAAGTGTTCAGCCAAGTAAGCAAATTCAGAAGCAAAAGAACTTTTCCAGTTCCTGCAATTGGGTGTTGGAGTGAAGGGTGGAGCGCAATCAATTATAAATTCTACTAAGATTTCGTTTGAAAGAATACTCACCTCGTCAAATTTCTTGGGTATATTGCCAATTGACATTTGCAATGCATTCACTTATATAAAGCGCAGTTATATGCTGAAAGCCTTTGCCAATTCAATTCCTTTTTACCTGCTTTGGTTATTCACAACAAAGTCAATAATTCTACGACAATATTTATTGTTGTTAACAGTAGAATCTAACAAGGCGAACCATTGGGCTCTTTGCATTTTGCTCTGAACTTCTGGTCCATCATAGAGAACATTCGGGAATCGTTGCCAAACTTTCAATAACATTCCTAGTATCTAAATGACGGTGTCTTGGTGGGCTCAGAAGACGATCTCATTAGATCTTGGAAACTCCTATGGGAGCTCGGACCTGATTGCGGCCACCACTTCGGGGTCAATAGGTGCGAAAAATGGTCCACCGTAGATTTGGAAAGATTCGATATACGAATAAAACGAAATTATAGTTCAGGAGTTTGTCTGCATGAAATTTTACTAAAAGATAGGAAAATTCATGATACTTTTTGAAAATTTGGATAACCTCAGTGACCCTCAGTGCGCTTCAAGTATCAAACGCCACTGCATTGGCGCCCGCAAAATAGTGTATTCCTTGCGTTGCCAGTTCAGTTATTCAATCCTTAAAAAAATTGATGCCCAACAGCGCAAGAAACCTGAGAATACCCTCGGAACTGTTCTTCCAGAATAATCCTGGACTCAAGCAATCCTACCCATAAGCATATCAGGGCTGGGTGTTCGCCAATGCCAAGACCAAGACCAGAATAAAGCATCAAACGTTGGTTCTGTTTTGTCCTCTAAAGACGCTGAAATTTTTTCTACAAACCCAAAAAACTGCAAGGTTTTTCGGCAGATTACTCCAGTTTAGCACAATTTGACATTCCAAAGTTTTGCAAAAAAACGATCCACCAAGCTCTCGACAAAAAAATTTAAATTATTTAAAAAAAAATTAAATATCAATGTCTCAAAGAGAATCTAGCTTATGAAAGAAAATTAACCCACCTTCTTTCGTTGTCTGTTCTACATGATGAAGCATTGTTCTCTACTCTTCTCATTCCAGCTCCTAGGCTTCATATGGCACCATATCACCAACTAAGTTTAGCGTTAGTGCAAAATACTGTTTGGGTGGCCCTGTCTACAACCCAGAAAGGATGTGTCCGTTCTGTATAGCAGGAGTTCTTGCCATCTATGGTGATCATGCCATTGCAGGTCACGGTCGAGGACACGCACTCGCACGATATGACAGCACTCGGGAAAAAATTGTGTCTGGTTGCTCATCTGCGAACCTTTCACCTGTAGTGGACCATCATTTCAGAAAGCCAATCACGGTCAGGAGACATCTTTGTCTGGGCTTCGAAAGCGGGAAAACTGCTGCATTCGATGTAACTGTTACTTCGTCAATGTAATCCAACTCTCTGACTAATGCAGCTACAAAGGAAGGATATACATTTGAAAGTATTGCCTCTACGGCGATAACTGCTCAAAAACGGGAATCACATTTTTTTCCTCTTGCAATTGAAGCTTTTGGCAGAATATCGACAACTTGCAAAAAAACAGTCAAGCGTGTGGCTGTTGTAGGTGACAATCTTTTTTTCTAGGCATAGGGATTGTCTGTAGTCTTCAATAAACTCATAAAATCTTTGTCCAAAGAAGGATAGGAAACCGCACATACTGACGATGTCTTACGTCTTAAAGTCAAACCTACTATATATTTCTTTCTTTTGAGACCAAACCTACCAAACCTGAGAAGCCGAACATACCCACAATTTCTTTCCTTTTAAATTCAAACATTCCAAACAGTTCTTACATTTATATACCGACCACGCCGAATTTAAGAATGATTTTGTACTGATTCAGAAAGATTTCAGAACAAACTGTGAAGTGACTTGTGAATTTCTGTGAATCAAAGCAAAATTCAGAGAAAATATTCTGTTTTCTGAATCAGAAGATAATTAGGAATGAATCACTGATTTAGCTCTGAATCAGACAAATTCAGTGCAAAATGTGACCTGAAATAGTCTCTGACTCAGTACTGAATTCGACTTAGAGTTAGGTACGGGCAAACAGATGGTATAATTACCATGATTGTGGGGCTATAGGTTATCTGACCACTAAGCTGGGGTACCATTAAAATAAGGGCTATATTTTGGTTTAATAAAAAACACCCGGCGATTCTACAACGCGACTTCTACAAGATGATTTTTGACACGTGTCGTTTCACGTTTCATTTTTGCTATACACATTTATTGTCCCGAGCAGTGCTCACCAATTTGATTTAATAATTTTGCATTATAAAAGACGAGTAATTGTATTTTTGTTTTATTGAAAATCAGCCCACAGCTGTTTCGAGAAAACTTTCTTACCAGTAGTTAGAAGTCAAGTCTCATGGGAAAGGGGTCGAGTGATGACAACATTAAAGTAAGAGAAAATGTGGAGACATTCGGTCCCCCCTTTTCGATTCTCCTTGTATTTTTATGCCCCAAATGCATTTTGTGTTCTTTTATAGCATGCTACTATGTAAAAAAATGCATCTGCGCCTTAGAGCGTAAACTTTATATGCCCACTATACTATGCTTGTGGGGGGGCAGAATAACTTCAAAGATAGTTCCAGTAAAAATTCAATAATTTAAACACTAAATTAAGCACTAAAGCCGATTGGTGTCTTCCTATTTTTGGATCTATTCTGTTTCGGGCCCCCAGCTTAGTGGGCTTATAATTTTTACGCCCCCCAGGTGCACGTGCTATTTTCTTACATAGTAACGCGCTATATAACAACATATAATTTGTAACTGGGGGCGTAAGACACACTGGGGGGCCGAAACAGAATAGATTCCTATTTTTGAGCCCTTTCCCATAATATAGCCCCACCAACAATAATGTGTTGACTTTCATTCCTATCCAACTTAAAATTTTGTAGAATTAGTTTTAATTTTAAAAACTTTTTATCTCAAATTGCTGCAACTAGTAAATGCTGCAACTCCTCCATTTGGGCTTAAGGAGAACAAGGAGGCTCAGCAATGTGCGATGGCACATAATGTTCCATCGACCCCGCTCATCCAAATTTTTGGCATAACTGTCTACAAAATGAGGAACAGATAGAAAACCCAAAAATTATTTTTTGGGAATCCCAAAAAACCCAAAAAAGCCCAAGTATTTTTCAAAAAAATTATTTTTCAAAAAAAATTGTGTATGAACGATAAGATAGCCTCCAAAGCAAATAAATCAGTGGAGTAAAAATTGAAGCATTAAATTGCTGTGATATGCCAATATTAAGAAAGCGAGTCAAGACGGACAGTAAAATCAAACAACAAAAACAACAAACATCAATTACATCAAAAAATTTTGTCCGTTTTAGAAAACAAAATTAATAACAAAGTCAACATAACGTCAGATAAACCTAAAACTAAACAAAAAAACTTCTAAATCACCAGAAAAGATATGGACCAGTCCATAAAAAGGTTTGGTAATAATTAGACAAAAAAAGAACAAAAACGGATCTTTTCCGTTTGTGCCCCCCCAGCTTAGTGGGTGCATATTATTTGCAACCCCCAGATGCACGTGCAATATTTTTACATAATGATTTACTATGTAATGACACGTGCTCTGTAACTGGGGGGAGCATAACGTACTGGGGGGGCACAAACGGAAAAGATCCACAAAAACAGTAAAGTTAAAAAATTCGCTCATTTTTTTAAAACAATTTTTTTCAAAGTAATTAAAACCATTAGAAATCAAGTAAAATATCCCAAAGGTTTACGAATACCAAAGGTTGAATAGAAGGGCATTAGCACCTGTCTTTATTCATTTCTTTTAGCGACTAAAAAGAACAACAAAAAAACAACAAACAAAAATTCAATTGAAACTTGCCAGAAAACGCTGTCAAAACCGTCAAGCCATATTTCAGCCCTCAAAATATATTCGTTTGCGCCTTCTTCAAACACCGATAATGATTTATTTGGCCATTTAGTGAGACTAGGTAACAAGTAGACAAAAAAAGAAAAGGGCAAAAGAATGAAATAATTTTGAATTTTTTTCGAAACAAAATTATATACAAAGTCATAAAAAACATTAAATACAAAACCAAAAAATTAAATAGGGTCGTTTATTCATCCAAAAAAACTCTTTGAGACCTGCAATTATCCAGAATAATTCTTGCGTCTGCAAAAAGAACGTCAAACATGACAAAAATCAAATTAATTTAATTTTTTTGTGAAAAACCGGTGTCGAAGTCACTAAGGTCACAACGCCTTCTTTAAAAAATAGATTTTGGGACATCAACCCATTTGACACCTTCCCTTGACACCCATAATGTCATATTTGACCTGTAATTAACGAGATTAGGTACTAAAAAGAAAAAAGAACAAACTTCCGAAGTTAAAAAGTTTTTTAATTTTAGTTTTGGAAAACGATTGTTTTCAAAGTCATGAGAGCCATCAGCTATCTATTAATATCTGAATATTGGCTCATTTTTTTTCATGAAAAACCAGTGAAACCTTTAACGATACAGGAAATTTCATACAACTGAAAGGACAAAGTAAAAATGACAGTTAAAGACAAAATTAAAAAATTCAATTAATTTCTTGAAGAAAAGTGTCGAGGCCGTTAAAGCGATATTCTATATCTTTAAGGATTTTAATATGTTCAATTGCGTTTCCTTTTCAACGCTAATAATAAGATATGAGAACTGTCTGTATTGTGATAATGTGACTAGAAAACATAAAAGACTGGCAAATTCCTAAAAACAAAAAAAAATCTGAAATCTAGTAGTAATAAAGCCGGAAAACAATAACTTCAGGCTTAAAAACGCAATCAAGACTAAATTTCAAATCATTAGAATGACGAAGCATTCTTTCTTTGCTGAAAATAATATGCAAGTTGACCAATTTAAGAAAAAAAACTTGCAAAAAAACACTCAAGCGTTTGGCTGTTGTAAGTGACAATCGTTCCGTCTAGGCATAGGGATTGTCTGTAGCCTTCATTAAACTCATAAAATTTTTGTCCAAAGAAGGATAGGAAACCGCACATACTGACGATGTCTTACGTCTTAAAGTCAAACCTACTATATATTTCTTTCTTTTGAATCCAAACCTACCAAACCTAAGAAGCCGAGCATAGCCACAATTTCTTTCCCTATAAAACCAAACATACCAAACAGTTTTTACGTTTAAATGCCGACCATGCCGAATTTAAGAGCTCCCGTACCTAAGTCTCAGTGTCAATCAGTACTGATTCAGAACAGTTTCAGGGAATTTGCACTGATTCAGAAGGATTTCAGAACAAACTGTGAAGTGATTTCTGAATTTCTGTGAATCAAGCAAAATTCAGAGAAAATATTCTGTTTTCTGAATCAGAAGATAATTCAGAATGAATCACTGAAATAGCTGTGAATCAGGTTATAGGTTATCTGACCACTAAGCTGGGGTACCATTAAAAATAAGGGCTATATTTTGGTTTAATAAGAAACACCCGGCGATTCTACAACGCGACTTCTACAAGAAGATTTTTGACACGTGTCGTTTCACGTTTCATTTTTGCTATACACATTTATTGTCCCGAGCAGTGCTCACCAATTTGATTTAATAATTTCGCATTATAAAAGACGAGTAATTGTAATTTTGTTTTATTGAAAATCAGCCCACAGCTGTTTCCAGAAAACTTTCTTACCAGTAGTTAGAAGTCAAGTCTCATGGGAAAGGGGTCGAGTGATGACAACATTAAAGTAAGAGAAAATGTGGAGACATTCGGTCCCCCCTTTTCGATTCTCCTTGTATTTTTATGCCCCAAATGCATTTTGTGTTCTTTTATAGCATGCTACTATGTAAAAAAATGCATCTGCGCCTTAGAGCGTAAACTTTATATGCCCACTATACTATGCTTGTGGGGGGGCAGAATAACTTCAAAGATAGTTCCAGTAAAAATTCAATAATTTAAACACTAAATTAAGCACTAAAGCCGATTGGTGTCTTCCTATTTTTGGATCTATTCTGTTTCGGGCCCCCAGCTTAGTGGGCTTATAATTTTTACGCCCCCCAGGTGCACGTGTTATTTTCTTACATAGTAACGCGCTATATAACAACATATAATTTGTAACTGGGGGCGTAAGACACACTGGGGGGCCGAAACAGAATAGATTCCTATTTTTGAGCCCTTTCCCATAACATAGCCCCACCAACAATAATGTGTTGACTTTCATTCCTATCCAACTTAAAATTTTGTAGAATTAGTTTTAATTTTAAAAACTTTTTATCTCAAATTGCTGCGACTAGTAAATGCTGCAACTCCTCCATTTGGGCTTAAGGAGAACAAGGAGGCTCAGCAATGTGCGATGGCACATAATGTTCCATCGACCCCGCCCATCCAAATTTTTGGCATAACTGTCTACAAAATGAGGAACAGATAGAAAACCCAAAAATTATTTTTTGGGAATCCCAAAAAACCCAAAAAAGCCCAAGTATTTTTCAAAAAAATATTTTTCAAAAAAATTGTGTATGAACGATAAGATAGCCTCCAAAGCAAATAAATCAGTGGAGTAAAAATTGAAGCATTAAATTGCTGTGATATGCCAATATTAAGAAAGCGAGTCAAGACGGACAGTAAAATCAAACAACAAAAACAACAAACATCAATTACATCAAAAAATTTTGTCCGTTTTAGAAAACAAAATTAATAACAAAGTCAACATAACGTCAGATGATCCTAAAACTAAACAAAATAACTTCTAAATCACCAGAAAAGATATGGACCAGTCCATAAAAAGGTTTGGTAATAATTAGACAAAAAAGAACAAAAACAGTAAAGTTAAAAAAATCGCTCATTTTTTTAAAACAATTTTTTTCAAAATAATTAAAACCATTAGAAATCAAGTAAAATATCCCAAAGGTTTACGAATACCAAAGGTTGAATAGAAGGGCATTAGCACCTGTCTTTATTCATTTCTTTTAGCGACTAAAAAGAACAACAAAAAAACAACAAACAAAAATTCAATTGAAACTTGCCAGAAAACGCTGTCAAAACCGTCAAGCCATATTTCAGCCCTCAAAATATATTCGTTTGCGCCTTCTTCAAACACCGATAATGATTTATTTGGCCATTTAGTGAGACTAGGTAACAAGTAGACAAAAAAAGAAAAGGGCAAAAGAATGAAATAATTTTGAATTTTTTTCGAAACAAAATTATATACAAAGTCATAAAAAACATTAAATACAAAACCAAAAAATTAAATAGGGTCGTTTATTCATCCAAAAAAACTCTTTGAGACCTGCAATTATCCAGAATAATTCTTGCGTCTGCAAAAAGAACGTCAAACATGACAAAAATCAAATTAATTTAATTTTTTTGTGAAAAACCGGTGTCGAAGTCACTAAGGTCACAACGCCTTCTTTAAAAAATAGATTTTGGGACATCAACCCATTTGACACCTTCCCTTGACACCCATAATGTCATATTTGACCTGTAATTAACGAGATTAGGTACTAAAAAGAAAAAAGAACAAACTTCCGAAGTTAAAAAGTTTTTTAATTTTAGTTTTGGAAAACGATTGTTTTCAAAGTCATGAGAGCCATCAGCTATCTATTAATATCAGAATATTGGCTCATTTATTTTTTCATGAAAAACCAGTGAAACCTTTAACGATACAGGAAATTTCATACAACTGAAAGGACAAAGTAAAAATGACAGTTAAAGTCAAAATTAAAAAATTCAATTAATTTCTTGAAGAAAAGTGTCGAGGCCGTTAAAGCGATATTCTATATCTTTAAGGATTTTAATATGTTCAATTGGGTTTCCTTTTCAACGCTAATAATAAGATATGAGAACTGTCTGTATTGTGATAATGTGACTAGAAAACATAAAAGACTGGCAAATTTCTAAAAACAAAAAAAATCTGAAATCTAGTAGTAATAAAGCCGGAAAACAATGACTTCAGGCTTAAAAACGCAATCAAGACTAAATTTCAAATCATTAGAATGACGAAGCATTCTTTCTTTGCTTAAAATAATATGCAAGTTGACCAAATTAAGAAAAAAATGGAGGAAAAGTTCATTAAGCCATTATTTATTTAAAAATCAATTATTTTTAAAAGTCGAAACGATCATAAACTTTCAATTAAAAAACTAACTGCATTAGCTTGGAGCTGCTTAGGAAGCCAATTGGACCTATCACTCCTCAGCTTTCATTTCATACGTTCTGTTCTTTATTATTAAAAAAAGTCTTTTTTCAAAAAAAAGACCGACTGATTGCAATCCGAGTTCTTTTTTGATTGTAACAGTCCAAGATTGGCTTAAAATTAGCCCTGCTGATGCTTATTGTCCGTTGTAAACTATTGATTTCTCGAATATTGTAGATATAGATAATTTGTTAGTTGAAAACTCAAAAAAAAAATTCTGCATTTTTGTTAATAAACGAGTAAAGCTAGCAGAAAACGGCAAAGTTTTAATTACAGAGCACTCTCAGCGGAAGTTGAAGTAGGAATAGCCCCCTTTTGAGTCTACAAAAATTTTATTGGTGTTGTTTGGGGGTGTAGTGCCGGCAAATTTAATCAAAGTGGACTAAAGTAGCTTATTTCGTGCTGTCTTTGATGAAAAAGGCTGAGTTTTGAAATATTTATCCAGAGTTTTTGACCCCAAAAATTGAATCAGAATAATCAACAAGGCTTGTTTGTATTTAAAAATAAAATCAACGACACCATTCTTAAAAATTTCAACAAATTTTAGCAAAATTGACAAAAATTTAGGCAAAAACTTTGGAAAATGTGAATAAAAACAACGTGAAATCACTCTATTATTCTCAGAAGTTTAAACCTCAATAACTCCCTGTAGAAAACGAAAATTAAAAGTCTTTTTAATTCCATATTCTACGCTGGACGAGCTTTCTAATGATACCAGTTTCAACTCTCTACGATGAATATATCGATCGGAGAAAATTGACTGAACAAAAAAAACCCATTTGAGTATATAGTTCCTCCCCCCTCAAGAGGGGTCGGAACAATAAAGTTACATCCTCGTACAAACTATAGAGCCAATTATCTCAGGTATCATTTTGGTCGTTTATTTACTTTACGGTTTTATTTCTCTCACTTCTGCGTTTTCTGGCCAAAACGTCTCATTGGCATTGCATGCAGGCGAGACCAAGTTGGTGGATCTGTTTCTGCCATTTCCCCATCTTTAGTTGACATAAAACTTTTACGCCTCCAGGCGCACAGGCTGATTTTTTGCATAGTAACCTGCTAAGAAACAAGTGTCTTTCCCAATATAGCCCCCACGAAAAAATAGCCCCACATTATGGTATATTTACCATGATTGGTGGGTGGGCTATAATGGGAAAGACCCAAAAACACAAATTGCATCATTGAAAAAATGATGGGGCCGAAACAGAATAGATCTAAGTTGGTACTATAGTTAGGGCAAAAAAGTTTCGATCCATTTTGTTTGACCCCCAACCCGTGGTTTTTATGAACCCAACTTAAAGATTAGCACGTGAGACTGAGGAGTCAGCCAAATGAAATTTTGGGCCGAAACAGAAAAGAGCCAACAGTTTGACCTATAAAATCTTCTATAGTATGCTGTAACATGTTATTCAAAACTCGGTCCTTTTCCGTTTGTGCCCCCCAGATGCACGTGCCATATATTTACATAGTGATTTACTATGTAATGGCACGTCCTCTGTAATTGGGGGGAGCATAACGAACTGGGGGGGGGGGGGGGGGGGGGGGCACAAATGGAAAAGGTCCCAAATATATTACAGACAATTTCTATTTTTCTCAACTATTTCCAATTTCATCGAACAAATTGGTGGACGATTAGGGCTGCATTTAACACAAGCAGCTGTTTTTGAATCAATTATTCTCGAAAAAGAATTTGCAGTAGCATATTTAGTTTACTTTTTTCTTAAATGCATGACTCATTCAAGGTATAGCGATATTCGTCAAGATCAAATTTCGTTCAGAAACTTTTAGACCCCCAGTGGTTTTTTATACCCCCCCCCCCCCCCCCGTTACAAATTATAAGAAGCCATACAGCACAATATAATCTGGAAACTAAAGAAGAATAGATGCGATAAGTCCTGGTGATTATATTATTGTTCGTGGAGCACCATTAAGAAAACGGATCTTTTCCGTTTGTGCCCTCCCAGTATGTTATGCGCCCCCCGGTCACTGAGCACGTGTCATTACACAGTAAGTTATTATGTAAAAATATGGCACGTGCGACTGGGGGTGCAAACAAAATGCACCGACTATGCTAGAGGGGCACAAACGGAAAAGATCCAAGAAAAGTTTCATGCATGCCAAAAGCAACTGTTCTATTTTCTGTTCTATTTTCCAAAAACAAACCACCTAGGTTACAAGCATTAATTTCAAAGCCTTTTAAATTACATTTGACAATCCCATATAAAAAATTGGATCTTTTCCGTTTGTGCCCCCCCAGTACGTTATGCGCCCCCCAGTTACAGAGCACGTGCCATTACATAGTAAATCACTGTGTAAAAATATTGCACGTGCGTCTGGGGGGTGCAAGTAATATGCGCCCACTAAGCTGGGGGGCGGGGGCACAAACGGAAAAGATCCAAAAAATTTCATGATCTTTTCCTTTTGTGCCCCCCCCAGTATGTTTTTTATGCATCCCCAATCGCAAAGCACGTGTTATAACATATTAAATCATTATGTAAAAATACAGCACGGGTGTCTGGGGGTTGCAAATAATATGCGCCCACTAACTAGGGGGACACAACAGGAAAAGATCTAAACTCCATGATCTTAGAAAGAAGAAACAAAACAAAGTTGAAGCAAATCAGTCAAACCATTTGATCGAGTTGACAAAAATCTGTCGGCACATATTACTTTTCTATCCCATTTCAGTCAACCAGTATTTTTGTGCCCTCTATTAAAATTGATACATTTTTCATTATAGCACTTTAATATGTGCCCTCCCAGTACGTTATGCGCCCCCGGTTACGTGTCATTACACAGTAAATTATTTTGTAAAAATATAGCACGTGCGACTGGAGGGTGCAAATAAAATGCACCCACTAAGCTGGAGGGCACAAACGGAAACGATCCAATTTGAGTAACGTAACTTTTAAATGTTCAAACAACTTTTCGTTTTCAGTTTTGATTCTATTGCATCCAATTTTAGTGTGTAAGAAGTAATGGGAATATTGATTATTTACCATTTGAAATTGGGCTCTCTCTCTCCGCTCGCTCGCACGCTTTCTCTCTCTCTCTCTCTTCTGCGTCCCTCTCTCTCTCCCCTCCCTCTGTCTCTCCCCCTCCCTCTCTCCCTCTTTCTCTCTCTCTCTCTCTATCTCGCTCTCTCCTCCTCCTCCCTCTCTGTATATATTTTGTGGGTTCTTGTGTGAAAACGCTAGAAAAAAACTCAAGTGCATACGTGTTTTGCTCCTAATTTTGATAAGACTTCTTGGAATCTAATTTACCAAATTGAGCTGTCTCGAAGTATTGGAGCCCACTTACTTTTTACCCATAAACCTCTAAATCTCATAAATCTCTATATATGTGTGTGCTTGTGAGAAAGCGCAAGAACAAAGTTTCAATTCATATCTGTTTTGCTGCAACTATTTATGACTTCTTGAAATCTAAATTATCAATTTCAGCTCTCTCGAAATATTACGACCCAACTAATTTTCAGCCATAATACATCTAAAGAATCTAATTGCTATTGAATTTTACATGATAGGCACTATTAATGGACAATAGTAGTAGTAGTAGTAGTAGTAGTAGTAGTAGTAGTAGTAGTAGTAGTAGTAGTAGTAGTAGTAGTAGTAGTAGTAGTAGTAGTAGTAGTAGTAGTAGTAGTAGTAGTAGTAGTAGTAGTAGTAGTAGTAGTAGTAGTAGTAGTAGTAGTAGTAGTAGTAGTAGTAGTAGTAGTAGTAGTAGTAGTAGTAGTAGTAGTAGTAGTAGTAGTAGTAGTAGTAGTAGTAGTAGTAGTAGTAGTAGTAGTAGTAGTAGTAGTAGTAGTAGTAGTAGTAGTAGTAGTAGTAGTAGTAGTAGTAGTAGTAGTAGTAGTAGTAGTAGTAGTAGTAGTAGTAGTAGTAGTAGTAGTAGTAGTAGTAGTAGTAGTAGTAGTAGTAGTAGTAGTAGTAGTAGTAGTAGTAATAGGATTTTGGGGTTCCAGGGGCATCTTTCATCCCGATTGAGTGTTAATTTGTTTGCACAGTTCTGGTGGTATCAATTAGTGAATTTTCCGTAGGGATTGCATGAGCCACACAGGCATAAGATTCTCCAAGTGCAACATGTTTTCTCGTTGCAACATTCAACAAAATATTGCCAATAGATGTACGTCAGGGAGCGAGCTTTTGTTCAGTTTTACATTGGTGTACTGTGCATGTCGAGATAGGGTATTGTAGAGAATACTGGCACGTCTGACGAAGTTCTCGTCGGATTTTCTTTCTCGGGTGCTGTTCACTGTTAGTTTTTTACGCTGACCCTGTGTGGTTGACTCGTTTTTATTTATAGTCAGAAGTGCTGAGGGTTTTATATCAACTCTGCCGTTAAAAATTAGTTGCAGAAAAAATACATCATGCAATTCAATGTATGGGGATACTGGTAGGAGATTGCAGCGAACTAGCCTTGCTTTGTAGTTGTCATTGTACCCATAGAACCAAACTGTAGCGCTCTTTTGGATTTTTTCTAATTTTTTCAGAGAGCTGACGCTGGGATAATAGGCTTGAGAGCATAAAATGAGGATTGGCATGACATAACCTTTGTACGCATAGATTTTTAGCTGAGTGTTACAATGTGCCGAGACATTCATTCTGATTTTAAATAGGGCTCTTAGGGATTTGCTCGATCTAGTAGTACAGTTTTCAGTCCAGCTCAATGAGTTACTTACTAGGAGACCCAGATCCCTTTGTAAACAAAGATCTGCTAACTTCTTGGTTTTGTAGTGCAACAGTCATTTCAATTTTGATTACAGCCAGACTCCTTTTTTTGTTATTTATTTTCATGTTGTTAATTTCACCACGATTCTAGTCTTTTCGCGCCTTCATCAACTCCTTCTTGATTTTTGAAGAGCATTTTGTAGTAATCTGCCTAACCAAAACACTCTTGGAAAGAATCTGGTAAGTCGTTTATATTCATGAGAAACAGTGGGGGACCGAGTATGGAGCCCTGAGGGACTCCAGTCGTTACTCGGAGCGGCGGCGACACTGTGTTGTTTAGTTTGACAGATTGGACACGACCCGATAAATAGTTGTTGATTAGTTTCAGCAATTTTCCACCTATACCGATGTTTCTTACTTTTCTGATGAGAAGATTGTGCGGGACTGTGTCAAATGCCTTGCAGAAATCAAGATAGAGGACACTCAAGTTTTCCAATTCCTTGTCATCGTTGTACTGATGGATTCTGTCAAGGAAAACCAAAATTTGTATTATGGGTGATCTCTTTTTTCGAAATCCAAATTGTTGAGCATGCAGAGAGGAATGTACAAAGGAATAGATGTGATCAAACAGTATTCCTTCGAATACCTTGTATACGCGGCTTATGAGGCTAATGGGTCTATAGCAGGACACATCTTCTTTGTTTCCATCTTTGAAAACTGGGCACACATGGCACAACATCCTTTGTGATGGAAGACAACCTTTATTTACAATGGTTTGATACACAAAGGTGAGCGGTTTAGAGATGCCATCGGTGACTTTTTTCACCATGATGTTCATTATACATTCGGGTCCCGTAGATTTCCTGATGTTGATTTCCTGGAGCAATTCATTTACATTCGACTGGTCGATCCTGAACCAGTTGAGGGCATTTCGGCTGAAGTCAGCATCGTTTGTTGTGTCTATAGTGTTGAAAACGCTAGCGAAAAAGTTGTTAAACATTTCAGCACAGTCCAATTCTGATACAGTTGTTCTTCCTTATTATACACTTGGGTAGAAATTGAAGGGTGTTCGCGGATGCAGGAAAGGTACTTTTGAATATGGCTGAAGTAGCGAGTCTCAAAGACTTTTGCTTCATATAACTCAAGATCAGCCTCTCTTGTTTGCTTACCTGTTTCTCCAGTTTCCTAATTTTGAGAGCTTGTGACACATTGAAGGTATTCTTCTTCTTCCTCTATTTCTTTGTCTTGAGAAGGTTTTGCAGGTGGGATGTTTTGCTGGTAATCCAGGGTGGCTGGGACATTCTGTGTTTGGTAACTTTCTTCAAATTGTCCTCCATGATGCCATGGAACCATGAGTACCAAGTTTGAAGGAGAACATCGACAATGCTATAACAGTTTTGCTGGAAGGGGTTTTTTAAAGGTTGCAGTTACGAAGGATTCCCAATTCGCTGATTTAAGGCTCTAAACTTGCTGGAATTTAACAGGGGACCATCTATTGACAGTTAGTTGGATAGTGGTGATGTATGCAGGGTGGTCGGATACGTTGTAGCGGGATGCGATCTGTTTGCCCTCCTTGGAGATGTAAACATTCTCGTCGTCATTACAGAGGAAATCGTCGAGAGACTTTTCGTTGTTGTGTTCCAGAATCTGGTCAAAACTTTGCTAACAGAGAATGTCCAAAATGCTTGGTTCGTAGTCGTCGGTTGATTCCATGCTGTCCCATGAGTTCTTAGAGGAATTAAGATCTCTGGTAATGACGACAAATTTGCAATCTAGAAGCGCTTGTTAACATTTCAGTTCGTTGAGAAGAGCAATGAATTTATCACGTTTTCATCGGAAGGGACTATTTACAGGGGGATTGAAGAAGCAACATATGAGAAAATGTTGGGAAGCGTTTACTCTAATGACAAGAGATTCCTCGAAGGTGGCATCCAATTGCACTAGTTCGTGTGAGATTGAGGGCTTAATGCCTCTAAGACACCTCCATATTTCGTTTTGATGACTCAGCTCAGTCTGTCAGCTCTATCTACAGTGTGGTTTGTAAGAAAAAAATCTTCATCGGGTACCTCAGGGACTAGCCATTTTTCGGACAGGCAGATTATGTCGTAATTGCCCTCATGGACAGAATTTGCGAACAGCGGCCGTCTTTCGAAGGAGAGTATGCTACGAACATTGAAGCTCAAATTATGCATATTAGGTGATATTTTGGTGTGACCAGAGCATAGTCAACACTCTTCTTCTACGGTAGAAACTATGGTCTAGATTTTGTCCGCTAGTTTCTGAAGGTTAAGGTTCCTGATGCGTAGATGTTTTGAATTGAAACCATCTGCAATCATTTTGCGTCTGAGGATGAGAGCCTCGTTCTCCTTTTTCATATCTTGTTTGCTCCATTCGTGACTTTTGAAGACATGGTTTGAATTTCTGGAATAACCTTTCAGCTTGTGGGCTGATTTCACCAATACTTTTTTCTCGATTTCGTTATCAATTTTGATTATGATGGTGCGGGGCCCTTTCTTCGGGTCTCTTAGACCAAGTCTGGTCAACCTGGTTAACTTTGCTTCAACGCCTAGCTGATCCATTATGTCGAGGACATTCTTCTTATCATCCTGGAGCCAGTCTGTTGTATCATCAGGTGCTTCGGGCACGCCCTTGATTCTGATTCCCATTGACTGTTTGGGAGTTTTATCAAAGGTCCTTCAGCCGGCCGTCGCAGCACCGACTTTGCTTGCGTAGCTGTTGCTGGGTGGTTGTGACTCTGTCTTCAGTTTCGTCGTTTCAGCTTTCAGTTAATCAACTTTGGTAGAAGATTGCTCCATGGTTTTCATGAAGTCAGACATCTTTCTTTCGAGTGCTTTGATATTTGCTGCCATTGCGCTGTTCTCTTCTGTGCTGCAATATTGCTGGTTTTCTTAGGTTCGCAGCCGTTGCAGACCATCAACAAATTTTTTTAAGTTCCACCAGAACTTTAGTTTGCGCGTCCTCAAATCCGGTGCAATCCTTAGTAAAATGCATTGTGCAGCCACAAAAATAGCATTTGAATCTTTTATTAAGGGATGTTATTCTGCGCTCGCAGGATCGCAGGACTTGCACTGGGTCATGTCTGAGATGTAGCGTTTAGATCATGAGTTTAAGTCGGGTATTGCTGAAGGACAGGGTGTCTGGTTATCTCCCCTATGAAACCTTAAGGTATCTGTGGAGAGATACCAAAACAAATGAGCTGGGAAGGGATCAGGAGCAGTTTCAAGTATTTTACTACTGAAACTACTACTGAGATTTCAAGGGTTGAAGTGTCCACAAGTGCAGAGAGGTTGTTCTCGTGAACCACAGGAAAAACTGATTTAGGTCCTTCGTTGTCTTTGTCGATGTTGTAGGACTTGTACAAGATCTTCTCCTTTAAAAATTCTTTTGGTTTTTGAATCCGTCTGGTGATAAGTGCACTCCGTCCAGAAGAATATGTATCGACCACAAGTATTTAGAAACTGATCTACACTTCCAGTGAGCGTTGCGACTTAGGCCAAAAAGAAGATCGTTGACTGATTTGGCGCGGTGCGGCTTTCTATATCTTTCTGGAATTCCAATCACGTAAATCGGACTGTTCATCTGTACGATTTGAACGAATGTCGGCTTGTGTTTTCAGTTCGTTTGCAATCTCTTGAGCTGGTGTGCTAGAGACGTTACCACCACGAAGATAGCTGTGGTTTCCACCGATGAATAAAGTTTCCTATTTGTACTGACCAGGTTTTGGAAGAAAATCGTACAAGTGTCTGATTTGTCCACCTGGCAAAGTTAGCACATTCACAACTCCAAACGCGATAGTAGTGTTAGTTCGCACACTGTGAGTCTGAGAATCAGAGATTAGAAGATGATCACTACTGGCCTCGTGGAAGATGTGAAATCTCATGAGCAGGAAAGTAATAGATATAGGGCCATAACAGCTGCCCTTTAACAGATGTTTATCTGAAAAACACTATTTAATAACAGGTATCTTTAAAGTAACTTTTTGGCCCAAATGACAAAAATTTGCTTGTTTTAATGCTTCATTAGCGGATATCATACAGACTGAATATTGGGATCAAGACTGTATTGGGATCATTACCGTATTTGGTTCATTTAATTAATTAATTCATTGTAGTATTTGGTTCAGTTTACCTTTAATCTTATTTAGTTCGCAAACTTGAGTTTCTCCTATTTTATTCATTTACTAGACAAGAAACTGTCTGTTCATACTGTAAACAAATATAAAGTTCCTGTCGTTGTGCATGATCGAACCATGATCGTCTTAATTTCCTGTTGAGCACTAACTTGTAAATATCACTTTCATTCTTCTTTTTCTACTGATTATTAGCAGTTGTAATATAAATTTAGTCATTTGCTCTTCAAAAGTGAGTTAAGAAACTGAAATAGTCAATCGCGACACAAACTCCCAATACTAGAAGTAATCTCCAAAAATCAATTGAGTGAAATTAACAAACGCGACGCAAACTGCAATCTCTAATCTGGTAGACACCAATCCCGGCGCAATTGGACAAAACATAAAACTTAGCAGTATAACGTGGCGCAGTCAGCAGTTGTTGCAAGAAAAACCCCTCTTAATATAGATGTCGTCTGGGAAAATGCAACGATCACATCACCCCTTTCTTGGGAGAAGTGGACTCAGCAAATGAAGCTAGCTCTGTTAGCGAAGGAAGGAATTCAGCTCAGAATTCTTCTAAAGAGACCACCCTCAAGAGTTGTCAACCCACGAGAACCCGTATATGAGGAGCTGGTCAAAGATCATACTCAAGCAACGGAAAGGGACCGAAAAATTCAAAATCGACAACTTATAGTCACTTGCCAGAATAGATGCAAGAAAATCGATGAAATTGGCTTCATTTGCGGGGCCAAACTATGGATATCTGTGACCAAAAAACTAGATCATTCCTCAACCTTGGCATTGGGACAGACGGTCGCGGTATCTTCAAACGTAATCACCCACATTTTCTTTGAAAAAGAACCAATGAAAGAATTATGGAAAGTAAAGGAAGATTCTTTTATAAAGCCCCACAAAATCACATACAATAGATTCGTCTTTTCTCCTGAAAACAACCGAGAGAGGAATCTGTCGGGAGTTTCTTTTGAAGATTTATAGAAGAAGCTGAAATTTGCAGTCTGGGCAATGAAGAGACTCCACTCATACGCGACACTTTCATACTGAACATGCCGGGTTATGAGATGCAAAATCATCTACTCAAGAAAACGACAACACCCAATAAAACGTTAGAAATATAAATTCACATGGAATTGGGAGCACAAAATTGGAAAAAACAAACTCATCTAAAACCCGAACAATAATAACACTCAATCCGTAAATATAGTAAAAAATTATCAAAATTGTAACCGCACCACAAATTTCCAAAAACAAAGGAAATCCTACAATCGCAACGCAAATGCCTTCAACCAAAATGGATTCACTTGTAACTGCCGCAATTGCGGAAAACGTTAGATTTTCAATTATCGATAAAATTGCCCTACAAAAGAAAAAAACTGCAATAAGTGTGGAATTTTAAATCAATTCGCAAAGATGTGCGGAAAACCCAAAAAAACAGTCCCAAACATCACCACCACAACAAACTAATGTCAAACAAATTGAATCAACACCTGATAAAAGTGAGGACAAAGACTCATTAAATTTTATTGCTAGCTACAGAGAGCTATACGAACAAGTGTAAGACTCAGACTATGATAGTGAATGGGACAACTCCAATGCGAGTATCTTGAGCGAGACGTCAAACAAATTAGAACCTCTTAATGCCAACATAAAGTTTGGTAATATATCTTCAATCTCAATGATCGACTCTGGCAGTGTCTGCATCATGATGAAAAAAGCTTGGTCAGCAAAATCTTCAAAACTGCCGCTGCAGCTCGATGAGTTACTTCGACAGGTGAGAAAGATTGGAAACTTTCTCAAACAAACCTATCAAAGTCCTAGAAAAACTTGCCACAATTGTCACATACAATGATTGGACTTGTGACGATGCTTGTCTTACTGTGGTAGACGATGATCATAAGAATATCATTGGACGGGACCTCTTCAATATCCTCGGATTCGCAGTTGTTCAACAACAATCAAAAACAAGTAAATGCATTTACCATATAGATAATTCTACATGCAAAATCAAACACGCAATCGCGTCGTAATTTCATGAATTATTTTCGAGAATTCGATTATCAAAGATACAAATGGTTACACCAAAGATTCATCAAAAGTTCCAGCAAAGCGTCAAATGCTCGTCGCTTTCCGATTAAATTACAACCTAGAGTTACTGCTGAACTGGACAGATTACAGAAAAAGGGCCTTATCGAAAGTTTGACAAGTTGCTCTGATGAAAATTTCATTTCACCTATAGTGAATAGAGTGAAGAAAGTTTAATCAATAAAACAAGCATTAGATTCTAAAGTTCACATCAGATCAATTCATAAAAATAAAAGTCAAATGCCTAACACAAAAATGTTGATGACTTCCGTTTCCCAACATTTGACAGAAACGACAAAACGTTCAACGAGCATTTTTTCAACTATAGATCTCAAATATGCATACAGTCAATTGAAACTACATAAAGATACAGCAAAACATTGTAACATTAATGATATTCGAGGTGAATCAACAGGTAGCTGCACATATAAAACTGATTTTAAAGGCCTCAATGACATGCCAACAAAGTTTCAAAAAGCAATGGATTACACAATTATAGGCTTTCGAAATACATTTTGCTTCTTTGATGATATTATATTAGTCGGCACTACATCAGAATCCGATCACATTAATTATGTCGTCAGGTGCTTAAAGAAGCCATGAGGATAACTTGCGCATCAATCTCCAACCCCAAATACACTTAAACGATTAAGATTATTTTTTGTTTCAGTACATTACATTAGTAAATTCATACCATAATTGGCACAACTCTTTCACCCATTAAGACCAATGCTTAATAAATCTACTAATATTGTTTGGATTGAAACACACACTAAACACTTTAACCTAATAAGAGAAAAAATAGCACAAAGTACTGAAAACTGTCACTACAATCCTAAATTAGATGTTAGAGTAAAATGTGATGCTTCACGCTCTTGACTTGGCGCTGCACTCAAATAAAATACTCCAGACGGATAGAAACCCATAGAGTTGCTGGGAATTGTATGCTCTATTGACTACTTCAATTGCTACCTTTATGCTACCTTTATCGTTTCTGATCAGAGCCAGTTGCGCTCAAACCGTTAACGATCAGAGCATTTGCGCTCGAAGCCTTTTATGATCAGACTCAAGTTCGCTCGAAACTGGTTATAATCAGAATCAAATGCGCTCCTGCGCTCAAAATTGCCCTGTAATTTCGAGCGCAAAATATTCAGTTTTGTGGTCGAAATGGTCTGATCAGGACAATTTGGTGCGCACACCTCATCCTGGGAAATCATTTGTATGATTTTCGTTGACATAATATCAACCCGGCTGGTACAAACTAATTCAAATTTGTCTGCTGTTAAAAATGGTTCTCTTACAGCTGTAGTGTTGCACGCAGAGGGTATAGTGCGACCCAAATTTCAGGGTCTGGTAAGAGTTGTAATCGCTCTATAGTGTTGTGACAATGGTTGTACAAAGCTCTGACCAGAGACCAAAGTCTGGACATAGTCCAGACCAAAGAGTATAGACATAGAACTGATCAGAGGTTATTTCAGAGCGTCACCATCTAGTCAGAGGGCAAATTCTGAAAAATGTCTTATCAGAAGTGGCACATCTCAACCTAACCTGAGATACCATCAAAATGGGATGAAAATTTTGATTTTAGGTCTTTTTTCATCAACAACCCAGCTATAAATCGTCCCCCTAGTATTTTATAACTTTGGTAATTTGTGTGAAGGCTTGAGCTTTATCCCCCGTAACCTCTGTATTATGAACCGCATAAGAGAGAACTTTTGGGGAGAATTTTTATGATTGGAATAACTTAAACAAAAGAGTTAGATATATCATATTCATCCTGAATGGGATGAGACGGGAAAAGACCAATATTGTCCTGATTCAGGTGATATGTCGGGTTCGTCCTCTGAATAAAAAGGAATTGGCGAAAGGGGACAAGGAGGCAGTCAATGTCACAGGGAACCAGGTGTCAATGATGGACAAACCAGACAAGAAGTACAATTTCGATGCTGTGATTGGTCCAAATTTCACCCAGGCACAGGTGTATGACACAGCTGCTAAACATGTACTGGAAGATGTACTCAATGTAAGGCGCCCATTAGCCACGCTACCACGTAACCATCGTTACCGCGTTATATAGCTATAAAGAACTCCAAAGCCAAAAAAAAAATTGTTTACATTTAGCGCAAATATCATCAATTTATCCAACAAATTAATAGAAATTATTTAAGCCCTGTGGTCTTTTTCTATGCGATCTATCGCTTAAAAGATTTTTTGTCTGACGCTTTTGACTTGCTGTCATCAAAAACATGATAAACAGGATAATATTAAAAGTTTAAACCCCCTCAGTCACCCCTCTTCAGGTGTTTCAAGGTTTGTGTACTAAAGTAATGTTTATGTTGAATACTTAGCTTAACTAAGCTAAGTATTCAAATTACATCATTCTAAAAATAGAACGATGCAATTATGCTGAACCATTCAAATTGCGTAAAATGTCCGTCCGTCCAGCCAAACGGACATTTTACCGTCCAGCCAGCAGGACGGGAATAATCCCGTTCTGACAACTATATATAGCAAAGTAAAAATCACAACTTTGAGAAATTAAGAATTAATAAATCAGAGAAACTGAGAATTTAATATCTCCAAACCGAGAAAGTAATCTCAACACAAAATATTCCAAAGTGAATTACTAATCCAATCTTCTCCACTATATCGAATAACGAATAATTAGAGATAACCTTCAAGTCAGGAATTTATCCAAAAAGGAATAATAAGTTACTGATAACAGTTCGAGTTAGTAAAGTTTTTACTAACTTTCCCGACCTTCTCCTCTTTTTAACTTTCATAACTTTCTAACTTTTATAACTTAAAGTTTTAACTCTTATCAGCTCGTTACTTTAGCTGTGAATTTATGTATGTTAGATTTCTTTAAAGATTATATAAAACTTATAACTAGATCAATTAGCCAAATTTACTTACTTAGATCAATAAATACTTTTATGAGACTTATCAGGCTTAGAAAGATAGCATATACTAGGAGTACGACCATCGAGTCAGAAGTTTGAACCTTCGCACCCCCCTACCCTCTAGTATAAACTGGTGCGACCAGTGAGGCTCGTATAAATATTCTATCTACTAAGTACTGTAACCACTTTTAAAAAATAAATCAAGTTAATGGCCTCAGGCGGAGGAACTGGAAGTGGCACCGGTACTGGTGGCACTGGTACTGGAACAACCGGCACCGCTACATTAGTAAGAACACTTACTGATACACCTCTCTCCCATCCGAATATGTCACTTGTTACATTCTCGGGAAATGACCCCAGACAAAACGCAAATGAATTTTGGAGTTCTGTAGAACAAAAAATAAACTTCTCTTTAGGCACAACGTTACCTACAGATGCTGCCGCTCTAGCAAATCATCAAAATAGACGCAAAGCGCTATTTGGATCTTTACTGACAGAAATCGCATTAGAGTGGCTTAATACTATTGACCCCACAAGAACCCTGGATCAAATAAAAGGAGATTTCATAACCTGGTTCACAGATAGTCGTGACCAATTCAAGTATCGACTAGAAGTGGAAGGTGCCAGCAGGCAAGAAGGGGAATTAATTAAAAAATATTTCCACCGAATTAAGCATGCTGTTGATAGAGGATGGCCTGAAACAATACCTGCACGACTAACTGATCCTGGCCAAATTGCTATTGAACGAACAATACAGCAGCGACAAAGAGAGCAAAAGTATTTTGACTTTGCCATAAGAGGTTTACAGCCCCCCTCATTAAAACGCAAAGCGCATGAATATAAGACAGAAAATCCGGATAAAACATGGGACGAAATACAAAATCACTTAATAACAAAGGACTTAACATTTACTGTTAGCACTGACGGCACAGTAAAACAAACAAATGATAAAATTAGTAGTCATGAAGCACAAATTAAAGAGCTTACTAGCCTAATAAGAAATAACGAAGTTAGCGCTATTAACTCAGGGTCGTTTAAAGACCCCAATGTAAAAGGACGGCCGAATAACACACGCTTTTGCAACTATTGCCGTAATCATGGGCATTCTATTTCTAACTGCTCTAAACATAGGATTGATGAAGGATTTTAAAAAAATGAAAAGAGAACTTACTGAGAAAAAGGAGAAAAAGACATCCTTCAGTACTGACTACAAAAAACAGACTAACAGTAAGCCGTATTTCAATAATCAGAATCGTCCAAATAATACTAACAGTGGATATGACAACCGCAGGTACGGAAATAAACACTATAATAATATTAATAATAAAACCTATGAACAAAAGTTTCCCCAAAACAACCAGTTTAGTCCGCATGAAACTGATGCCAGACAATATTATGAACGTGAGAATCAAAATTTTCAACGTTCTTATTCCCCACACGCGCATACTAATCAATTCCAAGAATCAAGCAGTAGATATTATGATCAACAACCCCGCTCGTCCCACTCTGTTCACTGGGTAGAGGATCAAAACCAACAAACAGAATATTACGATCAGAATAATTACACCGATGCTATCACAGACTTCTTTCCTTTAAGCTTCTAAAGTCTCCGAAAGTTAATACAAATAGTAATCCAAAATCTAGGATTTACCTAAAAATGTATTATTTCACAACCGGAGACATAAATAAAAATAGTGGACTTGAAATTGAATATCTAATTGACCCAGGTTTGACTTGTACGATAATAAACTACCCCACATTTCTAGCAATGCAAAAGTTGAACCCTAGCATGAAGATTTTCTCAGCCATAAACATCACAAAATCCTATAATGGATCACAAATTCGTATGTTAGGCCATACTACAGTAACATCATACTTTGATACTGACGGAAAGTATGAAGCGAACTATAAGGTATGGGTTACACAAGAAGGAACGTCTAACCTGATTGGAGTTGATTTCTGTCATATTTTCTTTAAAGCTCTGTATTTTGATATTCCTGCCGTAGAATTAAAAGAACACACAGGAGTAATTAGTTATGGAACATTGAACATGGAAAAACAGTATCCACAAGTATCAGATATAGAAGCAATAATCTTGTTCCAGCCACTTTATATACAGGCAAGGTCAACTTATTTGTACAAACACCAGAACACTGATTTATGTTACCCCAAAGGCACTTCCTTTCTGCCGCACAAAAAAACAGTAAAAACAGAACTAGTGTTTATTAACACAGTCTGTACACAAAAGGAGAAAACACTACCTATACTATTAGAAAACCACAAAAATCACCCTGTTACACTTAATAAAGGTATTACTGGGTAGGCTGTATGTGATCTAGTATTGAGTCGTGATACGCGCAAATTCAACATGCGCGATTGTAGTGAGTTCACATACTCAATACTAAATAAGTATGAAGAACTGGATATTTGTTTCATGCTTAGTACAGTTGTTAACTCAGTACAAGGGGCTGAGTCGAACGAGTCCGATAGTTGCATAAACTATATTAACCACGAAGAACAGTCAATATTCAATAGTAGTATGGCTATAGTACACACAGTTTCTAAGAACTGTGCTATGAGTAAAGGCTTTGCACTCATGTTATGTAAAAAGTTCCCCGACCTGAGAGAACATTGTAAGTGGCAAGTAGAAGTGAACGATCGTGATGGAAATACAATAAACCAAAATGTATTACAATACATTGCTCCTATCCTCGGACACCAGATCTTTAGTCTAATAACTAAAGAACAATATAATAGTAAACCGACTATTGAAAGTATTACAACCGCACAATTCGAACTTCGCAATATACTTCTAATGCTGAACATTAGATGCATAGCTATGCCAAAAATTGCATGTGGATTAGACAAAATGGACATTGTATTTAATTCTTCGGGAATTAAAATATATGTTTATGTGAGTAAAGCCGAAATCAATCAAATGCCGTCCTCTGCACAATACACAGATGAAAACATCGAAGAGATATTCGGAATCGTAGGCGATGAAATTGTGAACAACTGCAGAAATGATGCTGAAATAGCAACTGACTTCTCAAATGATGCAAAAACCTTATGCAAGCCCAATAATACTGAACGATTTCCAAAGTTCAGAACAACTGAACAAAACCACTTCATTATTCATGAAGTTGTTCAAGAAGGACTCGATACACGACCAAAAGATGCAAGTAAAAACTGTGCACACTATATCGAGTATCTTAAAAAGTTAATCGGCCGCACGATATCTTAATCGGCCGCACGAAATAGAAATTTCACATACCCCTAAAAAAAGATTGTGAATTTAAAAAGCAACGACCCAGTAAAGTCCCCCTACATCTGCGTGACAAGTTAGAGGCATTAATGGACAAATTAATACAAGCCGGAATAATGCGCGAGCTAAATGAGCACGACGATTTAAATAGCTGGTTTGTAAATCCAATTATCATACTGCCTAAGAACGACTATGTAAAACTTGTAATTGATGCTCGCTACCTCAACTCAAATACAGATACAAGTAACTCAAGTTGGCCGCTCGAGCCACTACAAGTTCTGATGACACGAGTAAATGGAGCATATTTTACAAGTAGCGATTTGTCGTGCGCCTATCATCAGGTGCCCCTTACAGAAGAAACTCAGAAATTAACTAGTTTTATTGTAGGTGGACGTCAATATACTTATCAAGTCGGATTTTACGGCTTAAAGCCCCTTCCGAACTTCTTTAGTAAACTCATGCGTTATGCATTTGGACCGCTAATAAAGAAAAAGCAAGCAATTACTTATATTGACGATACACTACTAAAAGCACAAGATAAACAGGAAATGTTCACAGTAATCCGTGAGTATCATGCACTACTGCGTAAAGCAAATTTGATAGCTGCGCCGGATAAAACAAAATTCTTCTTACGAAAAGTGAAATTCCTCGGGCATGTAATATCGAAAGGGACACTTAGCCCAATCACTTCGCGCATTGCCGATATACAAAATTTGAAAACGCCAGAATCAAAAACCGACGTCCTCAGCGTATTAGGGGCGATGGGATTTTATGCAACATATGTTATAAACTATCATATTGACGCAAAACCGCTATATGATTTAGTTAAGAATGAAACAAATTTCGAATGGCTGGATAGCCACCCACCAACAAGTATTCAATAAACTGAAAGCAAAATTTGCACACGATATTTCCGTCGCTATCCCCAACCCAAAATACCCCTTCCATATACATGCTGACTCTTCCAACTTAGGAACTGGTAGTATATTAATACAACAGTTCCCCGAAGGGAAACGAATTGTTTCTGCAAACTCCCGTGTATTCGATAAAGCAGATAAGAAAATGTCCCCACAGCATAGAGAACTGTGCGGAATAATATCAGCATTACACTACGAGTTCTACATTATAGGTTCCCCCTATCCAACATATCTATTCTGCGATCACAGACCTATACTATTCCTCTGGTCTCGCCGCGGACAATTATCACATAGATTCTTTAAGTATCAAGTCGTGCTTACTAAATTTCAGAATCTAAAGATAATATACATTGAAGGTAAAAACCTTGCCGTCCCCGACTTACTTAGTAGACAAGTCCCGCAAGAAGAAGCAAAAAAGTTCCAAATTGAACAAAAGAAAAAACAGTCCCAACGGACATTCGCTTCTACACATCGCATTACAAACCGATAAACTATTCAATACTACACTGTGACAAAAAAAAGCACCCCCAAATACTAGCTATTCGGTAATTGCACATATACCCGGACTGAAAAAAATACTAAATATAACCGACGAAGATTTTAGTATTAACGACGCGAGTGACGATATAGAACAAACATGTAGTGCAATATACAATATTGCCGACTCGTTCAGATATGGACGACAAATAAACCAAATCAGAAAAATGTCTTCAGAAAATGTATCTACAGAGAGCCTTAGCGATCATACATATGAAGAAATACCCGAAGAGGTACATGCAGTAGATGACGGTCTTGACGACGAAGACTGGTTAGAACTACAAAAAGGAAATGTAGATATATCCTTAACACAAGAACTAGAACCAGCGAAAGAAAAATACAAGCAACGCACGCATAAGTGTGACATTGTAGAACCGACAACTCTGCATACAGAAGTAGTTAAAGTATCTTGTAAAGACTTAATACAAAAATTAACAGAGTTTACTAAACAAGCTCAACTAGAAACAGATACAATTCTGCGCGAACAAATAAATGAACCGGTTTTACAAACCGTTCGCCAGTGGCTGAAGGCAGGCAAAGAACCGCCGAGCACAAGTACAATTAATCCTTGTAAAGGATTACGTTCATACAAAGATATATTTAACCTTCTACTACTCGAGAAAAATATGACTTACTATGCTACAATAAACCAGACGAGAACGGTTTATACGATACAAAAACATGTGGTCCACTATCGCTATTTATGAAGTGTTTTGAGTTAGCACATAATAATCCACTAAGTGGGCATCGTGGAGACGCATGTACATTTAACAACATTAGTAGATTCTTTTACTGGCCCGGAATGTACAAATCGGTTACAATGCTAATACATGATTGCCTAGATTGTCAGAAGAATAAACCACAAAGACATGATCTAAACGAAGCACCCTTAGAACAGTGGGGAGAATTAGAAACAACCCCATTTCATACTATACACATACACCACAAGGGCCAATTTAGGCCTTGTAGTAACCACAAGAAATTTTGTCTAGTTATAGTAGATAGTTTCTTTCACTTTATACAAGTTTATCCATCAAAAACAGCCGATGCACCAGAAACTGTTAAGTTAATAGAAAAATATATTACCCGATTCGGAATCCCCCACCAAATAGTACATGACAACGGTACTGCATTTTTGAGTAATGATTTTGTGCACTGGACGCACGAATTCGGAATTACATTAAAACCACGGACCTCATATTCACCTTGGACAAATGGCAAGGTTGAAGTACAAAATAAAAACTTAGCAAATTATTTGCGCAGTTTTATTAACAACACCGGATCGAAATGGGCGAGCATTACCAATAAATTTGCCTTTGCGCATAATACTGCAATAAATTACAGTAAAGGATATACTCCGTACGAGATAGTATTCGGTATTAAACCGCAAATTCCAATTTCCCTTAAGCTAGGCTTACTACGGGATAATAGATGAAATTGTATTTCGGAGTATTGAAAAGACCTTCCCTTACATACTCACTGTGAAAATTCTTGTAAAAACAAGAAAATAGACAAGCTATTACAAAATCGATTGTCTAGTACTATACTACAATGTGAGAACGAATTCAAAAATATATATAGTATAACATATACTCGCTGTAGGCAAATTACAAACAAAGCACACGAGTATAGGAATAGGTTTAAATTGGGTAAACCAATCAAAATCGTTCGTAAAGTTTTACTGGAGAATCACGCTAAAGGATTATTGAAATCCATAAAGCTATTAGAGTTACGCTCTGGACCCTACACCGTTACTAAAAAAAATTACTAACACTACGTATGAAATTGTTCACGATACAACTGAACAAAAGAAAGTAGTGCATAGAAATCACTTAGTAGAGTACTTTCCTTAAGAACAAGAAATAGACAAGTTAGTACAGGATTATAGTACTAACTATGATGATTCACAGGCCTACTATGATAGGTTCAACCAGTACTTAATCAACAGATTCAATCACCAAACAATTGATAACCCAGAATATATGCCGTGGCCTATTATTAACAACGCAAATAATCAGGCTGAGCAAATAACATCACCGCAACCAGTTGAATACTCAACTACTGTTAACACGTGCCAGAGTGCGCCTAACATCCCATACAAAACAAATAGAAATGAGAGCACACTACATATCAGAAATTTGTTTAGCCCCCAAAGTAGTTCACAAAGTACTACGTCCAATTCCCATACATTTAGCCCTATCATTAGTTCAAACCCCCACCCAGTAAAAATAAAAACTAATCCTAATCCAATTCATTCTGATGTCAGACCGCAGAGAACACGGACTGAACCTAAACGCTATGGAAATACAATTCCATCAGATTTAATTCCAAAAGTTCAAAAGAAATAATTCTTCTATACAAAGTTGTTATTAAAACATACGAAATTATAAATATAAAATATACAAATTATAAAAAAATTTAAAGCAAAAATTTACAAAAATTATAACAGTCGAGCCCTAGCAACTTTAATTAGTTTAATAAACTCTCGGGCAAGAGTAAAATCTCTAAAGAGAAGCCCGTGCCCCAGAACAACAGCCAACCCATATAGTTGCTGAGCAGCTCTTGCTGTCTCAGGGGTCCACCACACTCGCCAAAGCTCGAACACATAATTCATAAATTCTTCATGGCACTCGGGGTTTGGTGCTGTTAACTTTTGCTCGAACTAAAAAGTTCAAAAATTTCATAATCTACCCCAATATATCCCAGAAAAATATTTGTAACTTCAAAAATTTACCTCTTCCCCCAACCAACATTTGAGGTACTGCACTGTAGCAGGACATATGTTAGCTTATTTCAATAAATTCCTATCTTTATTATTTACACAATACTCATGCGCAACCCGCAGCGAATAAAACTCCTCTTCAGAGAGGACAATTTGAGTTGATATATACTGCTCAGAGAGGAAAAATTTCATCTCTCTGGCATCCAACTCCAAACCTAAGTGTTCGAAGGCAGAATAATTTGCCTCTTTAAACGAATTTAAAATAGTTCTGTTCATTATTCTTCAAAGTTAGACTAGAATTTCACTCAGAAAATTTCCCTATTTATACAGGAATAGAAATATAGCACAACCAGTTAAATTTCTAATTCACTCTGTCTTCACGGACAACCCTCAATCAACCAATAAGATTTGAATATTCCGCCAGTTGCGCGGATAGTAATCCATTCTCAATAATTTATGCAAATATACAAACTGATAAAATGCAGTTGAAACAGTTAGCCAATCAGGGCTCCGTATTTTGCCATCCGCACGGACGGCCACATTGCCATTGAGAAATCTATAAATTCTCAACCCAACTGAATCGATTCATTCTTCTGAATCTCTCGCGTAAAGACTAAATCTTTAAACTCTTGTCTACAAAACAATCCGAAATTCATTTTTAAAAATGAATCCAGAAATCAAATCTCTGTTCCCCGAGGAGGGAGAGGTTATCGAAACTGAAAACCCTAGAAGAAATTTCACTGAGGTAAATCTTTTGCTTATTCTTTTTCTGTTTCGTCTATTTCTATTTTGCAAAAACAGATACATAGAAAACATCACATAATTATTTGTGACCGCAACCTTAATTTTATCTAATTTCACAAATTGTGAAAAACCAGACTCTGAAATTTTCACAGATTTAAAAGCTGCTCACAATCACTTTTACGCAAAATTTGCAACATCACGCTCACTACGATTGTTCACTTATGGACTCTAATAAAATGTACTCACTAAACAAAGTCGCTCCTTGTAAAATTGAACCACAAAATGTTGAAATTTCAAAAGTCAAAGGACAACTTTTCAACCGTTTCTTTATTAGAAGCTACTATGTGTAGAGCAAGCCACCAAAGCATTAGATGGTATTGCGGCCTTTTCGACGCTTGTGGAATTGATGCAAAACGCAGCACAATTACCACAGACGTAGATTTAACTCCAGAACAGTGTAGGCAGGCTAGATTAACCAATAAGTTAAGTATTAACGGAAAGGAAATTCCGATTATTTTAAATGTAAGAACAACTTACATAAAAAACTCCGGTCCCAATATTGGAGAAAATCCAAACGAATCTGACGATTCAGGCTGGATAATTCACGATACGTTTGAAACATATATGCAGGATACAACTTTTAATGTTAACCTGCGGGGAGGTTCAGTAAATAAATGGCAAAATATTCCCCTACAACTCTCTGAAATAAATACTATACAACAAATTTGTGAACTAGAACGTTCACTTAAAAATACACAACTTGCATATTCGCGTGGTCACTCCTAAGCTGGCTGGTTTTCTGTTAACTAATAACAGATCTATGTTTTTAGAGACAAATGGCAATGTAGCTTGGCTCTATCACTGTCCAAAATTTTATTCGCCCTTACAAGTAATGGATATTTGTTATGATAGAATACCCGTGTTATGTAAAAATAAGGTTCGCTTTATCGCTCCAGTTAGCAGACAAACTTTTACTGCTGCTAAACAACAAACAAAAGAATCATTTTCAACTAGATATTGAAAATGATAATTCTTGGATCGAACTAACCCCAAGTATAACACAAGTCACTGGGGCAGCATTATTCGCTCCCAGCAACCAGAAACACAAAATGGTTTCTATTAAATTAAAAAACGGACAGGAAGTTTCTTTTCATGTCAAAAAAGACATGATTGCATTTTTGAATGATGTAACTTTAAATTCCGAAATGAAAGACGCAGCGCAAGAATTTTCTCGTGAATTAGTTGAGATTAAACATAATAAAAGCCAGCCTGGTGGTTATAGCAACTACTACACTACAAAGACAATATATTTAGATTCTCTAATATTGTCACAATTTCTACACAACCGGTATATAAAAGCCTTCGGCCGAGTACACTATTATTTAGAACAGTGCGGAATTACTTTCGCTGTATTCCTTTTTGTCAAGTTTATAATTGACATTGTAGTTTGCATCATTCGAGCACTACAAATACACAAAATTACAGGAGCCTCAGTGAGTTTCGGAAAAGTAATACTATCAGCTACTTTCAATATACTTTTTCAGTCCATAGTAACATCAGTATTTCGTCCTATTGAAGAAAGAGACGACTCAGAACACTTAGTACAAGCCCCAACTTATAAAGAGCCGACTATGAACATGTAACCCCCTATACAAAGTGAACTACAAGCAATCAGACAAGAGAGGGAAAATCATTCTAACAATGATGATTTCCCCACTTCCCCAGTGTAATTAAATCTAAATAATTACAACTATAAATAACTTTTATAATCCCTTTTAGAACATAGCACTAGATGACAACAATTTTCTTCTGCCAGCATTTGAGGAGCTCTTAGATGATCAGCCCCCATTGGAACTCCCAACTGATATTGTAAAGGAATATCTAAAGACAACTGTGGAACCACAATCACAGGAGCAACAAGAACAACCCTCAGAGCAACCTCAACAACAACCACAACCGGGACCATCACAACTCCAACCAACAGTGGCAGCAGTCATGCCAAAGACACTTACGGTGCAGGACGAAATCAACCGCCAAATCAAAACAGAACAACTAGTGTGCAACCCAAGCTTCAAGGGGCACCCGAAATATGACATGAGTTTTAATTATAAGCTGCAGAACCACGCAAATTTGTATAAACTCATGTCATACAACCCCAAAACCAAAACATATCGAGCAAAAAACTTGGGGATTGACAAGCAAATTTTGTCCAACCCTTTCTATCTTTTAACCGCTAATTTAGAAAGCTCTGAAGACAGTTACATCCGTAACCTCGAGCAGAGTTTTCTAAAAGAGAGATACAAGAACTTTCAACTCCAGCAGCGCAATCACAAGCTGCTGCGAGAATTACGCGACTACCGTAACGGCGACTTCCGTGATCAAGAAAATTTTTAAAATCTATAAGCCCGGAGGAGAGTCACAAGAACATTTTTTATATTTTAAACAGTGCGTGTAAAGTTTATATTTAACCCTTATTATTTTTTTTGTAAATTATTATGCAGTTGTTTCATCATACATATTTTGTAAAATTTTTATGCAATTTTCATTCTACCATCACTAAGGACTGGGTCGGGATGTACTAAAGTAATGCTTATGTTGAATACTTAGCTTAACTAAGCTAAGTATTCAAATTACATCACTCGAAAATTAGAATAATGCAATTATGCTGAACCATTCAAATTGCGTAAAATGTCCGTCCGACCAGCCAAACGGACATTTTACCGTCCAGCCAGCAGGACGGGAATTATCCCGTTCTGACAACTATATATAGCAAAGTAAAAATCACAACTTTGAGAAATTAAGAATTAATAACTCAGAGAAACTGAGAATTTAATATCTCCAAACCGAGAAAGTAATCTCAACACAAAATATTCCAAAGTGAATTACTAATCCAATCTTCTCCACTATATCGAATAACGAATAGTTAGAGATAACCTTCAAGTCAGGACTTTATTCAAAAAGGAATAATGAGTTACTGATAACAGTTCGAGTTAGTAAAGTTTTTACTAACTTTCCCGACCTTCTCCTCTTTCTAACTTTCATAACTTCTTAATTTTTATAACTTAAAGTTTTAACTCTTATAAGCTCGTGACTTTAGCTGTGAATTTATCTATGTTAGATTTCTATAAAGATTATATAAAACTTATAACTAGATCAATTAGCTAAATTTACTTACTTAGATCAATAAATACTTTTATGAAACTTATCAGGCTTAGAAAGATAGCATATACTAGGAGTACGACCATCGAGTCAGAAGTTTGAACCTTCGCACCCCCCTACCCTCTAGTATAATTGATATATTGGGCGCCAGTTTTCAGGATGAACGTTTCCGGGGCCAGCGTGAGGTACATTGACAAAATTTTGTAACTAATTTCTGCACCATAAGTAACTCGCGTCACCTTTGTCAACGGGTACAGTATCTAATTAAGATAAAGATGGTGAATTTTTGGATGACAAGCAGTGGTCTTGACAAATACCCATACCATTGTTCATAAGAACAATTAAGTCTTTGAACTTGGTCTCAAATATTACCACTGAGGTTTGGTAAAAAAAAATAGGCTAATTACATGCTCAATATTGTTGAATTTGAATGTCAATACAAAGTGTCAGCTTTTTAAAATATTTAGGCGACGTATTTCTACGGTTTGAGAAACTAAGCTTCAACAGAGAAAACGGTAACACATTATAAACTTTGGTTACAAAATTATGTCGCTGTTTTCAACAAAAGCCAAAGGTTTCGAGTTTTGCTTTCGTGGACATTGGTCAGGTAATGATAGAATGTCTTAAAAAGCTGTGAACGCGCACCAGCCTGGGCATTGATCGCAAATTGATCAAATAAAATGTCATTTCTTGAGTGGCATTGTTTTATCACAGTTAAAATCTGAATAAAAACGGTCTATGTATTTATCCATCTTTTATCGCGCAGCAACTAAAACGACCATCTTTTTTGGTTTAACTTTGAAGCAGCCTCATTTTGTGACCGGATTCTTGGAAATAGACAACTGATAGGAATTTGAGAAAACCAAAAGAATCTTCAAAATTTGTATAGAACTTCAAACTGTAAATAAGTCTCGAAATGCACAAAGGCGTTTAATGGTTGTTTGGCGATTGAAGATCAAGAATTCAATCACCTTTGCTGCGGCACTGGATAGTATTGCCTATTTTAGCAGCATCTTGATGAAATGCGTGCCAAATTGTCAAAAGAAATATATTCAAACGAAAAAAATTGATCCCGTAAGATCTGATAATACCCAATTTCTTGTGTAAAGTATGTCTTTAACTTATGTGATTGATGCGTCTGTATCGTGTGCGATGAATGTTTGTTTTTCGTGCGAACTTTGACTTTTGGCTAATATGATAAAAGGGATGCTTTCAATTACATGTATATGATGCCATAAAAATTTGCCAGAAATTTGAAGAATTTTAAAGGATAAAAATTGTCAAATTACTGAGATAGGTAAAATGCAGTACCAGCGGAATAGGTGAGGCAAATTCTTTAAAATGAAATATAATGATCGAGTTTGAAGCACTTATTTGTCTTGTTGGTCTTCTTTGAGGCAATTTCAATTATGATCATTTTTTCGCAACTATTATTGGATCTATCCTCCCCCCTCCAGCTTTGTGGCAAATGTTTCATACCCTCCCCCCCCCCAGGCATACGTGCTTTTTAAAATTTGGCGAAGTGCTGTAACAAAATGTATAACTGGGGGACTTCGGTGGCCGAAACAGAATAGATCCCAGTTTTCTTCGGATCAATTTGACTGACTCTTCAAATTTCCCTTTTGCCTTTGACTTGTCGTTCTGGATAATCTAATTGGTCCGAAAACTTACACGCTCAATTGAAAATACATTAGTAATGGATGTGTGTTGGTTTCTTGACTTTAAATCATTAAAGCTATTAATTTAAAATAAAAGAGTGGGACCTGACTGAATGTTTGAATTGTTAAATGGTCTTTACATCAGCTAATTCCCAGTAAGCGCTTCTGATGAAAAATTAAACAACGCAATGAAAGAGAAACCAGATCAAGCTTTAATTCAATTAAATTAAAACGCACAGCTACAAATTTTAAAATGCCAGAAGATTCTGTACAAGTAATCAGAAATTGACTCTGGTGAAATTTAGGCGTTACTAAACTTGCAAATTGAGTGTTTTAAGCAAGGTTACGGGACTCTGCAGAAGCCACTGCAAACAATTGGTTGAACATATCAAACTGCTGCGCGGTTTTGGATAGACGTCAGAAGTTTTCAGTTACTCAAGCAGAGTCTCGCAAACTATACATCTGGGTGGGTCTCTCTTCAAATTGACTACCCGGAGCTTGGTGGCAGAGCAAATCAGCGCTGAATCAGTCTACAGACATTTTGTTTTTTTTTGTATTGACAGTACCTTGTTCATGTCTTAATTTACACGGGCAGGTCTTGACTTTTGCGCAAAATTTACTGCTTGAAAAATAGTAGGTTCAGCTTAACTCCCGCCGACAAGGTTTCCCTTATATGCGACTAGAACTCCCGATTGGGTACTTGTAACATTTAATTTGCGTATCAAGACGTTACCACTAAACTAAATGACTTTTGTGGTAATCGCTTACACACTAGCTTATGTATGAATAGTGTGCACACTGCTATAGTAATTACCAGTTATAAGCTGCAATTGTGTGACACTATTATGCTCAGACTTAATATTGGGGTATGATTAATCTTTAGACAATACAGGATAAGTTTAGTCTGAGCAAACTCTACGACCTCAAAATAGAAAGATCTCTACATTTGTTTCAAGAACTTAGACAAATCTGCACGATCTTATGAAGTTAGGTTTAGAGCCCAGGCTGAGGGTTCAACTTATGAAAAGACCACGCTTATGAAAAGACTGAAATTGCCTATCAAAAGACTTTAACTGGACTATAGTTATCTTCTCAACTTTAGCTCGACCCAATATTTTGCTTCTGGACTTTACCTCAACCCAATTTTTTGTACTGGAATTTAACTCGACCAAAGCAAGATAATCAAGTTAAGTTATTTAAAAATCACAAGTGAGGGAATGAGTCACAAAGCAATTATGGTAAATTTGTGTGTTTTTTATGCAAATAATTCGCTTGACCGTTTTGCGCTTTTTTTTCTAGAATAATTTTTGACTTCTCAAGTGACTTTTTCACGACGTTCTTGATTTTTGAGTGGTTTCAATTGCTCTCACTCCGAAATAAAGTTGGTTGTTCGAACAAGAACGGTTGCTAGAGACTTGAAGGAAAGGCTCTGATTGCCGAGTGGTTTATACAGGGTTAATCCCGGGTGATTAATACCGGTGAGTTGACGGAAACGGACTCATGAGTTGGGGTTCGAATCTTATCTTTCGGCTGATGTTTTTTTACCCATAAAAAAATGTATTTAGGCTACAGCCACTGAATTAAATTGCGCCGCCTGTCATTCGAGAGAAAATTTTCCGATGTTAGTCGGTTTACTTTTTTTTCATCGAAAGATAGTGCGAGGTTTGATCGATCCTACAAAGAAAAGAAGTTGGGACCACGTATTGGTTTCTGTTTTTCTAAAATTGCTCAAGTTCAACTGAAGATCTCGGGAAAAAATTTATAAAAGTTTATTATAGTTATGAAACCAATATAAATGTAAAAATCACTAAGTTCGTCTAAGCTAGACGCAGAAATGTTATTATGAAAAAATAGATCGTTAACAAGATTTGCTATGGCAAGAAAATCATAGTCTTGCATTTTTTTTCAGAGATGTAACAAGTTTCGTTTCAATGGGTGTCTCAGTAAAATACTTGATGTTGTATTCAGGGTTACAATGGTACAATCTTTGCTTATGGTCAGACGGCTTCAGGAAAGACTTTCACAATGGAAGGAGCTCTGAAAGACAAGGAGAATCAAGGAATCATCCCACGACTCGTACTAGCAGTCAGTATTATCATTTTTCAATGACGAAAGTCAATCCATCCCCCATACTTAACCTGGGCATGTTACCCAGGTGGAGGTCCTCGCTCAAAATTGCCCATGATCAGACCGTTCGAGACCATAATTACTCATGATCAGACCAATCCAGACAATAATCACCCAGGATTAGACCTCAGCTCGTTCGAAATTGTTGGCGCGTTCATATCCTCCCTCAAAATCAGGTGGCTTTTTGATGGTCTGATCACATGATTTTGAACGAGGACCTCGACCTGGGTACATAAGTGGTCTAGCGAATTTTTTGGACCTATTCTTTTTTGCCCCAACCCCCCAGTGACTTTTAAGACCTTCACTTAAAAAGCAACGTGCAGAGGAGGAAAGGGAGGGCAGATTAGATTAGTTTTTAATATACGAGCTTGCTGGAAGAATTTTCTAAGAAATTAAAAAAATTATGCATAACTTTCTTTTTTTTTATTTATGTATTCTAGAGGGTCAAAAATGTACGTTTTTCCCAAAAACTACCTTGGTTCCTGGCCAAGATCTTACTGGTAAAGGCTCAGCAAACATCATTATATATACCGGGTTGCAAGATAAGGACGTTAGCAACAAAATTACTTATCGATGAGGTCTCTATGGACCTGTGCATTTATTCCAAAGCGTCGATTGAAGAGGATAATGAACGGACGTTATTATAATTCTTCCATAGTATTCGCTAGAGAAATTTTTTCTATTGCGAAAACTTTTTCCAAAATTTTTTATGATGACATAACAAGACGGTTAGCGCGAGACTGAGCGTAGAACGGAAATCTATGTCCAATTATCATATGTCTATATTTTTACTATCTTTTTTTCTGAGAACAAAATTCTTTTGATGTCAATTTTTCAATGCTAATTGTTTTCCGAAGCAAACTGATTACACTTTTTCTTTCAAAATATGAACAATTCGGAACCATCATGTTCCTATAAACTGAGCAGATCAACAAAACTTAGATTGTTTTGTTTTTTAAATTTAAAAGAGATTTTAACAAAAACTTAAAGTACAAAAACAGGCACCAATTAAAAGTTTTAAGTAAGCGAGTAAAATGAAATAATAAATCACAGCCGAGTACTCTATAGTATTTTTTTGGCAACAAGTAAAATTCAAGTTGTCTTCAGTTCACCTGTTTGCCCAATTTTATAAAATTTAAAGGATGCAAGGCAAAATTATCCTTTCTTTACTGCTCAATTTTTACGTAACAAAACGAAGAAAAACTTAAGTTTCTTAAATATTTCTCTTCACTGACTTTTTTGTTTATCAAACAACTCACGCTGACGTTGACTGGTTTTGGTGTATGGAGATTATATATTTTGATCAATTGAAGATCAATTAGAGAAAATCGGCTGAAATTCAATAAGACTTCAGTTGAGATGAACATATTAGTGCTGAAAATTTTCTCAGTCGTTTTTTATTTCAATGTTTCCCCATAATGCTGACAAAATTTCCATACGTGATCACTAATGAAAAAATCAACTGAAAACCCCAATTAATTGGAGAACATAGTTTTACAAAATGACTTTTAAAACGCACTTTGAAAACGCACTTTTTCTTAACATTTAAATTGCAAAAAAATGAATTGACTCCTGCTGAGATTTTGCTTTAAAAACAATCGGTATGCCCCAAAATGAACTACTGATCAATGTATTCCAACTCGTCAGCGCAGGAAGTAAAATGAATATAGGCCTCCAAAGGCAAGAAATTAGATTTTTTTTTCGATCTTTCCCCAGGTGGTCATTTTTCTCTTGTTCGGTTTTTAAATAATCTGTGAAAACGGCTTCATTATTTTGCAAATGAAAAAATACAACATATTAAAACAAAGGGTTGCAGCCTATAGCCTGTATGTGATCAGAGACTTAAAGAAATTATGATTTTCGCATTTATAAATAAATTGTGATTTAAATTTTTATTTCGTTATTGAAGCGAACATATGCTTAAACCGTAAAAAACAATTTGAGAGCTTAAAGTAGGTACTCATTTGAAGCATTAGCAATAATCAATAGGAAAAAACAATAGATTTTACGTATTTTATCTCATGAATCTAAATCTAGCTTCTCTGCTGTTCAATAACACAATTTTTGGCCATATCTGTTGATTTGCGTTTAAAAAAAACTTTATTAATGAACTATGGCGCGTGGTATTACCTGAAGTGCCCGCAAAATTTAACAAATTTTTTTTATCACTTGTGCTTTCTGCTTCTCTTAGCTAAAAATAATTATGTTCAAACACTGCCCCATTGAATCAAATAGTCTAAAAAAGAGGACCCCTAATTTGCACTCAAAATATTACGTTCGAGAATTGAGAGAAATCAATGAAACGGTCAATCAATCTTGTCAATTTTATTTTGTCTTCAATCTCTAGAAAAATTGTTTCCTTTAGTTTTTGTTCACATCAGTATTCACTGTACATAAGTTGTTAAATTGATTTACCTTCCGGGCAAGATAAACAAGAAAAAACCACAATGGATGTTTATAATATTAGTCTAAGCGTTTAAGAGGGTAACTGGAGGGATTAACTAAGGGTGTAAAAGAAATAACTGAAAGTTTTTCGCTTCTTTCATTTTAAAAATTTTTAGCATATCCTTTGTTAAGGGTTTCTATTTCCAACTATTATAGCATTTTCTGGTTTCAGTTGTATCTGACTCTTGTTAACGTCATGAAAATATTTTCATTTCTTGGAAAAAAAAGTTGTATAATCCAAGATATTTTCTGGATAAAATATATTAACTATTTCACCATAACTAAAGTATTAAATATTTTCATACCCCCTCCATTTCTTTTCCTTTTTTCTTTTCCCTATTTTCCAAGCCTTGAACAGCTCCCTTTTCAACCTGCAATAAAATTTGTCGTTTTGTCTAAAATTCAAAAGCTGCCTCTCACAAAAGCTACAAACTGATGTTTCTCTTCTTTCGCTCGAAGCGTACAGAAAAGGTGACTGAAGAAAAAACGGCCTCGCATCTATATTGCCCAATTTTGAAAAAATGTTGCTACAATAAACAAAAAAAGCTTTTATAGAGCTGAAGATTTCAGAATTTTACAATTTGCAAATCTATATCAAACAAAATTGATGTTAACCTGTACGCTGTTGAAAATGGCCGGCTGAAAGAAAACGTTTTAAAATTGTTTATTTTGTAACTGCTGCTTTACTGTAAAAAACACTCCTAATTTTTTGCTGTAAAACGATTCCGAATGAATATACAAAGTTTTATACTGGCAAATTGAAAATACTTAAAGCCTCAAAGCACTGATGATGTTGTTTTCTGCGACAACTGTTGTTTATTTTGCAGGTGTTCAAGTACATTGAAGATACGGGAGGATGGAATTTTACAATCCAAATAGCTTACTTTGAGATCTACAATGAGAGAATTAAAGATCTGCTCAATCCGAATACAGGAGACAATTTGCCAATATCAGAGGACAGAAAGAAACGGCCTTATGTCAAGGTGACGTGTCTTTTTTCAGACTTTTAGTTGTCTCCGCGAGGTTTTGCATTGTCTTTGATCAGTGTCTGTCGACTATTTTTATATATATTTATATATATATATATATATATATATATATATATATACAAAATATTTTTTGCTAAGAAACTAAAGGACGTTAAAGCAGGTTTAATGTATCGATATTTTGATGCAAGATCTAAATCTAAAACGAGATAGATCGTGAAATGAGCTAAATTTGCAAAAAAAATACATGAAACATATTTATGTTTGCTTAATATGTAGCCAGAAAAGCCAATTTTTTATGATTTTTTGAACAAATTTTCAGCGAATAACTTTGCGAAACAATTATTAAAAATTTAATGCATTAATATTTTTGCTACCCAATCAGCCTGAATCCTTAACCAAGTAATGTAAGTAATTTTGAAGATGATCAAACAACCCTTATGATATGTATTCAGACTGCCTTTAAAGTGGAGCAAGAAATTGGTGTTTGAACAAATTTTCGGTTTTTGAGAGGAAGTTTTTTTCACGTGTGTCAATTTGACTTCTGTCTTCAAAGTTTCTTTTCCTTTAGTGCTTTTAGTTTGGCACATATGTATTCAATTGCGCCTAGTTGAAATTGCTAAAATTCATCAAGTGGTAGCTGATACTTTTTATGACCTGAACAATTTTTTGTCAAAAAGCATACTTGATTTTTACACGCTTTCAAAAAACATTTCTGTTGTCTTATCACTTAGTATCTTCAATAAACGGTCCCATTTGATAATAATGAGGTGCAAAAGAAGCTAATTAATGGTCCGAGTTGTTATTAGGTTTCAAGACTTTGACACTACTATTTCGCAAAAATTATGAGTTAATTTTGAGTTTTTGCAGTAATTATGTGTTTCTGTTGTCTTACCGTTTATTTTCATTATTGATAGGCCTCATAGGTTGCTAGTAGGTGTTATTTTAGTCAATTAATTTGTTTCTGTTCAAAACTGATGCCTTCTTTGACTTTGACATCGATTGATTTCAAGAAACTTTTTGGAATTCTCGAGTTTTTCGAGTTTTTGTTATTAACTTTTTTATCTTATATGTTTGTCTCATTATTGACCCTTTTCAATGGTTTCTAAAAAACTTTTTTTTGTTTGTGCAAAAGCTTTTCAATTCATAGCTAGTGCTTTCTTTGTCTTATACGCTACCCGTTTTTAAAAAAATCTATTAGTGAATTTTTGAGTTTTGCATGTATTTTTTGAACTTATTACTGTCTTATTACTTAACCTCGTTATTGACAGGTTTCATCGTTTGATAATGAGAAACAAGGGAGTTTAATTTGTGGCATTTGCTCATACAAGTTGTTTTTTGATTTTGAAAAAATACATCTAATTTTATAGACAGATGCTTGTTTTTTTTGTTCTTGTGGTAAAAATGCTCAATCTCATTGGTGTCAAACTAATTGTCATCATTGGACATCTAACACGGCCTATTTTTTGTCAAGTCAAAGCTAAATCAATTCTTTTGATTGTAATTCAGGACTTTTCCTGCTATGTTTTTTTATTCTCCATCGATGATTCTTGCGACCTGACTTCTTGGAATTGACTTTTTCAATTTCAGTGATTTTTACTGCTTTGCAGTTAAAATTTGTGTGGAACGTCATTTGTTCTGCATTTAGGTTATTTGCGTGATTTACCCTGCCCAAAAAATGATTTCAAAACTCGCTTAATGAACTTTAAATTTTACGAACTTTTACTAATTAAAGGTCAAAAGCATGCATCTAATTAGTGCCAAGCGTATATGCCTGCCCTATTTCGTGAGTATTAGAGTCTTGAGGTTGAGATTTTGATGATTTTGTTTATCAATTTTGAAAAAACTCCATTAGGTCTTTTTCTTTATAGAGCGTTTGTGTCTCACAAAAATGACAGTCCGAATCTAACCAAAATTCTAATGGTCTATTAAAGGACTCCTTGTCAATCTGTCTCTCTCATTTTTTTTAGTTGTTTCAGTTCATGGAAAGCCACAAGCGTCTATCGTGGCTATCTTCCGGCAATCTGCTGGCTATGTTTTTAAAGTTTCTAATAAGCTGCACATGTGTTGCTGAGACAAAAGGAAGAGTAGAATTTAATCTTTTTTGTTGTTGTTCATAATAGCTCCAAAAAATCATTCCGACCGCAAATGGTAAGCTAACTGTCAAGTTCTTTTTTCTTATTTTCCAAATCTCATTTTAAGCATTCATTTTGATGTTTTAAACGAGCACTGAGCAAAAAAAAACAGTACAAAAAGTGCTATTTACGGCGTCATTTTTTCGGAAATTGGTAAAATTTTGATAGTCAATTAAAATTTATTTAAGAAAGCAATTCTCCCCGCATATTTTTTCCTTCGTTTGCCTCCAAAAATTGTAACAAAGTTTAATTTTGCAATTGTCAAAATAGTTGTGCAAAGTTGCAAGTCAACAAAATTAAGTTATAACAAAAATAAACACCAAGTTTCTGAAGCTCATCAATATTAATTTTGTTCTTTTGGAATTTTATCAAATTTTTGAGCAAAATTTTTGCTAGTAATCTGAAAAAAACTTCAAGCAAGTTTTTTAGAACAAAGCTTCTGCCAAAACAAAAAAATAAACAAGTAGACAATGCACAACAAAAATAAAGAGCACAGCAAATAACCTTCATAGTTGTCATTTTCATACAATTGCCATGGCGGAGGTTAAAAAAACGGAGAGGAACCGACCAAAATTTTAGTAAAACTTCTACTTTTGTGGAAAGCTCTATCATAGAGAAACTCTTCATGAAAGAGGTGGAGAATTGAATACAAGCAGTTTAATTCTGGCACAAGGATTAAATGTTTTTCACACAACGCTCTGTTTCAACCAAAATTAGAAAGGCAACTTATAAATAAAGTCCTTGTTGGGACCACGATAGATCAAAATTAAAAAATTGCAAATTATTTGGGAATTTTTTTTTCAAGAAATCGATGTTCACATGCTATATGTTTCAAATTGTTACACGTAGCAGAGATTTTCCTTTGATGCCATCTGATATGGGTAATTGATGTAAACGAGTATTTTTAAAGTGACATAGCAGAATAATTGTATAACTGGGCCAGCATCAATTTCAAGAAGAGTGATCGAAGCGAAATATATATCACCTAACAGACAAATTTATTTGGCTAAAAACTGAATTTCTTCAAACAATGGTGTCATCTGACATTTAACAAATGTATTTATGCTGTTTTCATCGTTTGGGAATTTTTGTTTTTAAAAAGTTACTAAGATATGAAAATCTTTATGTCTTTTACTTCAAAGAAACAAAAGAAGTGACTGGACAAGAATTGATGCACTTAACTTGGTTTTTGACCGCTATCATCGTATTGGCTGCTTTTCAAATGCACCTATGTGATTACGAAGAAACAACGTTTTCATCAAAAGATTTTTGATGACTTTCGGACCGGCGAAATGACCATTTTTTTAAATCAAAAATGAACAATATGACCAAAAAGTTCAATATAAGAACACTTAATTTTGCATATTAAAGATAAAAACCGTCAATTCGATTGCTACTCATTGGCAGTGTTCTCTCTCTCTCTCACCCTCTTTTTTGCTCTGTATGTGAATGCCTGTGTGTTTGTTTGTTCGTTTGTTTGTTCGTTCGTTCGTTCGTTCGTTCGTTTGTTTGTTTGTTTGTTTGTTTGTTTGTTTGTTTGTTTGTTTGTTTGTTTGTTTGTTTGTTTGTTTGTTTGTTTCTTTGTTTGTTTGTTTGTTTGTTTGTTTGTTTGTTTGTTTGTTTGTTTGTTTGTTTGTTTGTTTGTTTGTTTGTTTGTTTGTTTGTTTGTTTGTCTGTCTGTCTGTTTGTTCCTTTCTTTTTGATCTATGTGTTGTATGTCTGTGTGTTTGTCGCACATCAGTGATAATTAAATTTGAATTGCGTCCTAACGTTATAATTGTGTGCTGCAGATTGATCTAGTTGAAGTAATTAATTGAAACAAATAACCGGGTGTCTCAAATTGAGCAATCGGAAACAAAGTTATAATGTTTTCAACAACAGTTTTATCACTCTTGATCTTGTTGCGTTCTTAGCTCCAATAACTGTAACGGTGGTTTTCTTTATTGCAGTTTCTCCACCAGTTTTCCTAATGCTATTCCCTCTACTAATTTTCATAGCTTCCTTCTTAAGTTTAAGCAGTTAACGAAGAAATAAAAATACAATTAGTCAAATGTTTATCCATTTTTTTCATATTTTGTATTGCCAAATTTTCAACTGAACGTTTTTCAAACGGTGCCTCTCAATTTCTATTATCTAGTTGCTCTTCTCTTTTCCAAAATTTTTTACATTTGATCACGTTTTTCGTTTTATACAAGTAACAACTTTTGCGTTTGATTTTTGACTCGCTTCACTTACCTGTTCTACTGAATGGATTTTAAATCCATTCGCAAAAAATTACACAATTTGGTAAATAATGCCAGGGCTAAAACAGCAAAGTCAGTTAAGCAGATAAAAACCGATAAATCCCAGTCATTTAGTAGTAGGGGATTAGGTTGTAAGAGATTGTATAGAGTTTATTAGAGCGATTGATAGCTAGCATTAGTAAAATAGCTATTTTAGAAGCTGAACAAAGTGTATTTGTGTAATCTAAATGAAACTTCAAGCCAAATTAGAGCCCTTCTGACTGGCATTAGTATTAAGCTTAATAGCTGTTAATTTAGAAGCTGAATTAATGATAATTCTGTGTGTAATCATCTGAAAGTGTACAACTTAGAACACTTTTTGACACTTTAAGCAAAAAAAGGCTGTAAATTTGTATCTTATCTTTGTCTGTTACAATCTCGATGGGTGTCAAGGGGGTCAACGGCGGCTACTAGCCGGCAATCTACCGGCTATGTTTAATAAGGTCTACTATGAAGGATCTGGTTGTGTCTTTAGGAGGTAAGTCAAGGAATCTAACGTTCCTTTTTGGTTGAATATGCCTCTAATCTGAATGTAACCAGGCGTAAATATCATTTTGTCAAAGAAATCATAAAACAACATTTTGCTCTACTGGAATGAAATTTTTGTTGTTTATATGTAGCAGATATATGTTCGTCTCTCATATAAATTGTGACCTATGAACGAAAACTTGGAACACAATAGTATTTCCAACTGTGCTATATTAAATTTTACAATAATTATCACGGTCATAAAACGGTCATATCCTTAAAATACCGGTTAAAACGTATTCACTAACACAGGATAAAAAATTTTAAATATACGGACCAAAAACGATCATTTTCCCGCAACATTTTGACAATTTCCTGCCGGTTATCTCAAGTCTTTTGGCTTCTATTGTGCCCAAATTTGTCTGCAGAAACGGGATTTAAACTGATGGAGTAATGATAGGTAATTAACAGGTAATTTTTACACTGATAGGACAGAGTCAGTAGAGATGAAGACTGTCGTAACGCTAATATACAACCCAATTCCTTGACCAAATTGGTGATTATCTGTATTTTTATACTAATATCAGCAGTTATTAGTTTGGTTTGAATTTTAGAACTTGACAGAGATATCGGCGGGATCTCCAAAGGAGGTCATGAAGTATATCGAGAGTGGGAAGAAGAACAGAGTGGTGGGAAAGACTAACATGAATGAACACTCCTCCAGATCCCACGCAGTGTTTGTCATGAACATCGGACAAGGTTCGCGCTTTTACAGCCGTCTTTTCCCAGCGATCTCAAACAGGGTGTAGATTAATTGTGAGAATAGCCCTAGTGATGAAAAAATTTATAATCTTGCAAGAATCTTGCAGAAATCTTGCAAGGGAATGCATAGTTCTTCCATTTTTCTTGAAAGAATCTTGCAGGATTTGTATAACCATCTTGCAAGATTCTTGCATGATTTGAATGCGCTCATCACTCGGGAAGAAAACGTTGAAAATGCTATCTGTTCGTACTAGTTCGCCGCTTTGATCTAGATTACAATCTTTACCTTTGAAACAGAGAAAAATTGGTAAACTGCAGCTGATACGGAGAACTAGGTGCAACTCTTTTTTATCAAACAGTCCAATTCAAGAACGTGCTGGTCTTTTTTACGACTCAAAGAAGAGTGCCGGCATTCTACAGGTCGTTTTTAGCTGAAGCAAGTTTGTTTGTGACTTCAACTTTTGACTTTTGTTTTCAAACGTTGACTTCTGCTTTAGAACGTTGACTTCTGTTTTCGAACATTATACTTTAACATTACCTCAGGTACTAATAAATAGAAATTAGGAACCGCTGGAAATACTCAAGGTTAAAAGGTCATTTTGAGAAGTTTTCCTTCCATAACAGTCAGTTTTCCCTATTCAAACAGCAGAAATCTTTCTGAAACAATAATTTCCGTGATCAACTTGCAAAGATCTTCCAAGTTCGTCGATATACTGGGGTCTTTATACCAAGCTTCTGAACAAAATCTTTATAAGTTATTTCAAGTTTCGTTTCGCTGGGCAAGTTTCCTTGTTATAGAGAATCAAGATTCGGGCGAGAAGCGAACTGGACAGCTGTACATGGTGGACCTTGCAGGCAGCGAAAAGGTTAACATCCACATCTCTCAAAAAAAATGTCGCTCACCCTAGTTCAACTCCGCGCTTATCTTGCAAGATTCTTGCAAATGACGCAGACCTTGCAAGATACAAGATCCGGACGCTTATCTTAAACGAGACTCACAAGGTATCTTATTAGATACACATCGGAAGATATTGTTCCGATTGGGGACAAATTTGAGCTCCAAGTTAATCCTTAACCAAAGTCTTGAGTGTTTTGACTTAAGTTCTCGGGTAACCTATATCAACTTTACGGGCAATAACGCATTCAGAACACCAAATGTTAGTATCTCTCTTTTCTTGAGGTTGCTTTTACCAAGTGTGACTATGTTGTGAAAACCGTAAAATGACAGCCACCAATGCATTTTGTATGAAATGTTTGTCAGTCAAGAGTTGATAGAGAGATATCGAAACTGCTCGCACCCTCTCCCCCACCACCCGATATAGAAAGTGGATCTATAGGTGATGATTTCAATGCTTGCTCAAGTTGCCATTTATATTTATGTTAATTGCTTGTCTCACCTCTAATCATTGTACATTCATACTTTCCTTTGCCCACACAAATCTATAACCGACCGCGGCACTTTTTTTCAAACAAAAATGTGAACAGATCACAGATACCAGTTTAGGTGGGCAAAACAGGTGCAACTGGGCAGACTCTGGACGAGGCTAAGAACATCAACAAGTCTCTCTCGTGTCTAGGCAACGTTATCAGTGCTCTTTTAGACAAGGGGAAGAGTCACGTTCCCTACAGAGATAGCAAGTTGACTAGGATTTTGCAGGTTTTTAGAATTATCAATTTAATTATTTACTCACGTTATAGATGAGTTCACGTTATATATGAATTCACGTTATAGAATGCCTGTATTTTAAATTGTACAGCCAGTAGTACGCTATAAAGGAAGGCTCCAAAATCTCCAGGCACGCAACTGAACGAATCAAAGTGTATCTGCACTAAAGATTTTTAAGATTGTCCTTTGAAACTTTCTTTAGCGTTGCAATTATATGAACTCAGTTAGTAGTAGACGTGTTCAATATTTTCAGCGATTGAGAAATTAATCATTTTTAAACCTCCGGGTATTTTTTCGGAATTAGCGTTTATTTAGTCTGATCGTATGATTATTAACCCTCCCTCGTCATCTTCAAAACCTTCAACTACAATTTCATCTTTTTCAAATTTTGGGACAATAACTTCTATGGAAAATCTTTCTTCATTTCAGCAATCTTTGGGAGGCAATGCCAAGACCACAATGGTCATCTGCTGTTCTCCAGCGAGTCAGAACAAGGACGAGACTACGAGCACTCTTCTCTTTGGCACAAGAGTCAAAACTATCAAGGCAAACATCATCTGTTTCCTTCTATTGACCCTAACTAAAAGGTGGAATGCTGCTCGGGTCTGGGTGAGCATTAATGATCAGACAACTAAACAAGGGTTAGGATGAGGCGGATGTCGATCTTGGCTTATTTTGTTTGTATGGCTTAGATCATTGCCGCGCATCTCAACCTTTGTCATATTGAAGTGTGTAAATAAAATCGTCAAAGGTTTTATTGAGATCGTGTACGGCACGTATTAGAAAGGCGAGGAGGATTAAAATATCAAATTTACGACCAGTTAGTATTGGTTTAGTTCTAGTTCAGAATTCTTTAAGAAGCGTTGCTAAATTTAGCAAGATAACCTCGCCTGCCAGTTTCAAATTGTTCTTTACAAAATTCGTGCAATATTAACATTTCAGAAGTCTAGCTGGAAAATCATACTTATGAAAAACATTGGTCGACCACTACGGGGTTTGAAAAGAGAGTGGGCCGACATATAAAGACTTTGGGTTGATCGTAACTAGTTTCCTCGGCCATGCAGTTTAGGTAAGGAAAACACCACTCCCCTCGACTTTTAAATCTACGCATGAGGTAACTTCTCGATAAAGGAAAGGCTCGAAAATGGTAACCGAACTCAGAAAAATCACAAAATTTATGAGCTGGAACAAAAAAAAATCCACAAAATTGAAAGCTGTTATTGATACTGGTAACATACGAAGGAGACAGAAGAATTGTGAGGTGATTTTTTGAAGAACAACGTGTCAGCTAATGTTGAGAAATCACCCGATGAGTGGAAGAGACTGTACAACAGTCAAATGGCAAAAGTGGGCACAATTAAGGAACTGGCACTCAAACTCTGTGCGGAGGCTAAGGACTGGAGAAAAGGAAAACAACCTAAACAGAGCAAACGAGTGAGTATTTAGAGGTGAAATAAGAATTAATTGCATTTTTAATTGCTCTCTTACGGGTAAACAGACAAAATAGTCCCAAGAAAGCAGACAAAACGGTCCCTGAAAAAATAGTCCCAACCCGGGTCGAGAAAAATTATGTAAGAAATGCGCTGAAATGCGCTGATTTTTCAAAAAGTTCAGCGCAAAAACCTTACATAAAAATGCGCTGAATTGTGCTGAAATGCGCTGAAACTTTGCAAGAAACGCGCTGAAAACCAGTGAGTTTTCAAAAAATAGCTATCACTGAGAACCGAACCCTGCTCTCCGGTGCCGTAGTCTTCACTCAATCCACTGCGCCACTCATTCCTGCAATTCTTCCTATTCAGTTTGATTTTATAGCAATAGACAGTTTAAGGAGAAATGCGCTGAAAATTCAGCGCAGTTCTTACATATTTTCAGCGCTTTCCAGCGCATTTTTTGAGAAAAAGTTAATCGTTATATAAGGAAAATTAAATGGTTTGAAATTAAGGAATCGGTGTCAAAAAGTGTTTAAATCCACTAAATAATTTTAAGAAATTCGCTGAAATTCGAATACATTTCTTAGCAATTTTCAGCGCATTTCAGCGCAAAATTATGTAAGATTTACGCTTGAAAAATTAAAAAACCACCGCGTTTCAGCTCATTTCAGCGCAATTCAGCGCATTCAACTCATTTCTTACATAATTTTAGCACATTCAGCGCACTTCTTACAAAATAATGCGCTGAAACGGCGCTGACACCTCGAACCGAGAACTAAACATAGAGCTAAACATATGCACACCAATTAACACAGAAATTGTTTACGTTATTCATATGATTGTTTGTCATTGAACCAATTTTGATCTGCTTACAACATAGTTTTTGCCAAATCACCTATTTCGAAACTATTTTTTGGTTTAATCTTATTTCATATAAAATAAAATTAATGCGTTCAGAAGCTTAACTCATAGATTATGTTTGTTAAATGTTTGCAAAATATGTTTAATAACCGCGTCAGCAATTCCAGATAGCTATTATTGCGCTCCTATTTTTTTACAATTCAAGAATTGAATTGTATTGGTGCTCTGGCTTTTTTATTTTTGTCAGATGTTTTCACACCCTTTTTTCATGACTTTGAGTTTTCAAAACGGGATAAACAGGTAAAGCATGTTCCATTAAAGGCCCTCAGCCGCATTTAGTTGTCCTTCAAGTGAACGTTAGTTATCCTCTGCGTTTAGTTGACCTCCGGAATGGTCAAACTACTGATTCAGGGTTAATAAGTCCGTAATTCAGGGTTAAAAGGTTATTTTTAGGAGTTTTGGTTCCAAAATGTTCCAATTTTTTGAGTTTTTTCGTCATTTTTCGAAATTTTTGTTGGACCAGACTATAAGACCATTTTAAGAGCTGTACATTTTGGTACTCCGAACACAAACACGCAATTTTATACTAATTTTTGTTACAATTTTTTCAATTTTTTCATAAACTTTTGTTACTTTATGAGTTTTTTCAGCCCTAGGTGTCAAGGAATCTCCTTTAAGACAATAGGTTTGACAAAAAGTTACCGCATAGTTTCTAGTTGTAACGAAATAGTTTTCAACATTTTAACATCACGAATTTTCGAATTTTTTTTTATAAAAAAAATTTTCAATACATTTATTATCATTATTTAAATATTTCGAGCATCAGGAGCCAGAAGACCTCTCTAGGGTTTGCTATGTTTTGGTTTTCAACATTTTAATATTGCAAACTATAGCAATTTATTGATAAAGCTTAAAGTTTTTTTCCAAGTTTTTTTTTGAAAATGTTTGTCAATTTTTTTAGGTTTTTACAGCTTCAGGGACAAAGAAATCTCCTTTAAGGTTTGATAATAGGTTACTGCCTAATTTTTGGCGGCAATGAAATAGATTTTAACAATTTATTGTCACGAATTTTAGCAATTTTTTGATAACATTTGCAGTTTTCAAGTTTTTCTAAAAAAATCGTCTTTTCTTAAGTTTTTCATTTTTTTTAGCTTAAGCAGCCATGCAAATTCCATAAAGGCTTGATAGTATGATACTGCAAAGTTGCTAGGGGCAATGAATTGCTTTTCAAGTTTTCGATATCACGAATTTTGATAAAATTTGATTTTCAAATTTTCTGAAATTTATTATCGTGTTCCGAATATATCGATCTTTATGAGCCAGTGAAACTGTTTAAGGCTTGAAATGGGGATAATGGATAGTCTCTGGAAATAATGAAATAGTTCTGAAGATATTAATATTACGAATTCCAACAAAAGTTTTTTTAGTTTTGCAGATGCGTTACTTGACAGAACTTCAGGACAAAATATGGTTTTTAACATTCTCTTTGAAATTTATAAACTTAGTGTTATTCACTCTTCTGATTTTTTGAAGCGTTTGTCAAATTTCCCGAGTTTACCTACATTCAGTGGCAAATATATCTCTTTCAGGGCTTTTGGGTGAGTAAATCAGTATATTGAATTGTATCATGTTTGGCCTTCAGGGTAAAAGCTTCAAGAGTTTTGGCAATTATTATTTTTAGTGTTTGATTATTTAGTTTCTCAACTACGTGCTCAATTGATCTTGTGGTCAGGTACATCAGCTTTCAGCTTTTTATTCAATTCTTTGGCTTGTATTTCAAAACTTGTCCTGCTATGTTTTTTTTATTTCGTCTAACAGATTTTTGTTTCGTCGTACCCTGACTTCTTGGAATTAACCTTTTCAATGAATTCAGTGACTTCTTCTGCTTTGCAGTTAAAACTTGTGTTCATGACGTCATTTCTGCTTTTAGGTCACTTGCGTGACTTACCTCACTCAAAATATGACGTCTTAAGTCACTAATGGATCTTTAAATTTTAGGAACGTTTATTAATTAAAGGTCAGTAGTGTGCATCTAAGTAGTGCCAAACTTATATACCGTAATTCCTGAGTAAAAGAATCTTGAGTTGTAATTTCGGATATTAATTTTGAAAAAGCGCCTTTAGGGCTTTTTCCTTGTAGAGCAAATGTGTCTCATAAAAATGACAGTCCGAATATAACCCAAAAAGTTGATATGTCAATCTTATTTCTTTAGTTGTTTCAATTCATGGTAGGCCACAGGTGTAAATCGCGGCTGTTTTCCGGCAATCTGCTAGCCATATTTATAATTGTTTCAACATTTATCAGGGACTATTTTGTCTAGGAATATTTTGATTGCTTTTATCGGACTATTTGGTCTTGAAATATTCTGCAATTTGGAACAGTTTTGGCCTACCCCAGTCAAAATGGAATGCTAATCTTGCGAGATCTTGCAAGATGGCGATTGTCTTGCAAGTACCTTGCAAGATAACCATTCGACCTGCAAGAATTTTGTAAGAAAACCATCCGGTCTCGACTTGGGTAGGAATCTCTTGTCTGGGACTGTTTTGTCCGGACAAACGCAAACGAGCTCATATTTTGTCTGCTCTTTATGCAATTTTGACTGCTAGCAATTTTCCGTCTGATCTTTGTTTTCCTGCCTGACCAAATATTTTTGAGACCTTTTGTCTTGAGAAACGGGGTGTAATGGTTAGAGCCAGTGCACATTTGATTTGCTGAACAGTTGTCTAACAACCAAATTTGTCTCTATGTATTGATTCACTGAATATGCTGAGGCGAGATAATACTGGTGCGAAGAGCAATTGTAGCCCCTAACACTATACAGTTTTGTTGGCTAATACCCCCCCCCCCCCAAACACTAAACAATTTGTTTGGTTAATACCCCCGACACACCAAACAGTTTTGTTGGTTAATACCCCGACACACTAAACAATTTGTTTTGTTAATACTCCCGACAATCAAAACAGTTTGGCTGGTTAAAATCCCCGACAATCTAAACAGGTTGGTTGGTTGATAACCCCACACTCTAAACGGTTTGGTTGGTTAATATCCTCGACACTCTAAATAGTTTTGTTGGTTAATAGCCCCGACACTCTAAACAATTGGGTTAGTTAATACCCCGACAATCTAAACTGTTTAGTTGGCTAATACCCCCGACAATCTGAAGAGTTTAGAGTGTCGGGGGTATTAACCAACCAAACTGTTTAGAGTGCCGGGGGTCTTAACCAACTAAACAGTAGAGTGTCGGGGTATCAACCAACCAAATTGTTTAGAGTGTCGAAGCTATTAACCAGCTTAACTGTTTAGAGTGTGTGGGGTATTAACCAACAAAAAACAATTTGTTGGTCAATACCCCGACACTCTAAAAAGTTGGGCTGGTTAAAACCCCCGGGACTCTAAATAGTTTGGTTGGTTAATACCCCCGACACTCTAAACAGTTTGGTTGGTTAATACCCCCGACACTCTAAACAGTTGGGTTAGTTACTACCCCCGACACTATAAACAGTTTGGTTGATTAAGACCCCCGACACTCTAAACACTTTTGGTTGGTTAATACGCCCAACAATCTAAACAGGTTGGTTGGTTAATACTCTCGACACTCTAAACAATTTGGTTGGTTAATACCCCGACAATATCAATATGAACTATTTAGTTGATTAATACCCCTGACACTCTAAACAGTTTAGAGTGTCGGGCGTATTAACCAACCAAACTGTTTAGAGTGTCGGGGGTATTAACCAGCTAAACAGTTAAGACGGTCGGAGTATTAACCAAGCAAACTGTTCAGAGTGTTGGGGGTATTAACCAACTAAACAGTTAGGACGGTCGGGGTATTAACCAACCAAACTGTTTAGAGTGTCGGGGGTATTAACCGACCAAACAGTTTGGTTGGTAAATACCCCCGACACTCTAAAAAGTTGGGCTGGTTAATACCCCGGCACTCTAAGGAGTTTGGTTTGTTAATACCCCGACACTCTAAACAGTTTGGTTGGTTAATACCCCGACCGTCTTAACTGTTTAGTTGGTTATTACCCCCGACACCGCAAACAGTTGGGTTGGTAACTACCCCCGACACTCTAACAGTTTTGTTGATTAAGACCCCCGACACTCTAAACACTTTTGGTTGGTTAATACGCCCAACAATCTAAACAGGTTGGTTGGTTAATACTCTCGACACTCTAAACAGTTTCGTTGAAACTGTTTAGTTGATTATTACCCCGACTCTCTAAACAGTTTAGAGTGTTGGGCGTATTAACCAACCAAACTGTTTAGAGTGTCTGTCGGGGGTATTAACCAACTAAACAGTTAAGACGGTCGGGGTATTAACCAACCAAACTGTTTAGAGAGTCGGGGGTATTAACCAACTAAACAGTTAAGACTGTCGGGGTATTAACCAACAAAACTGTTCAAAATATCAGGAGTATTAACCAACCAAACTGTTTAGAGTGTCGGGGGTATTAACCAACTAAACAGTTAAGACTGTCGCGGTATTAACCAACAAAACTGTTCAAAATATCAGGGGTATTAACCAACCAAACTGTTTAGAGTGCCGGGGGTCTTAACCAACTAAACAGTAGAGTGTCGGTGTATCAACCAACCAAATTGTTTAGAGTGTTGAAGCTATTAACCAGCTAAACTGTTTAGAGTGTGGAGGGTATTAACCAACCAAATAATTTGTCGGTCAATACTCCGACACTCTAAAAAGTTGGGCTGGTTATTACCCCCGGGACTCTAATTAGTTTAGTTGGTTAATATCCCCGACACTCTAAACAGTTTGGTTGGTTAATACCACCGACAATCTAAACAGTTGGGTTAGTTACTACCCCCGACACTATAAACAGTTTTGTTGGTTAATATCCCGACACACTAAACAATTCGTTTTGTTAATACTCCCGACAATCAAAACAGTTTGGCTGGTTAAAATCCCCGACAATCTAAACAGGTTGGTTGGTTAATAACCCCACACTCTAAACGGTTTGGTTGGATAATATCCTCGACACTCTAAATAGTTTTGTTGGTTAATAGCCCCGACACTCTAAACAATTGGGTTAGTTAATACCCCGACAATCTAAACTGTTTAGTTGGCTAATACCCCCGACAATCTGAAGAGTTTAGAGTGTCGGGGGTATTAACCAACCAAACTGTTTAGAGTGCCGGTGGTCTTAACCAACTAAACAGTAGAGTGTCGGGGTATCAACCAACCAAATTGTTTAGAGTGTCGAAGCTATTAACCAGCTAAACTGTTTAGAGTGTGGGGGGTATTAACAAACCAAACAATTTGTTGGTCAATACCCCGACACTCTAAAAAGTTGGGCTGGTTAAAACCCCCGGGACTCTAAATAGTTTGGTTGGTTAATACCCCCGACACTCTAAACAGTTTGGTTGGTTAATACCCCCGACACTCTAAACAGTTGGGTTAGTTACTACCCACGACACTATAAACAGTTTGGTTGATTAAGACCCCCGACACTCTAAACACTTTTGGTTGGTTAATACGCCCAACAATCTAAACAGGTTGGTTGGTTAATACTCTCGACACTCTAAACAATTTGGTTGGTTAATACCCCGACAATATCAATTTGAACTATTTAGTTGATTAATACCCCAGACACTCTAAACAGTTTAGAGTGTCGGTCGTATTAACCAACCAAACTGTTTAGAGTGTTGGGGGTATTAACCAGCTAAACAGTTAAGACGGTCGGAGTATTAACCAAGCAAACTGTTCAGAGTGTTGGGGGTATTAACCAACTAAACAGTTAAGACGGTCGGGATATTAACCAACCAAACTGTTTAGAGTGTCGGGGGTATTAACCGACCAAACAGTTAAGACTGACGGGGTATTATCCAACAAAACTGTTCAAAATATCAGGGGTATTAACTAACCAAACTGTTTATAGTGTCGGGGGTATTAACCAAATAAACAGTTAAGACTGTCGTGGTATTAACCAACAAAACTGTTCAAAATATCAGGGGTATTAACCAACCAAACTGTTTAGAGTGCCGGGGGTCTTAACCGACTAAACAGTAGAGTGTCGGGGTATCAACCAACCAAATTGTTTAGAGTGTCGAAGCTATTAACCAGCTAAACTGTTTAGAGTGTGGGGGGTATTAACCAACCAAACAATTTGTTGGTCATTACTCCGAAACTCTAAACAGTTTGGTAGGTTAATACGACCGACACTCTAAACTTTTTAGAGTGTCGGGGTATTAATCAACTAAACAGTTTAGTTGAATAATACCCGACACTCTAAACTGTTTAGTTGATTAATACCCCGACACTCTAAAAAGTTTAGAGTGTCGGTCGTATTAACCTACCAAACTGTTTAGAGTGTCGGGGGTATTAACCAGCTAAACAGTTAAGACGGTCGGAGTATTAACCAACCAAACTGTTTACAGTGTTGGGGGTATTAACCAACTAAACAGTTAAGACGGTCGGGGTATTAACCAACCAAACTGTTTAGAGTGTCGGGGGTATTAACCGACCAAACAGTTTGGTTGGTAAATACCCCCGACACTCTAAAAAGTTGGGCTGGTTAATACCCCGGCACTCTAAAGAGTTTGGTTTGTTAATACCCCGACACTCTAAACAGTTTGGTTGGTTATTAGCCCCGACACTCTTAACACTTTGGTTGGTTAATACGCCCAACAATCTGAACAGGTTGGTTGGTTAATACTCTCGACACTCTAAACAGTTTCGTTGAACTGTTCAGTTGATTATTACCCAGACTCTCTAAACAGTTTAGAGTGTTGGGCGTATTGACCAACCAAACTGTTTAGAGTGTCTGTCGGGGGTATTAACCAACTAAACAGTTAAGACGGTCAGGGTATTAACCAACCAAACCGTTTAGAGGGTCGAGGATATTAACTAACTAAAAAGTTAAGACGGTCGGGGATTAACCAACCAAACTGTTTAGAGTGTCGGGGGCATTAACCGACCAAACAGTTTGGTTGGTAAATACCCCTGACAATCTAAAAAGTTGGGCTGGTTAATACCCCCGGCACTCTATATAGTTTGGTTGGTTAATGCCCCCGACACTCTAAAGAGTTTGGTAGGTTAGTATCCCCGACACTCTAAACAGTTGGGTTGGTTACAATCCCCGACACTCTAAACAGTTTGGTTGGTTAAAACCCCTGACACTCTAAACGTTTTGGTTGGTTAATACCCCGACAATCCAATCGGTTTTGTTGGTTAGTATTCTCGACACTCTAAACAGTTTGGTTGGTTTACCGAAACTCTAAACTGTTTAGTTGATTAATACCCCGACACTCTAAACAGTTTAGAGTGTCGGGCGTCTTAACCTACCAAACTGTTTAGAGTGTCGCGGGTAATAATCAACTAAACAGTGTAGACGGTCGGGGTATTAAACAACCAAATTGTTTGGAGTGTCGGGGCTATTAACCAACCAAACTGTTTAAAGTGTCAGAGGTACTAACAAACCAAACTATTTAGAGTGTCGGGAGTTTTAACCTACCAAACAGTTTGGTTGATTAAAACCCCCGGCACTCTAAATAGTTTGTCTGGTTAATACCCCCGACACTCTGAACAGATTGGTTGGTTAATACCCCCGACACTCTAAACAGTTGGTTTGGTTACTACTCCCGACACTCTAAACAGTTTGGTTGGTTAAAACCCCCTGACACCCTAAACAGTCTGGTTGGTTAATGCACCGACAATCTAAACTGTTTACTTGATTAATACCCCCTCACTCTAAACAGTTTAGAGTGTCGGGCGTATTAACCAACCAAACTGTTTAGAGTGTTGGGGGTATTAACCAACTAAACAGTTAAGACTCTCGGGGTATTAACCAACAAAGCTGTTCAAAATGTCAGGGGTATTAACCATGCAAAATATTTAGAGTGTCGGGAGTTTTAACCGACCAAACAGTTTGGTTGGTTAATACCCCCACACTGTAAACTTTTTGGTTGGTTAATACCCCCGACAGTCTAAACGGTTTGTTTGGTTAAAACTCTCGACACTCTAGTGTGTTTAAACTGTTTAGTCGATTAATACCCCGACACTCTAAACAGTTTAGAGTGTCGGGCGTTTTAACCTACCAAGCTGTTTAGATTGTCGCGGGTATTAACCAACTAAACAGTGTAGACGGTCGGGGTATTAAACAACCAAATTGTTTGGAGTGCCGGGGCTATTAACCAACCAAAATGTTTAAAGTGTCAGAGGTACTAACCAACCAAACTATTTAGTTTGGTCGGTTAAAACCCCCGACAATCTAAATAGTTTAGTTGGTTAGTAACTCTGACACTTTAAACAGTTTGGTTGGTTAATACCCCCACACTCTAAACTTTTTGGTTGGTTAATACCCCCGACAGTCTAAACGGTTTGTTTGGTTAAAACTCTCGACACTCTAGTGTGTTTAAACTGTTTAGTCGATTAATACCCCGACACTCTAAACAGTTTAGAGTGTCGGGCGTTTTAACCTACCAAGCTGTTTAGATTGTCGCGGGTATTAACCAACTAAACAGTGTAGACGGTCGGGGTATTAAACAACCAAATTGTTTGGAGTGCCGGGGCTATTAACCAACCAAAATGTTTAAAGTGTCAGAGGTACTAACCAACCAAACTATTTAGTTTGGTCGGTTAAAACCCCCGACAATCTAAATAGTTTAGTTGGTTAGTAACTCTGACACTTTAAACAGTTTGGTTGGTTAATACCCCCGACACTCTAAAGTTTGGTTGGTTAATATCCCGACACTCTGAACAGTTTGGATGGTTAAAACCCCCGTCACTCTAAACAGTTTAGAGTGTGGGGCGTATTAACCAACCAACCTGTTTAGAGTGTCGGTGGTATTAACCAACTAACGAGTAAAGACTGTCGGGGTATTAACCAACAAAACTGTTCAAAGTGTCAAGGGTATTAACCAACAAAAATACTTAGATTGTCGGGAGTTTTAGCCGACCAAAAATTTTGTCTGTTTAATACCCCCACACTCTAAACGTTTTGGTTAGTTAATACCCCCGACAATCTAAACGGTTCGGTTTTGTTAATACTCTCGACACTCTGAAGAGTTTGGTTGGTTAATACCACGAAACTCTAAACTGTTTAGTTGATTAATACCCCGACACTCTAAACAGTTTAGAGTGTCGGCCGTATTAACCTACCAAACTGTTTGGTCGGTTAAAACACCCGACACTCTAAATATATTGCTTGGTTAATACCCCTGACACCCTAAACATTTTGGCTGGTTAGTAACCCCACACTCTAAACATTTTGGTTGGTTAATACCCCCGACACTCTAAACAGATTGGTTGGTTAATACCCCCGACACTCTAAACAGTTGGTTTGGTTACTACCCACGACACTCTAAACTGTTTAGAGTGTCGGAGGTATTAATCAACTAAACAGTTCAGATAGTCGGGGGTATTAACCAGCCAAAACGTTTAGAGTGTGGGGGTATTAACCAGCCAAACTGTTTAGAGTCTCCGGGGTATTAACCAACTAAACAGTTCAAATAGTCGGGGGTATTAACCAGCCAAAACGTTTAGAGTGTGGGGGTATTAACTAGCCAAACTATTTAGAGTGTCGGGGGTATTAACCAACTAAACAGTTAAGACGGTCGGGGTATTAACTAACCGAACTGTTTAGAGTTTCGGGGGTATTAACCAACTAAACAGTTAAGACGGTCGGGGTAATAACCAACCAAACAGCTTAGAGTGTCGGGGGTATAACCAACCAAACAGTCTGGTTGGTCAATACCTCCGACACTCTAAAAAGTTGGGCTGGTTAATACCCCCGGCACTCTAAATAGTTCGGTTGCTTAATACCCCCGACACTCTAAACAGATTGGTTGGTTAATACCCTCGACACTCTAAACAGTTGGTTTGGTTACTACCCCCGGCACTCTAAACAGTTTGGTTGGTTTAAAACCGTGACACTCTAAACTGTTTGGTTGGTTAATACGCCCTACAATCTAAACAGGTTGGTTGGTTAATACTCTCGACAATCTAAACAGTTTAGTTGATTAATACCCCCGACACTCTAAACAGTTTAGAATGTCGGGCGTAATAACCAAACACACTGTTTAGAGTGTCAGGGTTTTTAACCAACTAAACAGTTAAGACGGTCGCGGTATTAACCAACCAACTTTTTTAAAGGGTCAAGGGTATTAACCAAGCAAATTATTTAGAGTGTCGGGAGTTTTAACCGACCAAACAGTTTGGTTGGTTAATACTCTCGACACTCTAAACAGTTTAGAGTGTTGGGGTATTATTCAACTAAACTGTTTAAAGTGTCGAGAGTATTAACCAACCAAACTGTTTGGTCGGTTGAAACTCCCGACACTCTAAATAATTTGCTTGGTAAATACCCCGACCGTCTAAACTGTTTAGTTGGGTAATAACCGCGAAACTCTAAACAGTTTGGTAGGTTAATACGACCGACACTCTAAACTTTTTAGAGTGTCGCGGTATTAATCAACTAAACAGTTTAGAGTGTCGGGGTATTATTCAACTAAACTGTTTAGTTGATTAATACCCCGACACTCTAAAAAGTTTAGAGTGTCGGTCGTATTAACCTACCAAACTGTTTAGAGTTTCGCGGGTATTACCCAACTAAACAGTTTAGACGGTCGGGGTATTTACCCAACAAAGTGTTTAGAGTGTCGGGGCTATTAACCAACCAAACTCTTTAAAGTGTCAGAGGTACTAACCAACCAAACTATTTAGAGTGTCGGGAGTTTTAACCTACCAAACAGTTTGGCTGGTTAATATCCCCGGCACTCTAAATCGATTGGCTGGATAATACCACTGATACTTCAAGCAGTATGGTTGGTGGACCGAACTGTTTAGCGAAGGGCAATCAATAATCCGCCTTCTTCCAACCTGATGATTTGGACCCCAACTTTCGTCCAGTTCTTGAACAGACCTATCCCATCCATCGCTTAACCCCCCGAAACTCTTGATCCCCATACCACCCCCCCCCCCCCCCACACACACACACACACACACCCCCAACCCCCCGGATTGAAATTTCTTTGATTTCATGCAAGGATCATATATGATTTCATACTGATCATACTCGATTTCTTAGTTCGATCCTAGTATGAAACCAAAGAAATCATATATGATCCTTGTATGAAATCCAAGTTTTCATACATGACCCTAGCATGAAATCCAAAAAATCATTGATGAACCCTTCATGAAAAGCAAGAATACACGCTTAAAATGATCCTTGTATGAGATCAAAGAAATCATATATGGTCCTTGTATGAAACCAAAGAAATCATATATGACCTAGTATGATTACTAAGAAAAAAAGTTATTTTCTACGCTTTATGCATCTTTGATTGATTTTTCCCGTATCAGTAACCTACAGCATAGCGATTGAAGCCTTTTGAGAGGAGGTTTTTTTTATGATCTTTGTATGACTACCAAGAATTCATACAAATCATTTATGACCTAGTACGATTACTAAGAATCATATATGACCTAGTACGAAATCCAAGAAATATGATCGATGACCCGGGTGGCTACTACCGAAGCCAACCATTCGCCGGTCGTTTGAGAGCAATTCGCCCGGCGTTAGTTGGTTGTGTTTATTAATCTTAGTATTCTTGGGAGTTTTGGACCAATTCGCTTCCCACCCCAACCCCCACCCTGGCTCCAACCCCCCGCCCTCATTCACCAACCAAACTGTTTAGGTGTAAACTTACGGTGTTAAGGGGCAATTTTATGTGGTTTGAATACACCACTCCTTCTTATGCCCACAGCTTTTTTTACCCCCACCTCCGCCACTGTCTTGTCCCGTCTCAGAGTTCATCTTAACTAAATCGAATGTTTCAATTTTTGCGTTGCTCTTATATAATTAACGTGTTCATTTTGTCGTTGATATAAGCGTTTATTTTAGCTTTGACCATGTATTGCTTCAGCGGTAAATTTTTCAGAGCAAGTGGTCTATGTGTTAAAAATATGTCAGACCCAAAAATCAAAATATTCATTTTCATTTTTCTTGCATATTATTGCGGTAAATACGTTGAAAGCATCGAAATTATGTCGTAAAAAGATCAACGGTAAATTTCAGTGCAGATCTTAAAATGTCTCCATAACTTCACGGCTTTCTTGTTTCGTTAAATTTTCTGGTTTCGTTAACTTCACGGCTTTCTTGTTTCGTTAAATTTTCTGGTATCGATAACTTTACGGCTTTCTTGTTTCGTTAAATTTTCTGGTATCGATAACTTCAGGGCTTTCTTGTTTCGTTAAATTTTAACTATATGAAGTATCAACGTTAATTACTACGATTCAATTTTTGAGCATAAGTGTATGTTTTGTAATAAAGCGGACGAGATGTGTCAGGGCCTTATGAGCAAACTCATATGACGAACCCTCGGATGTTCTGTATCAAATCAATAATTTGTTTCTAAATTCTAAACAGAAGGCGTTTTTTCGAGAACTTTATTTGATCATAGGGCCCTCATTCACTCAAAATTTCTTTTTTTTTAAAAAAAACTTTTCACTCACTTGAAAATTTTTAAAAAAAATTTTTTTCAATATTTTTTTTTCCAATAGCGAATTAGACCCTGAATCGCAGATACGATAGATGGCAAAGCGACTACGATGACTTTCGTTATTGGTGGATCAGTATTTGAACATGTTGAAACATTCGAACAGAATTGAAATTCATTATGTTCATACTACCCAGGTTGAGGTCCCAGACGGAAAGTCGATATGTCCAGACCCAGATGAACGCACGACGGGGGTGTCGTGCGTTCAAATTTACATGGTCTGGAAACAAGGAAAAACGCACGAAAGTCTGATCATGAACGCACGAATAGTCTGGTGAACGCACGAAAGTCTGATCATGAACGCACGAATAGTCTGGTGAACGCACGAAAGTCTGATCACGAACGCACGAATAGTCTGGTGAACGCACGAAAATCTGATCATGAACGCACGAATAGTCTGGTGAACGCACGAAAGTCTGATCACGAACGCACGAATAGTCTGGTGAACGCACGAAAATCTGATCATGAACGCACGAATAGTCTGGTGAACGCACGAAAGTCTGACCATGAACGCACGAATAGTCTGGTGAACGCACGAAAGTCTGATCATGAACGCACGAATAGTCTGGTGAACGCACGAAAGTCTGATCATGAACGCACGAAAGTCTGACCATGAACGCACGAATAGTCTGGTGAACGCACGAAAGTCTGATCATGAACGCACGAATAGTCTGGTGAACGCACGAAAGTCTGATCATGAACGCACGAAAGTCTGGACATGAACGCACTAAAGGTCTGATGAACGCACAATTTTTTTGTGCGTTCATCAGACTTAAACGCGTTCATGTCCAGACTTTCGTGCGTTCATGATCAGAGTTTCGTGCGTTCACCAGACTATTCGTGCGTTCATGATCAGACTTTCGTGCGTTCACCAGACTATTCGTACGTTCAGTCTGGACATAAACGCACGAAAGTCTGGTGAACGCACGAAAGTCTGGTGAACGCACGAAAGTCTGTCGAACGCACGAAAGTCTGGACATGAACGCACGAAAGTCTGGTGAACGCACGAAAGTCTGGACATGAACGCACGAAAGTCTGGTGAACGCACGAAGGTCTGGACATGAACGCACGAAGGTCTGGTGAACGCACGAAAGTCTGGACATAGGCACTTTCCGTCTGGGACGGTCTGGACATAGGCACTTTCCGTCTGGGACGGTCTGGACATATCGACTTTCCGTCTGGGACCTCAACCTGGGTAAATTCAGAATTTTACTATGAATTGTACTATGAAATGTCTAATAGGTGCCATGATTCAGTACTGAATTGTTATGACACACAGATGGTACTTAAATTTGGTGTCTCGCTTTTTCACCCCTTTTCATTTGACGCCCTATCATTTAACCCCGATTTATTTACCCCTGTATCATTTAACCCCTCTATCTTTTAACCCCTCTATCATTTCACCCCGATTTTAATCTTTCTATAAAATTATGACAAAACATGCCTTTAATGTCGACTGCTAATTGGCGGGATGAAATGATAGAGGGGTGAAATGATAGAGGGGTTAAATGATAGAGGGGTGAATAAATCGGGGTTAAATGATAGGGGGTTAAATGAATATGGGTGAAAAAAAGTAGAACCCTTAAATTTGTATAACATAGGATCAACAATTGGTATAAGAATTTTGACTGATTGTTCTAGATAAAAATAGAGGAACTGGAGAAATTGTTGAACAATCTTGATTGTTCAACAGATGGTGAGCCCGGAGACCCTAAGACCACAGAGGCTGAGGTCGAGGCAGCGAAGGGTAAGGAGAGACTGAAGAGCAAGCTGAGCAAGACCTCACTCGCTGTTACAGCTTCCAAAGCGAAAGGCAAAAGTTGGTGAATTATACCATTTTATTATTGTAATAAACGTCTAAAAATGTTGGTCATTATTCTTCTATTTTTCGGGGGAAACGTTTAACAATCCTGAGAGAAATTTTTTCTTAAAACGGAAAAAAATGAATGTATTTGGATACTGATTGTTACGACTCAAAGAGAAGTATTGGTTTTCTTGCGGTTTTTAATAGCCGCCCTTATCTTCTCAGCCGGCTACTATAGCGCTCCTACTTTGTTTAACTTCGTCGAACTTTTTTTCGCTTTACCATTTTGCCGCTTTTTCGACATTTTGTGTTAGAATATCGATCAAACTATAGTCTTAAACTTAGTGAGAATTAGAAAGAAAGTTTGACTTACCAGATTAGAAAGACAAGCAATACGACTTCGATCAAAGAAATTATATAAATGAATCGTCAAGAAATGGTGCTTAGAATCAATATTCGGTTCAAATTGGTGAATCTAGATAACTATTATTAGAGTTAGATTAATTGATGTAAAATCTTCCCTGCATGTATTAAATGATGATGATATCTCCGGAAGTGTGAATGAATTCTTAGAAAAGTGCAAATGCATTCCATTTATGGTTCCCTTTGCGACTGATTTGCAGAAGCAAACCATATTAGGTAACCTTTGCGACCCCCACTATAAATCACGGTGCTAAGATTAGTTTTGTGTCTTGACTTTTTCACACTGATAATGGGTATATATACAGCTGATTTTTTAGTCCTTTTTCATCCCCAAATTCAAATCACCATCTTGATCTAATAATCAGATCTCTCCTGTAAACCTCTAAATTCTACTGTAAAATATCATTTTGTTATTCTCTCATATTTGAGAAATTAATTCTTTTACTTAGTTAAAAACGCTTTTTATTCCTCTTGCGAAAGTCCATAACCCAACAGGTTATGGGCCCAGCAATTTTCTAAGTCATAAAATTAATTTGCAAAACAAAACTAATTTGTTGTTGACAGTCATAATTCTTTTCTGCTTAATACCTCTTCTTTTCACAACTGTTTTGCCTGCTCAAACTCCAATGGATCAACAGACAGTGAAGCTGCTGACCTACACAGGAAAGGCAAAGGACTTTCCAATCTGGAGCACAAGATTTGTGGCGATGATGCAGACGAAGGGACTCTACAAATCACTGGGGACAGAGGAGCAACCCAATGAGCCTGCGCCACTGGCCAATGGGGCAACCAATGATGAGAAGAACAACCACAAGGTGCTGAAGGATGCATATGAGAAGGAAGTTGCAGACATCAAGGAGAGACTGAACAATGTATGGTGCCATCTGGCACTGACTCTAGATGCAACAACCCTCATGCTGATGAGACATGACTGTGTGGGAGATGATGGCATTGGAGCAAAGGCTTGGAAGCTTTTGCAAGAGAGATTTCAGAGTGTGGAGTCGCCGACAGTGGTGACTTTAGTGGCACAGCTTGCTCGACTGCAGCTCGAGGATTCTGAGGATTTGGACAGCTTCTTTATCAGAGGACAGGAGTTGCTCACAAGGCTACAAGAAGCAGGGGAAGCAGTCTCAGAGACCCTCTTCAACGCCTCGGTCCTCAATGGTCTGCCAATGAGGTATGAAAGTTTTGTTATACAGGAAAACTTCAACCCGGCAACGAACTTCACAGAGTTGAGGAAAAGGCTGCAGAACTTTCATGAGAGCCGGTGCAGAGACACAAGGGACAATGTGGTTCAGTGGCACTGGCAGTGAAGTGTGACTTCAAGAAGGGACCCAAGAAAGGAAACTGCTTTGTGTGTAGGATCCCTGGACACTTTTCCAAGGACTGCAGGAAGAAGGAGACAGCACAATGCAGCAAGTGTGTTGAGAAGGGTCACCTAGACAGGGCATGCAAGAGACAAAGAGATGGAGGCAAACATGAGTCAGTGGCAATGGGTCCAACATTGGCTACACCAGACGAGGAATGCTGGGCAGTTCTTATCCAGTGGAAGACAGCAGGCATGCTAGTGGACAGTGGTTGTACAGATCACATAGTGACGAACATTGATGCGTTCCTGGACTTTGTGCCCATTCAATCAGTGGTCAGAAATCCCAACAGAGAGGCTTCCAGAGTGGTGGGCAGAAGCTGTGTGAGGATCAGCATACCCTCAAACAAAGGGGAATTCCAATGCGAACTCAAAAATGTTCTGTGTGTGCCGGACTATTCTCCAAACCTCCTATCAGATGATGCGGGGAGCAGCAATTCTTCACGCAGCAAGGATCAGAAACTTGGTTGTGAGACGAAGAGAAGAAAAATGCCCAGCGGAGCTGATGAGAGGTATAAAACCAAAGCTTCCAATTAGTAAATTATCTATTTTGGGTTGCACAGTGTTCTTGAGGAAGAGGGAGAGAGAAGTCAGCAAACTTGAACCCAAGGCACAGGAAGGAAAGTTTGTGGGTTACACTGAAGGAGAAAACGGATACCTGGTGTACATACCCAACACACGCAATGTGATGGCAGTTCGAGATGTGATCATCAAGGAGTCTGAAGTGGGCTCAATCCCTGACAACAAAGAAACGGCTGACCTACTAGATGATGGGTCGGAACTGGGAATCTGGCATCCAGATGATGGTCATCAAGACGATGACAACAGAGAACGACAGGACACATCTACTGCAATAAAGGAGGAGTGGCATGACACAGGGAGCGTGCATACTCAAGAAACAACACTGAGACAAGAGGCCTCGGATGTTGGAGAAACAGCACTAGATGAAGGATCTACTGCAACAAGAGGGAGTCACAGAGACTCAGAGTCACTGGAAGACAGTGACACAGAAGAATTCTCTCATTTAGAGACAGTTGGCTTCAATGAAGATGCACTGGAACACGCGGACAGAGCAGAGCCCAGACGAGGTACACCAGCAAGTAATGTTCCGCAATTTTTTGGAGAAGTCAGGACCCATCTTGTTGTGACTGAGGGCGACTATGTGGAACCCAGAACAGTCCACGAAGCCAAGCAAGGTGACGATTGGGACCAGTGGCACCGGGCATTGAAGGACGAGGTCAAGGCACTCCAAGACAACGAGACTTGGAACCTAGTGAGACCACCCACAGACAGGGACGTCATACCGGGCAAATGGGTCTACAAAGTGAAATTGTGACCCAGTGGTCAAGTGGACAAATACAAAGCGCGCTATGTGGCGAAAGGCTTCAAACAAGTGGAAGGACTGGACTACTTTGAGACTTTTGCGCCTACCTGCAAGCCAGAGACATTCAGGATTCTACTTCAGCTATCAGCGAAGCAGGGCCTTGTGATGCACCAATTTGATGTCAAGACTGCTTTCCTGCACTCACCAATCGAGGAAGAAGTGTATCTGGAACAGCCACAGGAGTTTGTGAAACGCGGATCAGATGGGGAGAAGTTAGTATGTCGACTAAATAATTCAATTTATGGTTTGAAACAGGCTGCAAACAACTGGTACAAAGAGCTGGCAAACTTTCTACTGAGACAGGGGTTCACCAGAAGCAGGAACGATCACTGCTTGTTCGCAAGATCAGAGGCAGATGATCACACCTTCATCTTGGTCTGGGTTGACAACATCATAGTAGCATCAAGAAGTATGACAGTGGTCTGTGATGTCAAGAAGGCACTAGAAGCAACCTTTCACATGGAAGACAGAGGGAGACTACACTGGTTTCTGGGTCTAAGAATCAAACGAGAAGAGGGCAAAGTCACTGTCGACCAAGAACGCTACACAGAAAAAATGCTTGAGTGGTTTCAAATGGATCAATGCAAACCATCAAGAACTCCAGCTGATTTGAATTTGAAACTTCAGACAGCACAGAACGGAGACGAAGAAGTGGACCAGAGGATCTACAGAAGCTTGGTTGGATCACTTCTGTATCTGGCCAAACAGACGAGGCCAGACATCATGTTCACAGTCAACATTCTGTCCAGACACATGAATGCACCTACCAATCAACACTGGATGTGCGGAAAACGACTTCTGCGATATCTTCAAGGTTCAAAAGGTTTACAACTTACTTACACAAAAGAGGCTAGTTATGATTTAGTGGGGGAAAGTGATGCAGACTGGTCTGGAGACGTGAACGACAGAAAATCAACAACGGGCTATTACTTCAAGCTCAACGGACGTGGCGCAGCACTCAGTTGGGGTGTCAACAAGCAGGCCACAGTTGCTTTTTCTTCATCAGAAGCAGAATATCAGGGCATAGCAGCAGCAGTTCAGGAAGCACTCTACCTGAAACAGCTTCTAGAGGATTTTGGCATCCAACAGAAACGTCCAATAGCAATTGGAGAAAACAACCAAAGTTGTATCAGACTCTGCCAAAACCCAGTCATGCACAAAAGGAGCAAGCACATCGAAACAAAGTTTCACTTAATCCGGGACAAGACGGAGGATGGGACTATTTCAATTCATTACGTCACTACAGACAAAATGGCAGCGGACATCTTCACAAAGTCCTTACCCGTTTCGAAAGTGGAAACATTCAGAGCAGTTTTGATGGGAACAGACTCTACGCAATAAACTCAAGTCTGAGTGGGGGTGTTAGAATATCGATCAAACTATATTCTTAAACTTAATGAGAATTAGAAAGAACGTTTGACTTACCAGATTAGAAAGACAAGCAATACGACTTCGATCAAAGAAATTATATAAATGAATCGTCAAGAAATGGTGCTTAGAAGAAATATTCGGTTCAAATTGGTGAATCTAGAGAACTATTATTAGAGTTAGATTAATTGATGTAAAATCTTCCCAGCAAGTATTAAATGATGATGATATCTCCGGGAGTGTGAATGAAATCTTAGAAAAGTGCAAATGCATTCCTTTTATGGTTCCCTTTGCGACTGATTTGCAGAAGCAAGCCATATTGGGTAACCTTTGCGACCCCCACTATAAATCACGGTGCTGAGATTAGTTTTGTATCTTGACTTCTTCACACTGATAATTAATGGGTATATATATACAGCTGATTTTTGAGTCCTTTTTCATCCCCAAATTCAAATCACCATCTTGATCTAATAATCAGATCTCTCCTGTAAATCTCTAAATTCTACTGTAAAATATCATTTTGTTATTCTCTCATTTTTGAGAAATTAATTCTTTTATTTAGTTAAAAACGCTTTTTATTCCGCTTGCGAAACTCCTTAACCCAACATTTAGCGTGAAATCTTTTTGACTTCTGCAGGCTAGTTTCTCTCTTCTCTCATTCTGCTAAAACTGAATTTGAACATCAGTTGCTCAGCAAAGCAATTCAAAATGAACCGAGTCAGTATAAGAAATTGAATTCAAAAATAGAAATGGGATAAACCTATAAAGCCCAGTTTTAGATGCCCGCTATTTGAACGTCGTTCCTATAAGTCTTAGTTACGATCTCTTATGCTTATTGGTATTAATAGTAGCCCCTGTAGCCTCTATCTAAGAAACAGAAGTATGTTCAACTACAAAATGCCATCAAAATAAATAGGACTTATAAATTTTTTTGTACAAAAATCTTTTTTCTGAATATCTTCTATTCGTTCAATCCCAATCATGCTTATTGAAACCAACGGCGGCTATTTTCCGGCAATCTGCCGGGTATGTTTAATTGCTCTCAAACGAAGTTTGTAGCAATTATATTAATCCTGTCGGTCTTTTTACGGCTCGAAGAGGAGTAGTGAGATTCTACAGGTTATTTTGAGCAGAAAGCAAGTTTGTTCATGACTTGAATTTTGACTTCTTTCTGTTCAAGCATTTGCCTCCGTTTTTGATTGTTGAGTTCTGTATTCGAACTTTGGACTTTAACAGTACCCACCCACCCACCTACCTACACCCCCCCTCACCACCTACCTACCCCCTCCCCCGCCCCAACTTACCCCCCCCCACCTACCCCTACCCCCCAAACTTCCCCCTCCCTTCACCTGACTACCCCACCTACCCCCCCCCCCCCAACTACCCCAGCACTACCCACCTCCCCAACCTATCTACCCACCCATCCCACTTAACTCCACCCACACCTAAAATTGTCTCCATTCTTAAAACACTTTAATGTGGTTCATTGGGCTACTTTTGTTATTTGTGTCTTGTCGTTTTTGATGTTCTGATTTCGGTAACGTTAGGTTGGAGATTAGAATGCACGACGATTCCAGTCGTTTCCGGTGTTCTACCGGCCTTGTTTTTTATGCGATTTTTCGCTTGACCAATTTTTCGGCTGACGCTTTTGACTTTTCGTCCTCAAAAACGGGATAAACAGGTAGCGCCCAATGGGTGTTGAATGCTCTTAGAGCCTTTCAGCTCTGTTTCATTTCAAACTCTTTTGGAGTCTTATACTTAGGATGTGAAGGGCGGTTCTTAGAGGTTGAAGGAATACACCCCACTGCTGACCTCCCTCCCCAATATTGGCCCTCTCCACCGCGATGTTGCCCGCCACACCACTGTTGCCCACCCCCTCCCTCCCCATAAGCACCCCCTTTCCCCATGGCTACTGACGAACAACCGATCGCTATAAACACGCAATTTTATGCAAGTTTTCTCAATTTTTCAAGCTTTTTGAAAAATTTTGTGAGTTTTGGAGTTATTTAAGACCTAGGTGTAAAGGAACCTCCTCTAGGGTTTTATAATAAGTTACTGCATAGTTTTTAATGGCAGTGGGATGGTTTCAACATTTTAAAATTACGAATTTTAGCATTTTTTGACTAAAAGTGCAATATTTTTTTCATTTTTTTGACATTTATTTTTCATTATCTCAAGTTTTTCCAAAACCAGGAAAGAAAAAACCTCCTCAGAGATTAAAATCAAGTTACTGAAAACATTTCATAGGCCAAAAAATAATTTTCAACTTTTAATATACCAAATTTAAGCAATTTTTTGAAATTGGTTATTTCAAGATTTTTGAAATTTTTTGTCATTTTTTAGGTGTCCTAGCCTCAAAAGCCTAGCAACTTTTTCTAGGGTTTGATAGTGGGTGATTTGATGGTTTCATGTAATCGAATATTTTTCAAGATTTTTTCCATTACAAGTTTTAGCATTTGGCAGAATTTTCATTTCTTTTCAATTTCTTGACATTTATTTTTTTTATTCAAGTCTTTTCCAGACCCAGGGGCCAGACAAACCTCCATAGGGGTCAAAACTAAGTTATTGATTAATCTTTATTAACCAAACAAAAATTTTCAACCTTTCAATATAACAAATTTCAGCAATTTTTTGACTAATTGGCAGTTTTTTGAGTTTTTTTGAGAATTTTTGTCATTTTTTAGGTGTATCTAGCCTCAAGAGCCAACAAACCTCCTCTATGGTTTTATTATAGGTTACTGCATAGCTTCTAGATGTAATGGAAAGATTTTCAAGAATTTAATATCTGCAATTTTTAAAAATGTTTGAAATTTTTTTAAGTTTTTTGAATCTTTTTTAATGTTTTATCTATTTTTTCCGACACCAGGGTCTTAGAGAACTCCTCCAAGGTTTGATGATAAGCTGTTGAACAGTTTCTAGAGTAAAAGGTAAGTTTATCAAAATTTTAATGACTCCAGTTTTATTAATTTTTTTAATAAAGTTTACCTCAAATTTTCGGAAAAATTTTTATCCTTTTTCATGGTTATGAATATTTGAGTCAGTGAAACTATTTAAAGCTGGAAATATGGATACTGGAGAGTCTCTTGAGATAGAAAAATGGTTTTGAAGATTTTAATATCATGAAGTTTGTTATGATTTTGTTAAGGTTTGAGACTGTTTTCAAAATTCTTGAATATTTTTGTCCTTTTCTGAGTATAACGATCATTACCGGCCAACGAAGCTTTTCAAGTCTTGCAGATGGAATACTTGACATACCTCCAGAGACAAAAGTAGTTATTAACGTTTTCAAGTCGAAATCTGGAAGCTTTTCTTCTAATAATCAAGTTTTTTAAAATACCAGACTTTATTTGAATTATTTACTAACAAGGCTAGAAAACTAAAAGTAGCAAAGTCGAATCAAGCTAAAGCCAGCCTCACTAAACCGTGGCTAGCTAATAACGAAGCCAACCACTCGCTGGTCGTTTGAGAACAATTCGCCCGACGTTAGTCGGTTATGTTCTTACAATGTGTTCAGGCAACACTTTGATCTGAAAGCAAATGTGAGTGATATTGCAGTGAGATTTATATTTTTTCCTGCATAAGATAAGTTCTTCTGTTCATCCACTGCTTTGAGTGAAAGACCTATTGACTTTGATGACTGTTGCTGGGATGGCGAATAATATATATGGCATTGAAAAAAAAAATTAAATTGAGGCTGCCTTAATATGTAACTCTTTGGAGTTGATATTACAGCGGTTTTCAAATACTAATCATGCGTTTCAAGTGCA
>NC_134478.1:45659794-45734794 GCF_964194025.1 Convolutriloba macropyga
AATAACGATTTGCGTTTGATAATTTCCGAAGACAGGTGTTTCCCTAATAACAATTCTTTTATATACAACAACGATTCTTCCAATTTTTCTGATTTTTTTACTCTTTGGTTTGACTTAATTGAAACAGACTCTCTCCGTTCTGCCAGGGATTTAACTTTGCCTTATTGGGAATTCAATCATTGCTTTGCGTTAAGCATTATAAATTTTTCATTTTGCTCAGCTTCTGAGATCTTCAGATTTTTCTAAGAATGGAGCTTTTTTCCTCATTATTTTTTTGTTTTTACATTTGATTTCTTTAAATTCGTCGAAGTTCTGTGAAATCGTTGAAACGACTATCATAAATTGTTGAATATCTTTAAATAATTTAGAGCTCAAATTTGGAATTTTTGATTTTTTGCTTTTGATTTGCGATCTGCTCCTGTTTTCCTGGTTGGTTAAAAGTATGAAACAAGTTTTCACTTATTGTAATTGAGTTCACTTTCGTAGATTATTTTCTGCCTGATGTTCTTCCAATGTTTGTTTTGATTGCAGAGTTCACTGTAGAGTTCTTTTTTGAATCAATTTGTTGTTGTCAATTATTTGCCAAATAAAACGGTCATTTTTTTCAGTTTATATGATTTTTGCTCATCCTAAAAACTGTTGCTAATTTTCAACGCTACCAATTAATTGTGTCTATATTAGAGGAAGTTTGACCAATGTGGTGGTTCATTTTCTCGAGTTATATTTTGTGTTTTTGTTGGGATTGTGTTCCCCTTTTTTCAAACAAGCGGTCATTTTTTTCAGTTTATATGATTTTGCTCATCCTAAAAACTGTTGCTAATTTTCAACGCTACCAATTAATTGTGTCTATATTAGAGGAAGTTTGACCAATGTGGTGGTTCATTTTCGCAAGTTATATTTTGTGTTTTTGTTGGGATTGTGTTCCCCTTTTTTCAAACAAGCGGTCATTTTTTTCAGTTTATATGATTTTGCTCATCCTAAAAACTGTTGCTAATTTTCAACGCCACCAATTAAATTTCAACATTTTAAAGTTGTGCCTTTTAGTGATTTCACACTATGGGTTTTCAGCAGCAAATTTTGTTGAGATCCTAATTGGTTCCTCTTGCCTGTTTTACTAATATTAACGGTGAAATTTGTTCTTTTACGACAAGGTAAACAAACGTTGTTTAAGAGGAAAAAAAAAGTCAGCTGAGATGTACAATGGCTTTTTCAGACAGAAGATAATGGTTTTTTTGTTTGGAATGATCCTACGGCTCCAAATGTCTTCCAGATTTTTTTATGTTTTTTTGCGTAATAAACATTTTTGTTTCGTTCATAAGACGTTGCGCTCAAATTATTTGTTTTGTTCAATAATTCTAGAATTTCAGACAATAATAATTTTTGAGACCATAGTTGTTTTTTCTCTTAACAGGGCGAGTTTTTGCGGATCGGTTCACATAAGTTTCAAATTTTGCTGTCAATAGAAAGTCACATTTAGAGTAATTATATTAAAAACGACGAAGTAGTATGGGACGAAGTAAGTAGATAAATTGAGTGAAAGTTCATACCGTTGAAATTGGGTTGAGAAATTCAATTTGTGGAGATTTTCTTTTCACGTGCGGGAGTCAATTTCTGTATCCAATTATATTCCAACGAGTGCTAATTTTGTCTACAGAAATGATCTTATGCCTAACAGATGCAACTGTGCGTACCCTAAACGAGCTCTTGATAGCTGTCTTAGAATTTCACAAAATTATGATTGAATAGAAAGAGTGAAATATAGTTTTTGTCCCTATTTGTAGTTTTTCTCCTTGTTGATTATCATCACTAAATACTAGAGTTAAGAGCTCTACAATGAGGCTTGTAATAAAAAATGTGAACATTTCGGTTCCAAACCTAATGTTTTTTAAATTCCTCAACATCATTTCTTTGAAAAAAAATGTTTCACAAATTTTTCTTACTGTAATTTTTGTTCTTTTTGCTGTTTTGTAACTTACTATCAATAGTGACCACCCCATCAGAATTTTCAATAGGACTCAAATAAAGTAAATTTGTCCCCGTTCATAGTTACCTGTTATCGTTACTTTGACCCCCTTCTTCTTTTGAAAAAACATTGTTGCAAAACGAAGTTTGTAGCAACTATATTAGTCCTGTCGGTCTTTTTTACTGCGATTTTTTGCTTGACCAATTTTTCGTCTGACGCATTTGAATTGTTTTTCTCGAAAACAGGATAAACAGGTAGCGCCCAGCTGGCATTAAGCGCGTCTGGAGCCTTTAAGGTCACTAATCTTCAAATATGCTATTCACAGAATTTGTTTTGGAGACTTATACTTATGGCGCGAAGGGCAGTTCTCAGAAATTGACTCCACACCCTACCCACCGACCCCCACATCACTGTCATAATAATGACAGCTTTAACTGGCCTCTAAAATTCTCTCTCAATCACAACTTCAAGCAGCTGAACTCAATTGGCGGCAATTTAATACTAAAAGTCAAATGAAAAGTGCGCGGAAACTGGTGCCATTTTTACTTTAAATCTTAATAGTGGTATATATATTAACCAATAAATTGGTTATTTGAGGCCCGCTATTGAACTTCATAGTCCCATTTAAGCTCCCTCTCCCCCCTCCTCCCATCCCCGGCTGAAGCAGGCTGCAATTCATTAGAGCTCCCACTATTCGTTCGAGAGCATTTCTTCCGACGTTTAGTGAGTTATGTTTATTTTTTAAAAGCTGCACAATTTGTCGAGGATTCACATTTTTGTAATTTAATCTGTAATTTGCGATGGTCGAGTTCTTAGTGTATTCATATACGTCGGTTTTCAGTTTTTAGCATCGTAACTCAGGGCCGCTCCTGCTTTGGTTTTCATTGGCTGGATTAAAATTTTGGTCATATACGGCTTACATCACATTCAAAAATGTCTTCCTCACTCTCATATTAAATTTTACTTAGTTTAATTGAAGGTGATATTGTCAGCCTGTATATTGACAGTATATTTCACTCTAATAGGAGATTATCCCAGGGCAGCTAATCGAAACAACGCATAAGTATAACGTTCTCGTTTGATTCAAAACAAGACATCTCAATTAGTTAAAAACAAGACTTTTTCTTAGGCTTTAAAATTCTTTTCATTGTGTACGAGGCAATCTGCCAGCTATTTTCAGATCATGGGAAAACTAATGCAATTTTTGTTTTTGTTCCAGTTTTATTTTTTCTGTGTGCTATCCGGGTCGATTTATTATTAATCAGTTGGGTTGAAACGCGATTTCCTACGCTTAAAATCCATCAAAGCTACAGCTTCTGTGAAAATCCATCAAAAACGACGACGTCGCAGAAAAATTTACGTTTTCTTCGATTTTGTTCTTTAGGGACATTTTTCAAACGCTTTAATGCAAAGTGTTCCACATTTTGGTTTTTAAGTTTGGCAATAGAAATGTTGGCTGTTAAGAGAGGGATCAGATATGTTGGGTAATTGGTATCTGGTGCTGGTGTCTGTATTACAACAGGGTCCAGCGTCTCGAGGTCCAAATCAAGACATTCAAGTACGTATATTCCTTTTAGTTATTGCTTAACACATTATGAACCGAAGCTACGATAATAAATCCTCCGCATGAGGTGTCAGAACTACCCCACGTATGAACTAGACCGAATTTGGTTGCGGACAGGGAACCGGCCGAATAACAAATAGGCTAATCTGAATTGATTACCCCGGTCTACTAAATTTCTGAAAATTATGTAAGAGCTCGGAACTTTCAAACATTTCAGCACTCAAACCTTACATAACAGTGTGCTCAAAGGCGCTGAAACCTTGTAAGAAATGCGCTGGAAACCGCTGAAGTTTTAAAGAATGCAGCTAATTGCTTTCAAAGTGTTCTTGCTCTCCAGTGCCTCAGCCATCACATTAGACACTGCGCTACTGATTCCTAAACTTTATCTAAATTCATTTGAATTTATATGAAAAATCCGTTCTACGAAACTTACGTGATAAAACCTAAGAAATTTTTCTAAGAAAAAGGCTGCCTGCACCAATAAACATTCTTTTTTGTTTCATTACAAATTTTCATATTGGCAAAAAATTGCAGTTGTAATGGATTATATTTGCCAATTTAAGACACAAAATCTATAATAATTGAATTCAAATACATGAAATATCGTTTTCCCAATCAATTATAATTCAATAAAATAAATCAAAAGAAATTTTAACAATTTAAAATACTATTCCATCTTCAAAACATAGCAACCTCTCACCTCTTGTCTTGTTTCCACTCTTTTTACAGTGTCCTGTTTCTGCTCCCTTCCTTTTCATTTTTTGCATTTCGGACAATTCTTCCTGATCAACATTTCAAACTCGTAGTTCAATTGGAAAAAGTCCAGGATTATTTTTCTTGAAACAATTTTCCTTACGATTTTTCCAAAAAAGTTAATTAATGTCGATAGAGATAATCAACATGTCAATATTTTGGAATAAATTAAATTTAATGAATAGATATTGATTTTTTTTACTTGAAAGTACTAATTCTTCTCCAACCTTGGAATTTGTTCTGCTTGCTGTCAAATTTCTTTGTTGCTAATTGTGGCCAGCGCAGAATGAAGTTCACTGCCCAAAAACCTTGTTGACCAAACCAAGTTGGTTAGTGGTGAGAGGGCTATGACAAAGATGTCGCGTATTTGAAACAGGGTTTTCTTTTTTTGTTTTTTCGTTATCGTGAACTGCACTCATCTCTCGACTCAACACTCAATTCAGCGCTTAACCCAAGACTCATTTTTTTTTCGACTTGACATTCTATACAGCACTCAACTCAACACTCAGTTCAGTATTCAAACTAACTCAATTCTCAAATCAACGGTCAATTCAATAACGACTCAATTGCTGAAAATCTAAGGAGAATTCTCGGATATATTCTGTTTCCATCCCACTAGTTTTGCGGAAATAGATGTTTTACGCCAAACTGACGCACCTGCTATTTTTGATTTTTTTAACTTGCTGCATAACAAGAAAAAATTTGTAATTAAGGGGTACAAAAACAGTAGACGGAGAGAGCATAGATCTGAATTTGTTTTCCTAAGTGCTATGTGTTGAGAAGTCGTAACTACCGCAACTTGAAAGCACAAACTGCATGGATTCCCATTAGACTGAAAAAACATAGATTGATTCGGTTTTGGTCTGATCAGACTTTTTTCGGTTATTCAATTGAATATAGAAAAAACTGAACACCTCTGTTTTTTACATTTGAAAACCTTTGCCTTCTTGAATCAAGTTTTCGTTGTTGTTGTTGTTGTTGTTGCTGTTTGTGTTGTTGCTGAAAAAATTGATAAACTCTAAAACGAAAGAATTGTTTTTTCAACTAAAATTTCGCTTTTCGGTACTTTATTGTTTTATATATTTTAATGAACTACAATTGGTTGCCTTTTGGAATAATGTTGGGGAAAGATGATGATTGCGATGACACTTTGTTGTTTTTTCTTCTGATGTGAATCTGGAATTGCAAACAAAATTTTCGAATTTTCAATGTGTTCTTGAATATCACAGTTCTCATAAAAGATCTATTTGTTCCGTTGCTATTGTTTGTTTCAGACTCTGGGTAAAAAGGGCGAACAATTCAAGTTAGCAGAAATGTGTTTGATTAAAATAATAGAACGTAATGCAGAAATTAACGAAATCTTAATTATAATTATTTGTTTTGAGTAGGTTGTGGTTGTGGGCGACATTTCAGCGCATTTCATACGTACTTTAGGCGCTTTTCAACACTTTTCAACATATTCCATACAAAAGGATAATGATTAACGTAAGATCAAATTCAATGGTAAGAATGCACTGAATGGCGTAAATGCTCTGAAGGTATGTACTAAATGCGTTTAAATTATAGTACACTTATTATATCAGCGCATACAGAGCATTTCTAACACAATATCGAGCTGAAACAGCGCTCGCATGTCGGTTTGTCCATATGATTTTTTACCACATCAATCCACGACCCAATTCCATCTGATTCTTACCTGTCCACACTCCGTAAAAACTAAAAAAAACAGGGACCTGTTTCCGTTAAATCTGGAAAAAGGAACTGGAATGTGTTTCAGAGTCAAGTAAGTTCTTGATGTAATCTTCTGTTTTCTATCTACCTTCCATCTTTCGTGGCAACCAAGTAAAGAATGAGATGCGAGAATGAGAGAAAAATCAGCATTGAGAGGAATATCAGCATATTGTCGAGAAATGCAATTTGGTTATTTTCTTGGAATCATCACGGGATTTTTTTTGCAAGAAATTCTCCAGATAAGTTTTCTTATCCGCGTTGACCATCATAAACCTTCTGCGCAACCATATCAAAGGTGTATATGGAATCTATTAAAACCTGGCAACCATATACCTGACCATGAACAAAAAAGAACATCACTTGAAAAATTCTTAAAACCGTTTTAAACCATGTGGTGAAAAATTCACCAAAGCGCTTAAAAAGTTCATGGTACCTTGCCAACCATATCTAAGACATCGATGATTATACTGCCTTCTAAGAACATAAAAGTCAAAATCCGCAAAAACAAAAAAAACTTTACGAGAAGGTTGAGAGATGTATGAGAGGTTTGAAAAAAATTGAAAACGTTTAAAAAGGTATCCAAAGTTGAGCTATATTTGATTTAAAACAATTCAGAAAAAACTGTTGTAATGCAAAAATGGAACAATTTTGAAACAAACATTAAACTACGAGGCCTATGACATTACGTCACCAGTCCTACAAATTCAGTGGAGTCCGCCTTTGCGAACATGAGTGGCTTTCTTTTGTCCCTCCATTTCGCGTGGTATAAAATTGGTCAAAATGTAGAAAACAGCGACAAGAAAAGCAGCAGACAATCGGAACAAATTTCCTTCACTGATCTTGCAAAATCACAATTTGAGACTGGGGAAATCGTCATCAATCTCCTCATTTTTTAGCATGATTATTTATACTCTATTTCAATTTTATGCCGCGCTCTTCTTTGTAAACTAATTTTGCTGCGATTAGTTTATAAATTACAAAATCAAGCCCAGAAAATTGTCCGTCTTGTCCACAATTTAGATCTAATAGTACAAAGTATAAGCTGCAATTAACACACCGTTTTTTATTTTAGATCATTTGAGAGTGGATCATTTGGATTCAGTGGCAGTCATTGTAATGGCGTCATACACTAACTGAAGCAAAACTAGACTTTATTAAAATTAGCGTCAGACTATTAATAGCCACCTCAGCTTCTCAGCTGGCTATTAGAGCGCTCCTAGTTTGTTTTTACTTCGTCGAATAAAAAATATTTCGCTGTACCTTTGTTCACAACTTGTTCAACATTTTGCGTAAAACCTTTTGACTTCTCTAATCTAGATTCACTCTTCTCTCAATCTGCTAAAAAGTGTTGTTAGACAGCAGTTGCTCAGCAAAGCAATTCAAGGTGAACAAATTCAGTATCAATAAACGAAATCAGAAATAGAAACGGGATAAACCCATAAAGCCCAATATTAGATGCCCGTTTCTCTTTTCCTAGGTACCATCTCCAAGGCTTAATGGTATTAAAACCAGCCCCTGTGTTACGAATTTTTTTCTTAGTTACCATTTCCAAGGCTTAATGGTATTAATACCAGCCCCTGTTTTTTCTCTCTACAATATAAGAGTACGTTCAGCTCCGAAAAGACATCAAAATAGTTTGCACTTTAAAATTGTTTGTACCAAAATCCTTTTTCACTAGATGTTTTCTCTTTTTTCAATCCCAATCGTAGGTATGGGAATCAACGGCGGCTATTTTCTGGCAAAATTCCGGGTTTAACTTAAATATCATTCGCTCAGTGCTGTTTTTTGTTAAAGGTAAAAACAGCTTTTTGATTATGTTAAAAAAACCCTGCAGTATCGTTTTGTTATGGATAAATTTGATCTAATGATGATTTGAATAAAAACCCCTCAGTTACTTTTCATTTTATAGGTATAATTGGTCCTTTGATTAATTTAATTAAAATACAGCATTGCAATTTTTTCATCAGCTAAAACGAACTTGTTTCTTTCATTAGTTTTTATTCAATAAATATCTATTTTATCTAATCGTTGATTAATTTGATAAAAGTCCCTCACCTGTAAATAAGTACCTGTAAAAAAATTCTTCATGACTGACATGCTTTTTTATATCGTCTGATTTCTCAGACGGTTTTTCTGAAATGGAGCTGACAGAAACTGAAGCATGTGGATTTTATTAATTACAGTTGTTATTGAGTTAACAGAAAAAATATACTGTGGGATTTTATACAAAAAATGCGTTATATACTTCATCAGTCATTTATCATCACTGCTTGCTCAACAGTCAAAGGCAGTAGTTTTTTCGCTGATCACCAATAATTTGTAGTAGTTATTTCTCTGTTTGTGTTTTTTCATCTATCTGTTTTTATATTTAGAATCTACACCGACTCCTTAGGGACGATAGTTTCCGGTGTTTCTGAAACAAAATTTAAAGAAATTAAAGAAATTAAAATAGTTAAGTTTATTTCTAATTTAAGGCCGCGCATAATAGTGTCTGTAAAATTGCGGATAACAAAGATAAAAAAGACACGCATAATAGCTACATTAATTGCTGATAATAGTGACATAAAAGTTGCGGACAATAGTAACCCGGACAACAGTGACAAAGACATCAAAAACTAAGGAAATTAGTGACGATTAAACCGTGGACAGAAGTTATTTTAGCGCGGATGTTAGAGACGTAATTTTGCGGATAATTGTGGAAAAATCTGTTCGCCTTTCTTGCGCGCCATCGAATTTCGCAATCGCCGACATTTGTGACGAATGGCTTCAATTTTGAGCATATTTGAACTGATTTTCCTTGCTGTTACTGTTGTCCGCGAAAGCCTATAAAGCCCTATCTGAGAACATGGGAGAGCGGACAAAGCTGAGTTCAACAAGCAAGTTTGCTTGCTCAAAATGGAGGAATGACAATGTAATGAGGGAATAATTGATCATATTGATTGGTTAAAAATTGCTGAAAAACCAAATATTTTGCAACAAGCCAGCATTTTGAAACAATTACAGTGCTCACCTTGATATTATGTTTTAATAAATTAGGCTAGTTTTATGACACTATCAGACCCCAAAACAATTTTACGAAGAAGTAATTGATGCTCTGGTAAAACCGTATGATCATACAACAAATTTGTAGTCTGGGTCTTCCTCGCAAAAATCGAAACAGAAAAAGCGGGCTAGCATAAAATATCAAGATCCCAATTTATTTTAAAAACTGTTTCAACAACAAGTTTAATAAATGCTTTAGTTGAAATTTGTTCGCTACTGAGACGGAGCCGAAACAATAGATCTTGGAAAAATCCAGGCGTTGCTAGGGTAATTAACAAAAATGGGTATATGGATTGGATTTGAGGATGTCTGTATTTTTGTTGTGTAGAGGCGGCGAAGAATACACAGTCAGATACGAGTGCAGAGGGAGGAATTGAGCAGTCTGAGAAACTGAAAGAGACTGCTGAGAATCATGACATTCCTGAGGATGTCCTGGCAGTTTTACAGGTATTGGAACTTCATCTTGTAAAAACTATTAACTGATTTTTGTACCTTTACAAACATTTGAAAACATTGCGTTAAAGTCTGGATCTTATACCATTTTGGTCTGGATGAGTCTTTTCATAAGGACATCTAAAATAGATTTACACCGAAACTTTGAACAAGCTAAAGTCTGAATCGATTTCAGCATGAATAGATTAGATTACATTTGAATTTCCAAATGTGTTATAAAAAGTACCATGCATTTGTACAGTCAGCATTTGAGAGACATTCAAATAGGTCGGAACCTGTCGAGTGATGTCTCCTTTTAAGAACATTGAACAAAATGAAGCTAAACCTGAAGAGCTAAAATACTGGCCCCTACCAGAATTTTTTCAAAAGGAAATGGTTACCTTGTGTGTAATTATCCCTAAGTTTATGTAAAAAAGTTGAAAGTTCTTTGTCGGATACCGTTATTAAATTTTGATTATTTTGATGTCCAATTTTGCAAAAGCATTGAATATCTTTCCAACTAGCGTTATCAAAGATTTTTATTGTTTGTAGTCGACTTCATTAAGAGTTTAAGCTCAGTCTTTCTCAGACATTCTAGCCTCTCCACTTAAAACTTTTTCTAATTCAAATTTGTTAATTGTATCATTCAAAAAATAAATTGGTGAATCTTGCATAAGAACCATGATAAGCATCTTAATTAGTTCATCGAGGTAAAGTTCCTCTGTGTTTAAAATTTTCAGGTCCGACTTTTACCTTCGAAGCGCGTTCATGTTTTTGAAGACCAAAAATACTTCTTAATATACGATTTTCTGACCAATTATTTTTTTAAGTTCAGATATATTTGCAGTGCCGTACAGTAAAACTCAATAGTGCTGAATTGGTTGAACATATGTTTTGTACAAGAGTAGAAAAAGTTACGACTAAAAAATTTTCAGAAACTATAAAAAAAATTTGTTACACTGTTCAATTTTTCTTTTATATGATCGTCAAAAAAAGTTTTGGTCCAGAGAAACACCTAACTATTTCGTTCAAAATTTAAGATTGAAAATTTGTGCATTTCGATAGACGCCTTTAGTTTTTTAGTTGATTTTCAAAAATTTATTTTTCTCGTGATTAATGTTCAGCTGATTTTCTTCCATCCAGTTGCAGGTTTTTTAGAGATCTTGCTCAAAGTTTTGGTGTTCTTCTTTTAGAGAGCAGTATTTGGCGTATCATTGACAAACAGTGTTATATTGCTTTCTTCACATACAAGCTGCAGATATTTAACAAAAATCCAAATAAGAATTCATCTCATTTCTGACCTTTGAGGAACACAGCGTTTCATGGCTCTCGTTTTTGGTTGAAAATTTCCTATTGAAACTGTTTTCTTTTACATAAGTATGTTTACAGAAGACCGAAATTTGGACATCGAATTCCAGATTTTTCCAGTTTTTCAGCAAGATCTCATGTTCGACTGTATCAAAGGCTTTACTGGGGTTAAGAAAAATACAATGTGATGATTCATTATTGTTCATATTATTTTGCATAACTTCTAAGAATTGAGCAATTGCTTCAATAGTTCTTCGTTTGCTTCTGATCCTGTCTTGATTAATAGCCGCCCTCATCTCTTAAGCCGGCTATTATAGCGCTCCTATTTTTTTTTACTTCGACGAACTTTTTTTCGCTTTTTAATTTTGCCGCTTTTTCGACATTTTGCGTGAAATCTTTTTGACTTTTCTAGGCTAGTTTTACTCTTCTGTTGTTCTGCTCAAAGTCATTATAAACAGCAGCTGCTCAGCAAAGCAATTCAAAATGACGAGAGTCAGTATAAAAAATCAAAGTCAGAAAGAGTGTTCTTCAAAGTCAGAAACTTTGTTCTCATATGTTTTAGTTAGTATCTACAATGCTTATTGTTATTGATAATAGAGCCTGTAGCCTCTCACTGAGAGACAGGAGTTTGTTCAACTAAGAATTGACATCAAAATAAATCGCACTTAAAATGTTTTTATACAAAAATCAAATTTTGTTGATATTTTCTTTTTTTCAATCGCAATTGAGTTATGGGAATCAATGGCGGCTATTTTCAGGCAAAATTCCGGGTTTAACTTAAATATCATTCACTCAGTGCTGTTTTTTGTTAAAGGTAAAAATAGCTTTTTGATTATGTTAAAAAACCCTGCAGTGTTGTTTTGTTATGGATAAATTTGATCTAATGATGATTTGAATAAAAACCCCTCAGTTACTTTTCATTTTATAGGTTTAATTGTCCTTTGATTAATTTAATTAAAATACAGCATTGCAATTTTTTCATCAGCTAAAACGAACTTGTTTCTTTCATTAGTTTTTATTCAATAAATATCTATTTTATCCAATCGTTGATTAATTTGATAAAAGTCCCTCACCTGTAAATAAGTACCTGTAAAAAAATTCTTCAAGACTGACATGCTTTTTTATATCGTCTGATTTCTCAGACGGTTTTTCTGAAATGGAGCTGACAGAAACTGAAGCATGTGGATTTTATTAATTACAGTTGTTATTGAGGTAACAGAAAAAATATACTGTGGGATTTTATACAAAAAATGCGTTATATACTTCATCAGTCATTTATCATCACTGCTTGCTCAACAGTCAAAGGCAGTAGTTTTTTCGCTGATCACCAATAATTTGTAGTAGTTATTTCTCTGTTTGTGTTTTTTCATCTATCTGTTTTTTTATTTAGAATCTACACCGACTCCTTAGGGACGATAGTTTCCCGTGTTTCTGAAACAAAATTTAAAGAAATTAAAGAAATTAAAATAGTTAAGTTTATTTCTAATTTATGTTTAGGACTTGAAGATCATATTTTTTAAAAACTGACATAAAGCGCTTAAAAATCAATTTTCCAAACACTTTGCCAAGTGCCGGCAAAAGAGATATTGGTCTATTATTGTTGGGGTCCATTTGGCAACTTTTATGAAACGGTATCACTTTAGCCGTTTTAGTATTTCTGAAATATACATAAAATTGAAACAATTGTTGAAAACGTCAAATAAGATCACACAGATAGCAGTATTTACAGTTTTCAGTACTACGTTACTGAGTTCAAACATATAAACAGATCGTTTTTTATACGGATTTTTTATTGTTTGGTATATTTCAATGGGAGAGGTCTCAGGTCTCAGAAAGTACAAAAGTATTCTCAACAAGCTTCATATACTTAAAGTGTTTTGTCTGTGCTGGTGATGCGCCATCTCCTGACCAGGCTTAAAGAAACTGTCATTAAATTTTTTTGGACTGAGTTGGCATAGGTTATGGGAAATCGGTGTGACAAACATGACCAAAAAATCTTAATTGTGAATTGTTTCTCTTTTTTTTATAATATCCATATTAACATCCCCAAAAACTGTTTTTCTTGTTTCTTTACATATAAGGACATTATGTGATCCAACAAGAAGTTTAATAATTCGACAAATGGATAACTTGGCGATTTTTAAACACATGTGATTAAAAAATGTCTCTCGTCTGTGAGCAATTGTCACACTTAAGATTGGAGCATTTCGAATACTGCTCTTGGTCGTGTTTAATATTTTCAACTTGTCTGACAAAAAACTGCTACACCGCCACAAATTCCGTCGCGATTGCAAGTTTCGATTTAAATATATGTTGAAAGATTAAGAACTTTCAAAAAACAAAAATGGCTTGAGCAGGTTTTTCATACGTCACAAGGAGAAAATTAAGTTTTCATCGTCCTAAATTCGTCCCTTAATTGATAGTTTTTTTATTCAATAAAACGGCCGGCATAAAAGAAACGCCCGCTGAGCTCTATGTGAATGATTTTTTGCACCAGTTCAGAACTGTTGTTATAGAACAATTAATAATAGCCGCCGTCAGCTTTGGAAAGGCTAGCACTAAAGCACTCCCCTTGTTCTATAACTGAGTCTACAGTTTTTAATAGCCATCGTCAGTCTCTCAAAGGATAATATTATTACAACTCGAAGAAGAGGTTTTCAGATGTTTCTTTTGAAATCAATTTTATTGGAGTGAATGTTGAAGCAGGAAATGAAATGCGGAAAAAATTTGGGTTTGTTTGGTTGCTAAACGTAACTGAGGAATGGGACGGAAAGAGAGCGATGCTTTTTGCTCAATCCGCTGTTATTGAGAGAGCAAGAAGTTCATGAATAAAAAAAGCTTTGAGTAACAAGCGATTTTTTTTATCATGTGGAACTTTTTCCAGTAATTTTTTTTGGCTTAGAGGTTTAAATCGGCTATAATAAAAATTTTAAGCATGTTCGGATTGTGCTTTAAAATTTTTTGTTGCTTATCGAATTTATGATTTTTCGGAGGTTTTTCAGTTTTCTTGGTAGTTATTTTAATTTATTGCTTTTCTTGCGAATTTACAAGACGCCTATCGCTTAAACTGATTTAGAATTACCAAATGATTTTAGATTTATCGTATAAAACAATAATTTTTAAATAAAATAATGGAAAACAGATTTTGAAAATGTTTTCTGCCAAATTCTTGCAGTTTCTCACTTTCGAACTGGTTGAAATTCGAAAGTTTGTGAGCCTTTCATGTTTCTACTTCGAGTTGTTTCAACATGTCATCCGGATATTGTTCTTTAAGGTCTGCTTACACGCGTTCCTGATTTTCAACCCGGGTTGACCACCACAAAAGATTCTTGGAAACCATACGTAAGACATGTATGGTTGTATGGCTTCTTTGATACCATACATAAGACCATACAAAAATTTCAAGGTGATCTCAAATGACGTTTTTTGGACCATGTAGAACAACAAATATATCGTACTTGCCATTGGCCTTCAACAAAAAAAAAATTTTTTCTATGGTGCCTTGGATACCATATCCAAGACCATAGACTTTTATGGCCCATCCAAGATCATAAAACTTTTTTTGTGCAACATATTTTTTTGACACAAAAATGATTTTAACATTGTCCTATGCGGATTTCAGACGATAAAAATGGACATTTAAATATTTTCTTGTGAAAAAAATTTTATGGCGTCTTGGATACCATATCCAAGACCATAGACTTTTATGGCCCATCCAAGATCATAAAACTTTTTTTTTGTGCAGCATCTTTTTTTGGCAAAAACTGATTTTAATAACCTCCTATGCGGGTTACAAACGATTAAAATGGAGATTTGAAAATTACTTGTGGAAATTTTTATGGTGTTTTCGATACTATATTCAAGACTATAGACTGATATGGCCCATCCAAGATCATTAAACTTATTTTGTACAACCTAAATTTTGTCTCAAAAATTTTTATCACCGCACCCTATGCGGGTTTCAGGCAAACAACTTGAAAGTCTATGACAAACTCATGAATAGTAATTTATGGTTTCTTGGATATCATCTCCAAGACCATATACTTTTACGGCTCATTCAATATCATAAAATTATCTTCCAAAAGCTTTTAATAAAATCGATGCCAATTTTCGGATATTGTGCCATTTTTGCGTCAATTTTGCTTTAATTTTTGTGATCAACCATGCATTCAGTATTAGCTGAGCTGTTCTTAGACCTTGGTTAACCTTTTCAGCATGTTAATTCGATTAAATTCAAAATTTTCCGTTTTTTTTGTTTTTGTAGTTGGAGTGTTTAAATTTCAATGATACGTCCTTCTCCCTATTTAATTTGCTTTTTCTACATCTGTTTCTGTCCGTGAAGCCAGTTTTAATGATGGTTATTGTTAATTCAACAATTTTTCATTTCTGACAATTTCAACAAATTTCTGTGTGTGTGTGTTGTTTTTTTGTCAAACTAATCAAAATATCATAGCCTCCATGGCGAGGTGGGAATTTGTTCCCGCCTCCCCATGAACACTTGCAGTGACCAAAAATTATTGAGGGGACCTAAGCTACACTCACAAACACGTTAGCATGGCTGTTCTACTCAGCTATACTTGATTTCTGCAGAACTGGGTCTCTGGTTCTAGCTCAAAAAAAGAGGTACACTTCAGTAAATTGCTGATATCTTCCAAAGTACTCTATAAATTTTTTGGGCGGAGAATCATTTTTCTGATGCTGTAATTTTCTTGTTTTTGCTGTTTAGGTGCTGTCCTAAGTCGTCGTGGTGAAAATTATTCATTGTTAAATTTTAAAAAGTCACCAATAATATGATTTTGGTGTTCTCCAAAAACGGGTACCCCAGAAAACCACAACGAACCTAGATATTTTGGTTTCTTGGATTCCCCTTTTATTATGGAGGATCCCCACATATATTTTTAGTTTGATTTTGTGGAGTTGAATTGGTCAATTTTTGCTCTGTATGCGCCGAACCTCGATTTTCGGCCATGTTCGGCTAATTCGGCGGTGACATAAAGTTGAATTTTTTTGTCAAGATTAAACATTTTAGTGTTTTAGAATGCTCAATTAATGGGGAGTATCACTATATACTTAATGTACTATTTTTTCACACGTTTTGATGGTGCATTTTAGCGATACCTGAAAATTGGTATTCAAAATAGGTCATTTGACAAAATGAAAGAATTTTTTTTTCAATTGATCAAGTTATCGGGCATGCTTTTTGTGTTTTCTGAACAGTATTTAAGTTCTTGAAGCTATTTGTATCAATAATGGAGTTAACTCAACAATTTTTCATTTTTCACGATTTCATCAAGTTTCTGTGGATGTTGTTTTATGTCAAAACACACAAAAAATCATAACCTTCATGGTGAGGTGGGAAATTTTTTCCCATCTCCCCATGAAGGTTTTCAGTGATCCAGAACGTCGAAGTGCACCAGAATCACAACCACAATTACGCCGTCAACTCTGTTTCACGTTGTTTTACGTCAGTTCCGGAGATTTTGGGCTCTGCTTTTAGCCCAAAAAATGGAGTACAATACAGTATTTTGTTATTATCTGCTAAAATTGTTAATATCAGTCGGACCAAATTAAACGGGAGTAGTCGCGTTTCATGAACACTCAACCCTTCTTGCTTGCAGTCTTTAGTTGGTTTCTCAAATCGTCCTCATCAAAAACTTATTAATGTTTAAATTTGAAAAAAAAGGTCGAATTTTCGGGCTTTGTTGAGTGACCCAATTTTGGTTACAACCAAGCACAAGCTTTACTCAACAAATCTTAGTGTTTTACAGTCCTCAGTTAAAAGAGAGTATCCCCATATAAATTTTGCATCGTAGTTTTGGGAATTGAGATAGTCAATTTTGGCTCTGAATCTGGTGACCTCGCTTTTTTGGTCAATTACCAATTTTGTTACGAGCTGATTGTTTCGGGATTAATATTTTCTTTCAATTTATTTTGATCTTTTGTTTCAATCACAGACTTCTAGGAAAAGAAAGCCAGGTAAATAAGAATAGTTGCAACAGATATGCAAGCAAAATCTGCTTTTGCGGAGGAAACAACTTGCTTTATCACATTGAGAAAGGAACTTAAGTTTGTACTTTTTCGAATTTCCAATTCAATTTTTGACCAAAACGAGTAATTTTTGGCATAAATTGTTTCTCTTAGGACATTCTTTTCTGGAATGGCTGGGTCACAGTCCTGAAGATAGTCTCCAGAACAGTTATTCAATGTTGAAAGCGGAAAAACAAAATTTTTTCTCAAATTTTATGGCTTAGTGGTGTTATGGGCAATTGAACAACTTTTTGGGCGTGCGTTTTGTGTTTTCTAGACACTATTTACGTTGTTGAAGCTAATTGTATCAAATAATCGGATTAATTCAACAATTTTTCTTTTTTCACGATTTCATCAAACTTCTGTGGATGTTGTTTTATGTCAAAACACACAAAAAATCATAACCTTCATGGTGAGGTGGGAAATTTTTTCCCATCTCCCCATGAAGGTTTTCGGTGATCCAGAACGTCGAAGTGCACCAGAATCACAACCACAATTACGCCGTCAACTCTGTTTCACGTTGTTTTACGTCAGTTCCGGAGATTTTGGGCTCTGCTTTTAGCCCAAAAAATGGAGTACAATACAGTATTTTGTTATTATCTGCTAAAATTGTTAATATCAGTCGGACCAAATTAAACGGGAGTAGTCGCGTTTCATGAACACTAAACCCTTCTTGCTTGCAGTCTTTAGTTGGTTTCTCAAATCGTCCTCATCAAAAACTTATTAATGTTTAAATTTGAAAAAAAGGTCGAATTTTCGGGCTTTGTTGAGTGACCCAATTTTGGTTACAACCAAGCACAAACTTTACTCAACAAATCTTAGTGTTTTACAGTCCTCAGTTAAAAGAGAGTATCCCCATATAAATTTTGCATCGTAGTTTTGGGAATTGAGATAGTCAATTTTGGCTCTGAATCTGGTGACCTCGCTTTTTTGGTCAATTACCAATTTTGTTACGAGCTGATTGTTTCGGGATTAATATTTTCTTTCAATTTATTTTGATCTTTTGTTTCAATCACAGACTTCTAGGAAAAGAAAGCCAGGTAAATAAGAATAGTTGCAACAGATATGCAAGCAAAATCTGCTTTTGCGGAGGAAACAACTTGCTTTATCACATTGAGAAAGGAACTTAAGTTTGTACTTTTTCGAATTTCCAATTCAATTTTTGACCAAAACGAGTAATTTTTGGCATAAATTGTTTCTCTTAGGACATTCTTTTCTGGAATGGCTGGGTCACAGTCCTGAAGATAGTCTCCAGAACAGTTATTCAATGTTGAAAGCGGAAAAACAAAATTTTTTCTCAAATTTTATGGCTTAGTGGTGTTATGGGCAATTGAACAACTTTTTGGGCGTGCGTTTTGTGTTTTCTAGACACTATTTACGTTGTTGAAGCTAATTGTATCAAATAATCGGATTAATTCAACAATTTTTCTTTTTTCACGATTTCATCAAACTTCTGTGGATGTTGTTTTATGTAAAAACACACAAAACATCATAACCTTCATGGTGAGGTGGGAAATTTTTTCCCACCTCACGATGAAGGTTTGCCTTGACCTAGAACGTGGAAGTGGACCAGAATTACACCCACAAATACGCCGGGAACGCTGTTTCACGTTGTTTTACATCGGTTCCGGAGATCTGGGGCTTCGATTTTAGCCCAAAAAATGGGGTACAGAACAGTATTTTGTTAATATCTGCTAAAGTACTGGACCAAATTAAACGGGAGTGGTCGCATTTTGTTGGCAATGAACCCGTCTTGCTTGCAGTGTTTGGTTAATTTCTCAAATCGTCCTAATCAAAAAGTTTTTAATGTTTAAATTTGAAAAAAGTCGAATTTTCGGGCTATCTTGAGTGACCCAAATTTCGGTACAACAAAGCCCGCGATTTACCCAACAAATGTTAGTGTTTTAGAATCCTCAGTTAGTGGGGAATTCCCCATATATATTTTCCATAGCGTTTTACGGAATTGTTATAGTCAAATTTGGCTCTGAAGTCGGGTCACCTCGCTTTTTGGGTCATTTGGCAGGGTACCTACTTTTTGCTATAACTTCTTCTAGACTGCACCGATTGGGCTCATTTTTTAATATAATGCGTATCTCAAGCAGTGCTACAAACTTGTACAAGCGGATTTATTTTTGTTCCGCCGTTTTAGAGAAAATGGCCAGTAAACTTGGCCTTGGTTTTAGCCCCAAAAGCGGTTGACACCCACCGGTTGACACCATTGACACCTTGAAGCTTTGAACTGTATTACAAAAATTAGTGTTTTGAACAGCCCGTTTAATGTAGGTTCCGAATATGTATACTTTATATAGCGGTTTCTCAAGTTTAGATCTTCAATTTTGGCTCTGCAGCCGGAGTACTCTGCTTTTTTGGTCATTTGGTACGGTACCTTTACTTTGCAATAACTCGTTGTAGAGTGAACCGATTTTGATGAAACTGGCCAGGACAGGTACCCAATTTTTTACCTGAGAAATTGGCCAGGACAGGTACCCAATTTTTTACCTGCTGAAGCAGGGTACCGGTACCTACAGAGCTCTGTCACATCACCTATAATGCGATTTAAAGCTTGTTTATTGGCCCGTTAGATTCGCCTGATAATGTGAATTGTTGCCATATATATTTTGCATGTCGTTTTATGTAGTTCAGAAGGTCAATTTTAGCTCTGAATGTGGTGTATCATCTCATCTAAGGTCATTTGGTACGGTACATATTTTTTGCTATAACTCCTCGAAGAGTGCACCGATTGGGCTCATTTTTTAATATGATGCGTATCTCAAGCAGTGCTTCAAACTGTACAAAGGGCGTTTTTTTTTGTTCAGCCGTTTCCGAGAAATTGGCCAGGAAATTTGACCTCAGTTTTGACCTACTGAGGAGAGAAACACTACCATGAATACAATATTAAACTTGTTATGTGTTGAATTCCTGTGTTAGTGTGTCAGATTCCTGTGTCAGTGTCAAGTGTCCCAATATATATTTTGCAGGTGGTTATAATGAGTGGTTATTGTTATAGTACCAAAATTTTTTTTATATTTATATACTATTATTCTAAGGTGAGGGCCTCGGGCCCCCATGAGGTGCACCCCCCCTGCCCCGTTGAGACGCCGGTTAGTCGGTTTCCCCCCCGCTGGGATTTTGTGCACCTCATGTTGGGGACGTATCCCATGTGTATCTAGAGTGTAGGAGAAAAAGAATTTTTGCTATAGCTTGCCTAGGAAAAAAGTTAGTTTTTCATACGGAAATTTGCTATTATTTCAAATAAATAATTTTAAAAATAGGTCTTTTTCATCGGGTCAAGGAGTTGTCCAAATGGAACCAAAATCGGTATCGAGTATCTCATGGGTAACTAGATTGTAAAACAAAAAGAATTTTTGGTATAGCTTGCGTAGGAAAAAAGTTAGTTTTTCAATCGGAAATTTTGACTTATTCGCTTATTCTATTTTCAAAAAAATAGAAATTTTATCGGGTCAAGGAGTTGTTCAAAGTGAACCAAATTGATATCCCAGACTACCAGTACTATTTAGATTGTAATGCGAAAAGAATGGTCCGCTTAACGTTCCTAGCAAAAAAGTTAGTTTTTCATACGGAAATTTGCTATTATTTCAAATAAATAATTTTAAAAATAGGTCTTTTTCATCGGGTCAAGGAAATGTTCAAAGTGAACCAAATTGATATCCCAGACTACCAGTACTATTTAGATTGTAATGCGAAAAGAATGGTCCGCTTAACGTTCCTAGCAAAAAAGTTAGTTTTTCATACGGAAATTTGCTATTGTTTCAAATAAATAATTTTAAAAATAGGTCTTTTTCATCGGGTCAAGGAGTTGTCCAAATGGAACCAAACTAGGTATCGAGTATCCCATGGGTAACTAGATTGTAAAACAAAAAGAATTTTTGGTATAGCTTGCCTTGGAAAAAAGTTAGTTTTTCATACGGAAATTTGCTATTATTTCAAATAAATAATTTTAAAAATAGGTCTTTTTCATCGGGTCAAGGAGTTGTCCAAATGGAACCAAACTAGGCATCGAGTATCCCATGGGTAACTAGATTGTAAAACAAAAAGAATTTTTGGTATAGCTTGCCTTGGAAAAAAGTTAGTTTTTCATACGGAAATTTGCTATTATTTCAAATAAATAATTTTAAAAATAGGTCTTTTTCATCGGGTCAAGGAGTTGTCCAAATGGAACCAAACTAGGTATCGAGTATCCCATGGGTAACTAAATTGTAAAACAAAAAGATTTTTTGGAATAGCTTGCCTAGGAAAAAAAGTTAGTTTTTCAATCGGAAATTTTGAGTTATTCGCTTATTCTATTTTCAAAAATATAGAAATTTTATCGGGTCAAGGAGTTGTCCAAATCAAACCAAACTCGGTATCGAGTATCCCATGGGTAACTAGATTGTAAAACAAAAAGAATTTTTGGTATAGCTTGCCTTGGAAAAAAGTTAGTTTTTCATACGGAAATTTGCTATTATTTCAAATAAATAATTTTAAAAATAGGTCTTTTTCATCGGGTCAAGGAGTTGTCCAAATGGAACCAAACTCGGTATCGAGTATCCCATGGGTAACTAGATTGTAAAACAAAAAGAATTTTTGGTATAGCTTGCCTAGGAAAAAAGTTAGTTTTTCATACGGAAATTTGCTATTATTTCAAATAAGTAATTTTGAATATTTTTAAAAATAGGTCTTTTTGATTAGGTCATAGAGTGGTCGAAAGTGAACCAAACTCGGTGTGCAGTTTCCCCTGTGTAGGTAGAGTGTAGGAGATAAAGAATTTTTGGTATAGCTTGCCTAGGAAAAAAGTTAGTTTTTCATACGGAAATTTGCTATAATTTCAAATAAATAATTTTAAAAATAGGTCTTTTTCATCGGGTCAAGGAGTTGTCCAAATGGAACCAAACTAGGTATCGAGTATCCCATGGGTAACTAGATTGTAAAACAAAAAGAATTTTTGGTATAGCTTGCCTTGGAAAAAAGTTAGTTTTTCATACGTAAATTTGCTATTATTTCAAATAAATAATTTTAAAAATAGGTCTTTTTCATCGGGTCAAGGAGTTGTCCAAATGGAACCAAACTCGGTATCGAGTATCCCATGGGTAACTAGATTGTAAAACAAAAAGAATTTTTGGTATAGCTTGCCTAGGAAAAAAGTTAGTTTTTCATACGGAAATTTGCTATTATTTCAAATAAGTAATTTTGAATATTTTTAAAAATAGGTCTTTTTGATTAGGTCATAGAGTGGTCGAAAGTGAACCAAACTCGGTATGTAGTTTCCCCTGTGTAGGTAGAGTGTAGGAGATCAAGAATTTTTGGATACCTTGCCTAGGAAAAAAAATAGTTTTTCAATCGGAAATTTTGAGTTATTCCCTTATTCTTTTTTCAAAAATATAGAAATTTCATCGGGTCAAGGAGTTGTCCAAATCAAACCAAATTCGGTATCGAGTATCCCATGGGTAACTAGATTGTAAAACAAAAAGAATTTTTGGAATAAATTGCCTAGGAAAAAAGTTAGTTTCTCAATCGGAAATTTTGAATTATTCGCTTATTCTATTTTCAAAAATATAGAAATTTCATCGGGTCAAGGAGTTGTCCAAATCGAACCAAATTCGATATCGAGTATCCCATGGGTAACTAAATTGTAAAACAAAAAGAATTTTTGGAATAGCTTGCCTAGGAAAAAAGTTAGTTTTTCAATCGGAAATTTTGAGTTATTCGCTTATTCTATTTTCAAAAATATAGAAATTTCATCGGGTCAAGGATGTGTCCAAATCGAACCAAGTTCGGTATCGAGTATCCCATGGGTAACTAGATTGTAAAACAAAAAGAATTTTTGGAATAGCTTGCCTAGGAAAAAAGTTAGTTTTTCAATCGGAAATTTTGAATTATTCGCTTATTCTATTTTCAAAAATATAGAAATTTCATCGGGTCAAGGAGCTGTCCAAATCGAACCAAATTCGGTATCGAGTATCCCATGGGTAACTAGATTGTAAAACAATAAGAATTTTTGGAATAGCTTGCCTAGGAAAAAAGTTAGTTTTTCAATCGGAAATTTTGAGTTATTCGCTTATTCTATTTTCAAAAATATAGAAATTTCATCGGGTCAAGGAGTTGTCCAAATCGAACCAAGTTCGGTATCGAGTATCCCATGGGTAACTAGATTGTAAAACAAAAAGAATTTTTGGAATAGCTTGCCTAGGAAAAAAGTTAGTTTTTCAATCGGAAATTTTGAGTTATTCGCTTATTCTATTTTCAAAAATATAGAAATTTCATCGGGTCAAGGAGTTGTCCAAATCGAACCAAACTCGGTATCGAGTATCCCATGGGTAACTAGATTGTAAAACAAAAAGAATTTTTGGAATAGCTTGCCTAGGAAAAAAGTTAGTTTTTCAATCGGAAAATTGCTGTTATTTCAAATTGAGTAATTTTGAATATTTTTAAAAATAGGTCTTTTTGATTAGGTCATAGAGTGGTCGAAAGTGAACCAAACTCGGTATGCAGTTTCTCCTGTGTAGATAGAGTGTAGGAGATAAAGAATTTTTGGTATAGCTTGCCTAGGAAAAAAGTTAGTTTTTCATACGGAAATTTTGACTTATTCGCTTATTCTATTTTCAAAAATATAGAAATTTCATCGGGTCAAGGAATTTATGTGTTTGAATTTTTTGTTGTTTTTTTCAGCTTAAGTTATGAGCTCTTCTTTCCTCTCAACTTACAAAATTCCAAAGATGAATCCAGGAGATTGCAAGGAGGAATGCCATCCTGTCAAAAAGGTAAAAAAAAATTAAAATGTATTAAAAAATTGAGAGGGGTGCCTCAATGCCAACGGGTAATAGTTCGGGAAACGACCAGATTTTCCCGTTGGCATTGGTTGAGGGCTTTTGGATTTTTTGACTATAATTCAAAAAGAATGATCCGCCTAACGTTCCTAGAAAAAAAGTTAGTTTTTCAATCGGAAGTGTTGACTTATTCACTTATTCTATTTTCAAAACTATAGAAATTTTATCGGGTCAAGGAGTTGTTCAAATCGAACCAAACTGGGTATGGAGTATCCCATGTGTATCTAGATTATAAAACAAAAAGAATTTTTGCTATAGCTTGCCTAGAAAAAAAGTTAGTTTTTCATACGGAAATTTGCGAATTTCGCGAATAACGAATTTTAAAAATAGGTCTTTTTCATCGGGTCAAGGAGTTGTTCAAAGTGAACCAAATTGATATCCCAGACTACCAGTACTATTTAAATTGTAATGCAAAAAGATTGGTCCGCTTAACGTTCCTAGAAAGAAAGTTAGTTTTTCATACGGAAATTTGCGAATTTCGCGAATAACGAATTTTAAAAATAGGTCTTTTTCATCGGGTCAAGGAGTTGTTCAAAGTGAACCAAATTGATATCCCAGACTACCAGTATTATTTAGATTGTAATGCGAAAAAAATGGTCCGCTTAAAGTTCCTAGAAAAAAAAATAGTTTTTCATACGGAAATTTGCGAATTTCGCGAATAACGAATTTTAAAAATAGGTCTTTTTCATCGGGTCAGGGAGTTGTTCAAAGTGAACCAAATTGATATCCCAGACTACCAGTACTATTTAGATTGTAATGCGAAAAGATTGGTCCGCTTAACGTTCCTAGAAAGAAAGTTAGTTTTTCATACGGAAATTTGCGAATTTCGCGAATAACGAATTTTAAAAATAGGTCTTTTTCATCGGGTCAAGGAGTTGTTCAAAGTGAACCAAAATGATATCCCAAACTACCAGTACTATTTAGGTTGTAATGCAAAAAAAACGGTCCGCCTAACTTTTCTAGAAAAAAACTTCGTATCTCAATCGGAAATATCGACTTATTCGCTTATTCTATTTTCAAAACTATAGAAATTTTATCGGGTCAAGGAGTAGTTCAAATCGAACCAAACTAGGTATGGAGTATCCCATGGGTAACTAGATTGTAAAACAAAAAGAATTTTTGGTATAGCTTGCCTTGGAAAAAAGTTAGTTTTTCATACGGAAATTTGCTATTATTTCAAATAAATAATTTTAAAAATAGGTCTTTTTCATCGGGTCAAGGAGTTGTCCAAATGGAACCAAACTAGGTATCGAGTATCCCATGGGTAACTAAATTATAAAACAAAAAGAATTTTTGCTATAGCTTGTCTAGGAAAAAAGTTAGAATTTCATACGGAAATTTGCCTTTATTTCCGAATAATTTGATTAAGTATATTTAAAAGTAGGTCTTTTTCATCGGGTCAAGGAGTTGTTCAAAGTGAACCAAAATGATATCCCAAACTACCAGTACTATTTAGGTTGTAATGCAAAAAGAACGGTCCGCCTAACTTTCCTAGAAAAAAACTTCGTATCTCAATCGGAAATATCGACTTATTCGCTTATTCTATTTTCAAAACTATAGAAATTTTATCGGGTCAAGGAGTTGTTCAAATCGAACCAAACTGGGTATGGAGTATCCCATGTGTACCTAGATTATAAAACAAAAAGAACTTTTGCTATAGCTTGCCTAGAAAAAAAGTTAGTTTTTCATACGGAAATTTGCGAATTTCGCGAATAACGAATTTTAAAAATAGGTCTTTTTCATCGGGTCAAGGAGTTGTTCAAAGTGAACCAAATTGATATCCCAGACTACCAGTACTATTTAGATTGTAATGCGAAAAGATTGGTCCGCTTAACGTTCCTAGAAAGAAAGTTAGTTTTTCATACGGAAATTTTCGAATTTCGCGAATAACGAATTTTAAAAATAGGTCTTTTTCATCGGGTCAAGGAGTTGTTCAAAGTGAACCAAATTGATATCCCAGACTACCAGTACTATTTAGATTGTAATGCGAAAAAAATGGTCCGCTTAAAGTTCCTAGAAAAAAAGTTAGTTTTTCATACGGAAATTTGCGAATTTCGCGAATAACGAATTTTAAAAATAGGTTTTTTTCATCGGGTCAAGGAGTTGTTCAAAGTGAACCAAAATGATATCCCAAACTACCAGTACTATTTAAGTTGTAATGCCAAAAGAACGGTCCGCCTAACTTTCCTAGAAAAAAACTTCGTATCTCAATCGGAAATATCGACTTATTCGCTTATTCTATTTTCAAAACTATAGAAATTTTATCGGGTCAAGGAGTAGTTCAAATCGAACCAAACTAGGTATGGAGTATCCCATGTGTACCTAGATTATAAAACAAAAAGAATTTTTGCTATAGCTTGTCTAGGAAAAAAGTTAGAATTTCATACGGAAATTTGCCTTTATTTCCGAATAATTTGATTAAGTATATTTAAAAATAGGTCTTTTTCATCGGGTCAAGGAGTTGTTCAAAGTGAACCAAAATGATATCCCAAACTACCAGTACTATTTAGGTTGTAATGCAAAAAGAACGGTCCGCCTAACTTTCCTAGAAAAAAACTTCGTATCTCAATCGGAAATATCGACTTATTCGCTTATTCTATTTTCAAAACTATAGAAATTTTATCGGGTCAAGGAGTTGTTCAAATCGAACCAAACTGGGTATGGAGTATCCCATGGGTAACTAGATTGAAAACAAAAAGAATTTTTGGTATAGCTTGCCTAGGAAAAAAGTTAGTTTTTCATTCGGAAATTTGCTATTATTTCAAATAAATAATTTTAAAAATAGGTTTTTTTCATCGGGTCAAGGAGTTGTCCAAATGGAACCAAACTCGGTATCGAGTATCCCATGGGTAACTAGATTATAAAACAAAAAGAATTTTTGCTATAGCTTGTCTAGGAAAAAAGTTAGTATTTCATACGGAAATTTGCTATTATTTCCGAATAATTTTGATTAAGTATATTTAAAAATAGGTCTTTTTCATCGGGTCAAGGAGTTGTTCAAAGTGAACCAAATTGATATCCCAGACTACCAGTACTATTTAGATTGTAATGCGAAAAGAATGGTCCGCTTAACGTTCCTAGCAAAAAAGTTAGTTTTTCATACGGAAATTTGCTATTGTTTCAAATAAATAATTTTAAAAATAGGTCTTTTTCATCGGGTCAAGGAGTTGTCCAAATGGAACCAAACTCGGTATCGAGTATCCCATGGGTAACTAGATTGTAAAACAAAAAGAATTTTTGGTATAGCTTGCCTAGGAAAAAAGTTAGTTTTTCAATCGGAAATTTTGACTTATTCGCTTATTCTATTTTCAAAAAAATAGAAATTTTATCGGGTCAAGGAGTTGTTCAAAGTGAACCAAATTGATATCCCAGACTACCAGTACTATTTAGATTGTAATGCGAAAAGAATGGTCCGCTTAACAATCCTAGCAAAAAAGTTAGTTTTTCATACGGAAATTTGCTATTATTTCAAATAAATAATTTTAAAAATAGGTATTTTTCATCGGGTCAAGGAGTTGTCCAAATTGAACCAAACTCGGTATCGAGTATCCCATGGGTAACTAGATTGTAAAACAAAAAGAATTTTTGGTATAGCTTGCCTAGGAAAAAAGTTAGTTTTTCAATCGGAAATTTTGACTTATTCGCTTATTCTATTTTCAAAACTATAGAAATTTTATCGGGTCAAGGAGTTGTTCAAATCGAACCAAACTGGGTATGGAGTATCCCATGTGTACCTAGATTATAAAACAAAAAGAATTTTTGCTATAGCTTGTCTAGGAAAAAAGTTAGTATTTCATACGGAAATTTGCTATTATTTCCGAATAATTTTGATTAAGTATATTTAAAAATAGGTCTTTTTCATCGGGTCAAGGAGTTGTTCAAAGTGAACCAAATTGATATCCCAGACTACCAGTACTATTTAGGTTGTAATGCAAAAAGAATGGTCCGCCTAACGTTCCTAGAAAAAAGTTAGTTTTTCAATCGGAAATTTTGACTTATTCGCTTATTCTATTTTCAAAAATATAGAAATTTCATCGGGTCAAGGAGTTGTTCAAAGTGAACCAAATTGATATCCCAGACTACCAGTACTATTTAGATTGTAATGCGAAAAGAATGGTCCGCTTAACGTTCCTAGAAAAAAAGTTAGTTTTTCAATCGGAAATTTGCGAATTTCGCGAATAACGAATTTTAAAAATAGGTCTTTTTCATCGGGTCAAGGATTTGTTCAAAGTGAACCAAATTGGTATCCCAGACTACCAGTACTATTTAAGTTGTAATGCAAAAAGAATGGTCCGCCTAACGTTCCTAGAAAAAAAGTTAGTTTTTCAATCGGAAATTTTGACTTATTCGCTTATTCTATTTTCAAAAATATAGAAATTTCATCGGGTCAAGGAGTTGTTCAAAGTGAACCAAATTGATATCCCAGACTACCAGTGACATTTAAGTTGTAATGCAAAAAGAATAGTCCGCCTATCCTTGAAAAAAACTTCGTATCTCAATCGGAAATATCGACTTATTCGCTTATTCTATTTTCAAAAAATAGTAAATTTTTATCGGGTCAAAGAGTTGTTCAAAGTTGATATGTGATGACGCATACAAAGTTAGCCAAAATAATGTACCTGACTAGCACTTATATGTAAGTTGTTTTACAGGAGCGTGCTCAGATGGACAAAGAAAACAAAAAGCCCTCGATGAAGAAAGAAAAACGAAAAAACTCATTCAGGAATCCAATTTCTTTTCGTTTCTCAGGATTCAAGCCCACTTAGAACGGTTCTTTTGGCCCAGCAAAAGAAGAATTGAAAGCTGCCTACCCTCTGATTCAAAATGTTTCCTTTCTGGGGCTGAGAAAAGACTCAAAAAAGCTACACGGTTGGGTCAATTTTTTGAATCCCAAGGATTGCTCAACGACTTTTTCTCTGATGCAGAAAAACCCAATACACGGGATCAAGCCCGAAAAAATGGGAGAAATGCGTGAAGCAGAGTTTGCGGCAAGTCTTTCAAATCCACCCTTTAAGCCTCTCCCGAGGAAGCAACCAGATTTGCAGGATTTTTCAAAAAATGTGCAGGATTTTGATTATAAATGTTTTTAACATTTTCTGAAAAAAAAATTGTTCGTATCCAACAGGTTTTTTTTACTGTTTATCTCTTTCTATGATCACCCTCTGTTCAGTAAATTTTAGGTTTGTAATAAAAAAGTAGTTTTCCGCCTAACGTTTATAGGAAAAAAAAGATCGTATTTCAATCGGAAATTTTGACTTATTCGCTTATTCTATTTTCAAAAACATAGAAATTTTATCGGGTCAAGGAGTTGTTCAAATAGAAACAAACTCGGTATCGAGTATCCCATGGGTAACTAGATTGTAAAACAAAAAGATTTTTTGGAATAGCTTGCCTTGGAAAAAAGTTAGTTTTTCAATCGGAAATTTTGAGTTATTCGCTTATTCTATTTTCAAAAATATAGAAATTTCATCGGGTCAAGGAGTTGTCCAAATCGAACCAAACTCGGTATCGAGTATCCCATGGGTAACTAGATTGTAAAACAAAAAGAATTTTTGGTATAGCTTGCCTAGGAAAAAAGTAAGTTTTTCATTCGGAAATTTGCTATTATTTCAATTAAATAATTTTAAAAATAGGTTTTTTTCATCGGGTCAAGGGGTTGTCCAAATGGAACCAAACTCGGTATCGAGTATCCCATGGGTAACTAGATTGTAAAACAAAAAGATTTTTTGGAATAGCTTGCCTAGGAAAAAAGTTAGTTTTTCAATCGGAAATTTTGAGTTATTCGCTTATTCTATTTTCAAAAATATAGAAATTTCATCGGGTCAAGGAGTTGTCCAAATCGAACCAAACTCGGTATCGAGTATCCCATGGGTAACTAGATTGTAAAACAAAAAGATTTTTTGGAATAGCTTGCCTAGGAAAAAAGTTAGTTTTTCAATCGGAAATTTTGAGTTATTCGCTCATTCTATTTTCAAAAATATAGAAATTTCATCGGGTCAAGGAGTTGTCCAAATCAAACCAAACTCGGTATCGAGTATCCCATGTGTAACTAGATTGTAAAACAAAAAGAATTTTTGGTATAGCTTGCCTAGGAAAAAAGTTAGTTTTTCATTCGGAAATTTGCTATTATTTCAAATAAATATTTTAAAAATAGGTATTTTTCATCGGGTCAAGGAGTTGTCCAAATCGAACCAAACTCAGTATCGAGTATCCCATGGGTAACTTGATTGTAAAACAAAAAGAATTTTTGGTATCGCTTGCCTAGGAAAAAAGTTAGTTTTTCATACGGAAATTTGCTATTATTTCAAATAAGTAATTTTGAATATTTTTAAAAATAGGTCTTTTTGATTAGGTCATAGAGTGGTCGAAAGTGAACCAAACTCGGTATGCAGTTTCCCCTGTGTAGGTAGAGTGTAGGAGATAAAGAATTTTTGCTATAGCTTGCGTAGAAAAAAAGTTAGTTTTTCATTAGGAAATTTGCGAATTTCGCGAATAACGAATTTTAAAAATAGGTCTTTTTCATCGGGTCAAGGAGTTGTTCAAAGTGAACCAAATTAATATCGCAGACTACCAGTACTATTTAGGTTGTAATGCGAAAATAATGGTCCGCTTAACGTTCCTAGCAAAAAAGTTAGTTTTTTATACGGAATTTTGCTATTATTTCAAATAAATAATTTTAAAAATAGGTCTTTTTCATCGGGTCAAGGAGTTGTCCAAATGGAACCAAACTCGGTATCGAGTATTCCATGGGTAACTAGATTGTAAAACAAAAAGAATTTTTGGTATAGCTTGCCTAGGAAAAAAGTTAGTTTTTCAATCGGAAATTTGCGAATTTCGCGGATAACGAATTTTAAAAATAGGTCTTTTTCATCGGGTCAAGGAGTTGTCCAAATGGAACCAAATTGATATCCCAGACTACCAGTACTATTTAAATTGTAATGCGAAAAGATTGGTCCGCTTAACGTTCCTAGAAAGAAAGATAGTTTTTCATACGGAAATTTGCGAATTTCGCGAATAACGAATTTTAAAAATAGGTCTTTTTCATCGGGTCAAGGAGTTGTCCAAATGGAACCAAATTGATATCCCAGACTACCAGTACTATTTAAATTGTAATTCAAAAAGAATGGTCCGCCTAACGTTCCTAGAAAAAAAGTTAGTTTTTCAATCGGAAATTTTGACTTATTCGCTAATTCTATTTTCAAAAATATAGAAATTTCATCGGGTCAAGGACTTGTTCAAAGTGAACCAAATTGATATCCCAGACTACCAGTGACATTTAAGTTGTAATGCAAAAAAAATAGTCCGCCTATCATTCCTAGAAAAAAACTTCGTATCTCAATCGGAAATATCGACTTATTCGCTTATTCTATTTTCAAAACTATAGAAATTTTATCGGGTCAAGGAGTTGTTCAAATCGAACCAAACTGGGTATGGAGTATCCCATGGGTAACTAGAGTCTAAAACAAAAAGAATTATTGGTATAGCTTGCCTAGCAAAAAAGTTAGTTTTTCATACGGAAATTCGCTATTATTTCAATTAAGTAAATTTGAATATTTTTCAAAAATAGGTCTTTTTGATTAGGTCATAGAGTAGTCGAAAGTGAACCAAACTCGGTATGCAGTTTCCCCTGTGTAGGTAGAGTGTAGGAGATAAAGAATTTTTGCTATAGCTTGCGTAGAAAAAAGTTAGTTTTTCATACGGAAATTTGCGATTAATTCGAATAATTAATTTTGAAATATAGTATTTTTGATCGGGTCAAGGAGTTGTTCAAAGTGAACCAAATTGATATCCCAGACTACCAGTACTATTTAGGTTGTAATGCGAAAAGAATGGTCCGCGTAACGTTCCTAGAAAAAAAGTTAGTTTTTCAATCGGAAATTTGCGAATTTCGCGAATAACGAATTTTAAAAATAGGTATTTTTCATCGAGTCAAGGAGTTGTTCAAAGTGAACCAAATTGATATCGCAGACTACCAGTACTATTTAGATTGTAATGCAAAAGAATGGTCCGCCTAACGTTCCTAGAAAAAAAGTTAGTTTTTCAATCGGAAATTTGCGAATTTCGCGAATAACGAATTTTAAAAATAGGTCTTTTTCATCGGGTCAAGGAGTTGTTCAAAGTGAACCAAAATGATATCCCAAACTACCAGTACTATTTAGGTTGTAATGCGAAAAGAACGGTCCGCCTAACTTTCCTAGAAAAAAACTTCGTATCTCAATCGGAAATATCGACTTATTCGCTTATTCCGTATTCTTTTTTCAAAAAAATAGTGAAATTTTATGGGGTCAAGGAGTTGTTCAAAGTGAATCAAATTGATATCCCTGACTACCAGTGACATTTAAGTTGTAATGCAAAAAGAATGGTCCGCCTAAAGTTCCTAGAAAAAAAGTTAGTTTTTCAATCGGAAATTTTGACTTATTCGCTTATTCTATTTTCAAAACTATAGAAATTTTATCGGGTCAAGGAGTTGTTCAAATCCAACCAAACTGGGTATGGAGTATCCCATGTGTACCTAGATTATAAAACAAAAAGAATTTTTGCTATAGCTTGTCTAGGAAAAAAGTTAGTATTTCATACGGAAATTTGCTATTATTTCAAATAAATAATTTTAAAAATAGGTATTTTTCATCGGGTCAAGGAGTTGTCCAAATTGAACCAAACTCGGTATCGAGTATCCCATGGGTAACTAAATTGTAAAACAAAAAGATTTTTTGGAATAGCTTGCCTAGGAAAAAGTTAGTTTTTCAATCGGAAATTTTGAGTTATTCGCTTATTCTATTTTCAAAAATATAGAAATTTTATCGGGTCAAGGAGTTGTCCAAATCAAACCAAACTCGGTATCGAGTATCCCATGGGTAACTAGATTGTAAAACAAAAAGAATTTTTGGTATAGCTTGCCTAGGAAAAAAGTTAGTTTTTCATACGGAAATTCGCTTTTATTTCAAATAAGTAATTTTGAATATTTTTAAAAATAGGTCTTTTTGATTAGGTCATAGAGTGGTCGAAAGTGAACCAAACTCGGTATGCAGTTTCCCCTGTGTAGGTAGAGTGTAGGAGATAAAGAATTTTTGGTATAGCTTGCCTAGGAAAAAAGTTAGTTTTTCATACGGAAATTTTGACTTATTCGCTTATTCTATTTTCAAAAATATAGAAATTTCATCGGGTCAAGTAGTTGTTCAAAGTGAACCAAATTGATAGCCCAGACTACCAGTATTATTTAGATTGTAATGCAAAAAGAACGGTCCGCCTAACTTTCCTAGAAAAAAAGTTAGTTTTTCAATCGGAAATTTGCGAATTTCGCGGATAACGAATTTTAAAAATAGGTCTTTTTCATCGGGTCAAGGAGTTTTTCCAAATGGAACCAAACTCGGTATCGAGTATCCCATGGGTAACTAGAGTCTAAAACGAAAAGAATTTTCGGTATAGCTTGCCCAGGAAAAAAGTTAGTATTTCATACGGAAATTTGCTATTATTTCCGAATAATTTTGATTAAGTATATTTAAAAATAGGTCTTTTTCATCGGGTCAAGGAGTTGTTCAAAGTGAACCAAAATGATATCCCAAACTACCAGTACTATTTAGGTTGTAATGCAAAAAGAACGGTCCGCCTAACTTTCCTAGAAAAAAACTTCGTATCTCAATCGGAAATATCGACTTATTCGCTTATTCCGTATTCTTTTTTCAAAAAAATAGTGAAATTTTATGGGGTCAAGGAGTTGTTCAAAGTGAACCAAATTGATATCCCAGACTACCAGTGACATTTAAGTTGTAATGCAAAAAGAATAGTCCGCCTAACATTGCTAGAAAAAAAGTTCGTATTTCAATCGGAAGTTTTGACTTATTCGCTTATTCTATTTTCAAAAATATAGAAATTTCATCGGGTCAAGGAGTTGTTCAAAGTGAGTTGTTCAATATCGGATCATAGAGTTGAACCGATATGATGAATTGACATCCCAGGCTGACAGTATTCTGTAGCTTGTAATACAAAAAGAATGGTCTTCCTAACGTTACTAAAAAAGTTTGTTTTTCAACTAGAGAGAACTGGACAAATTTTTCTGTTACTGAGCACTTTTTTATTATTCAGTTTTCCTTTTTTGTGAAGATAGCAATTGCGGTGTTTCGTAAGCTGACTTGCGCGGCTGAAAAACTGCATTTGCTATCCTATCAGAAAAAGAAAGGCTGAAAATAAAAAAATTGTATTTTTTAAAGAAATTGTCCTTTCCAAACTTTTTAGCTATTATTAATTTTTTCTCGAAATGCTAGACTGTTCTATGTTGATTTTTGACAATTTTTTGACGTGTCTCACATTTATGATGTTCATTGAATTGAATGCTTCGCATAGAAATGTGATATGATGATTTTATTTGTGTTTGCAACTTAGATGACTTAGGTCTAATTTTTGCTTCTTAAATAGAGCGTTTTTTTCTTCAAGTCACTCTAAATTGACATCGTTTTGACCTTATGACCTTCACGACCTATTAATTTTCATGAGTAGATGTCATAAGATTGATAAAATTAACATGTTTGTTGTAATTGGGTCTAGTAAAGGAAAACCTTTTTCTAAATATCAAAAAAACCTCTCAAAAGTCAACATTTTTCCGAATTTTTGAAGATTTAAAGAATCGTGTTTTTTTCGGCTTTTTTTGAAGTTCCCTACGATAAACTAGTAGTACTAGTATTATGTGGATTTTACAGCAGATCTTTGCCCCGCCAGACGTTTGTACAAACAAAGGAGATATGGCACTTGGAAATATCGACCCTTTCGTTTAGTCTTTTTTCGAAAATAGTGAAGTTCTATGGGATCATAAACCCGTTTATATATCGGACCTTAAAGTTGAACCAATCTTATTGCTCAACTAACAGTTTTGTGTAGTTTGTAACACAAAAAGTATGGTCTTCCTAACGTTACTAAAAAAATTGTTTTTCAACTAGAAAGAACTGGACAAATTTTTCTGTTACTGAGCACTTTTTATTATTCAGTTTTCCTTTTTTTGTGAAGATAGCAATTGCGGTGTTTCGTAAGCTGACTTGCGCGGCTGAAAAACTGCATTTGCTATCCTATCAGAAAAAGAAAGCCTGAAAATAAAAAAATTGTATTTTTTAAAGAAATTGTCCTTTCCAAACTTTTTAGCTATTTTTAATTTTTTCTCGAAATGCTAGACTGTTCTCTGTTGATTTTTGACAATTTTTTGACGTGTCTCACATTTATGATGTTCATTGAATTGAATGCTTCGCATAGAAATGTGATATGATGATTTTATTTGTGTTTGCAACTTAGATGACTTAGGTCTACTTTTTGCTTCTTAAATAGAGCTTTTTTTTTCTTCAAGTCACTCTGAATTGACATCGTTTTGACCTTATGACCTTCACGACCTATTAATTTTCATGAGTAGATGTCTTAAGATTGATAAAATTAACATGTTTGTTGTAATTGGGTCTAGTAAAGCAAAACCTTTTTCTAAATATCAAAAAAACCTCTCAAAAGTCAACATTTTTCCGAATTTTTGAAGATTTAAAGAATCGTGTTTTCTTCGGCTTTTTTGAAGTTCCCTAGGATAAACTAGTAGTACTAGTATTATGTGGATTTTACAGCAGATCTTTGCCCCGCCAGACGTTTCTACAAACAAAGGAGATATGGCACTTGGAAATATCGACCCTTTCGTTTAGTCTTTTTTCGAAAATAGTGAATTTCTATGGGATCATGAACCCGTTTATATATCGGACCTTAAAGTTGAACCAATCTTATTGCTCAACTAACAGTTTTGTGTAGTTTGTAACACAGAAAGTATGGTCTTCCTAACGTTACTAAAAAAATTGTTTTTCAACTAGAAAGAACTGGACAAATTTTTCTGTTACTGAGCACTTTTTTATTATTCAGTTTTCCTTTTTTTGTGAAGATAGCAGTTGCGGTGTTTCGTAAGCTGACTTGCGCGGCTGAAAAACTGCATTTGCTATCCTATCAGAAAAAGAAAGGCTGAAAATAAAAAAATTGTATTTTTTAAAAGAAATTGTCCTTTCCAAACTTTTTAGCTCATTTTTAATTTTTTCTCGAAATGCTAGACTGTTTTATGTTGATTTTTGACAATTTGTTGACGTTTCGCACAATTATGATGTTCATTGAATTGAATGCTTTGCATAGAAATGTGATTTAAATATTTTATTTATGTTAGCAACTTAAGACTTTGGTCTAATTTTGCTTCTTTAATAGTGCCTTTTTGCTTAAAATCTCTCCGATTAGACCAGATGACCTTCACAACCTATTGTATAGATCATGAGTAGATGTCTTAAGATTGATAAAAGTAACATATTTGTTGTAATTGGGTCTAGTAAAGCAAAACTTCTTAATGTCAAAAAGTCTTCTCTCAAAAATCAACAACTTTCCGAACTTTTAAAGATTTAAAGTATTTTGTTTTTTTTTCCGGTTTTGATTGCTGTTCCCAAATTTGAACCAGTAGTACTAATAGTATGTAAATTTTGCTGCAACTCCTTGGTCCGCCTGATATTCCTACAAACAAAAAAGATATATCTTTTGGAAATATCGACTTTTTTGCTTAGTCTTTTCAAAAACAGTGAAGTTCTATCCGATCATTATTATGTAGTTTGTAATACAAAAAGAATGATCTGCTTTACGTTCCTACGAAAAAATGTGTATTTCAACTAGAAAGATCAAGAACAATTTGTCTGTTACTCAGACCTCTATTGTAAATCAGTTTTCTTTTTTTGTAAAGATAGTGATCGCGGTGTTTCGTGAGCTGACTTACGCGGCTGAAAAACTGAAAAAACTTATCAGAAAAAAAGCTAAAAATAAAAAAAATATATTTTTGAAAGGAATTGTTATTTTTTTAAATTTTTGAGCCACTTATTAATTTTTCTTGACATGTTAGATTGGTTTATGTTGGTTGGTGTTTGGTCAATAAAAGTGGTGTCCTATCAACCTCCTTTAGCCTACGAAAACAGTCTTGGTTTTGTTTCCAGAGTGTTATGGAAAAAGAAAATCAAGATGATTGTAGGCGTAAAAGAGGTCGCAGAAGTCGAGAAAGTGTCGTGAAGAGAAAGAAAAAATATCAAAATAAGCAAATTGGTTTTTTAAAGAAGCGGCAAAACCTTTGTGAAGAGGAACTGAAGGAAGCAAAAGAGACTATTTCAAGGCTCAATGTGCAAATCTCTCGTTTCAAAGGCAGATCTGGCTTGCAATCAAGAGTAAGTTTTTTAACTGTAATTGTTCTGGCCGTTCCTTTTGTCAGAATTATTTTGAACATCTGATATCTAGAAAAACTTTCCGTTTTAATATTGGTTAAGTTTTTTTTCGTTTGGAAATAATCTGAGTTTATCTCTTTAACAAAGTTAGAGTAATTGTATAAATTGTTTTTTAGAGTGTACTAAACAATGGCAGACCTCAAAGGTTTTGCGTTAAAATGCAATCCGAGAAAAATGAAAACCACGATGGTCGGGTTCAGAGGAGAAACGTTATTAAGCGACTTGCAGCTGTGTCAAAATTTAGTGTCAGCAACTTTAAAGTACGACACGAACGCTGCCTGGGTTCTGGATCTTTTGGACAAGTGTACGCTGGGTCTTTTGGTTTCAAACAAAAAATTCAGTGTGTTGTAAAGATCGCTAAAAAAGGAGCAGAAGAAGATTTGATTCTCGAAGGCCGAATTCTTAGAAAAATTTTTGATGAGCCGGTGGACTCTAACCAAATGTTCTTCCTCTTTCTCTATGGTTATCACAACGATGAAAAAGGTCTCGTAATGGAGCGTTTTTTCGGATATTCTGTGAAACAGCACGCTCTCGGAAGTATACAAAATGATTGGATAAAGCGAATAACTGAAATATCGAAAGCACTTATGTTCCTCCATTCTAGAGAAATTCTGCATCTTGACATTCACGCAAGCAATGTTCTGGCCTCACCCGATACTACAAAGCTTATTGACTTCGGTAAAGCAACGTTAGAAGATTTTGCTGTCACTTACAACCTTGATGCTGTGGAACGAGAATTGTATAATAGAAGATATCAGCAAATTGAGTTTGAGCTGAGAAATGAAAAGCTCTGTAAAACTAAAAGGTGCTCCGATGTTTACAGTTTGGGTGCTCTCATTCTATATATTGTTGAAAAATGCCCTATTTCAGTGGACATAAAATGCAGGCTTGAAGTAATAGGTAAAAATTGCTGTGCACCTCGTGCAATTAGAAATTCTTTGGACCTCATTATTATTGAGTTAAATGAACTGTCGCCTTAAGATGAACTGCAATAAAAAAAATTCCCGTTGTTGAGACAATCTGATCTTCAAATTCTGAGTACATCATGTAAACTTTACAGAGCGCAATTTTATGGTTTGGAAGATACAGTTTGAGAGAAAATAAAGTTTTCGTTGGTTGCCTTGTATTTGAAGATTTTCGTTGGTTATCTTGTATTTGAAGACTAACAAAAGACTCACATTATCTGAGATAGCGTTGGTTAAGTGGCTTCTTGTTTAGCATTGCCACTTTACCTGTTTACCATTTAGCAATTTTTCAATCGAATTGGTAATGCTCAATTATCCTAGCTTCTAAATCGCATTTTTTTAATAATCACAATTCTTTTGTTTTCAGAAATGAGTGAGCCAAGACGAACAGAGCGTTCAAATAAAGGTTTTAACTCTCAGCTACACTCCGATTTGTATGAAAACGAGAAGCTTGAGAAAAGTGCTAAGGGGAAATTATGGCTTTTCTATTACAAAGGGGACATGAATTCTTTCCCAATAGAATACAACAGCTGTAGGTGGCCGGAGGGAACAACTCTAGCACAGAAATTAGAGCTTCGTATTGGTGACAAGATGTCAATTCGTTACAAGAATGTACCCATAAAAGCTTCTCTGAGTGGCATAGTGTTAAAAGTTGACGTGGTTAGAGCAGAAGCTGCAATTGCAAAAAAAGTTGCAGATGCTGATAGAACTTTGACAGATGTGAGCTACCATGGGTTAGTTAAAATTAGTAGTAACTATTTTTTTGCTTATTGTTATTAAGAATATCTGCACAATCCATTAGAGATTTGTAGAAAGCTTTAGAAAATTCTTTGTCGTGTCAAAGCAAAGATAGCTTTTTTTTGTTCAGTGATGCGGATCAAAGTGAGGTTGCGTCATTGGAGCGTTACGAAGCGCCAGTCCTCCCTAAGACAAAAGAGAAGAAGAACCGCTCTTCTGATTCAAGGAAATCAGCTCCTCCAAACAAAAAGCTGCGTTTCGATGATTCTGTTGATGATAAAGATATCAGGGCACAAGATCCTGTTGTAACATTAGGTGCAACTTCAACTCCGGTAGAGGTAGTTTTTTTTAATCATCTAAGCAAGATAACCAAAAATATTTTTCGCAAAAATTTTGCAAACAATTTTTTAAATCGTTAGAATCAATTTGATTGTGTTAACGGTTCAGTTTTTTTATCTGTTTTCCAATGTTTTTTAGAATACGAAACCAATAATGGAAGGAGCTATGAAAGCCCTTGTTGATGCCTTCCAGACAAAATTCAAAGAGGCTGTGAAGGTGCAGGAGGATCACACACGAAAAATGGCAAAGGAAAATCAGCTGTTGCGCGCCAAGTTAACAACCTTAATTAAGAAAGCGCGTCCTTCTATTGCTTCGTCGGAATCGAACCCAATACCAAGCCGTGTCGAGGGAGATAGTATTTGGGTTGGAGATCTGGACCTCATGACACTAGTTCCAGATAGCGGACCTTCTTCTTTTGGGCGAACTGTAGCAGCAGCTGCTTTCGGAGAAGGTGATAAGTGCAAACTAATCAACGAGAGGATTGGTCCTAAATTGTCAAAAAAAGGCGCAAGAACTCCCTGCGATGCTGATCTCGAACAGAAGTTCAGAGATTGCATTGCTCGAAACTTCTCGAATGACATTCAAGCTGCAACCGAGAAGGCGATTTCGGGAGCAAACCAGTATGGACTAGAAATGAGGCAACGTTTCCCTACAAAAATTTTGAAGCGTGATGCCGAAAATATACCACCTACAGTCAATGATTTGAACAACTAAGTCTACTTATGGCTTGTGGAGTCTAAAAGAGGGCAAGGCAATTCGCTCTTAAGCGTTGCCAGACTTTTTTGTACTCAGATTATTTCTATACTTTGATAATCTTGGCTGTCATCAGAACTGCTGATATTGTTTCCTGGCAGTCATCAATTGTGCTGTTGTGAACACATTGAGGAGTTCTCAGTTTGCGAAACAAAATGAAAAACTAGTGCTCTCTAACTTATTATACTCAAACAAATTGTCTTCTGCTTCTTTTCACATAGTCGCTTTTTATGCTACCGATGTATTCAATTCTCTTGAAACTGCCCTACAGCTGCATTTATTGCTCCTATTTATAAAGTTTCTCCTCTCAACTTTTATTATGTTTGTTTTTCGTTGCTTAGTTCAGCTTCAACTCCAGCAGACTTAAAGGTTTTCATACCTAATCAGGATTACCAAACATTTTTGTACCCGGATTCTTACTACTTTATTTTGATAACTTTGGCCTTTATAAAATGTGCTGATATTGTTAATTCGCAGCCATAAATTGTGCTGATGTAAACATATTGAACATTTCTCAGTTTGAAAAACAAAATGAGAAAACTAGTGCTATACGTTTTTATACACAAACAAGTTCTGTTCTGATTCTCTCACTATATTTGCTTTTCGTACTGCAAGTTCAGGTCTCTTGAAACTCTCTTAGGGCTGCATTTTTTGCTGTTTCTTAATAGTTCTCAACTTTCACCATGTTTTCTCTCTATCGTTTTATAAATGAAACGTTTCCTAATAATTGATCTTCGTTGCTTCTTTTGACCTAAGTGTTGGGAAATATTCGAAAGTGAAGAGGAACACTCAATCTTAAGGTTTCCTTGTCAATTTTTTTTGGAAAAATTGCCTAATCACACCTCGTTTTTTAATTCTGGAACCTAATTACTAGTTAACGAAAATTTTTCCTTTTGTGGAACGTTATCTAGAACTTGTCCTGTCAAATGTTTCACCTTTTCAGACAAATGTCCGAGTCCGACAGGAGCGAAGTGTTCTCTTCAGAAGAGGAAGCTGAAGTGTTCTTTGCAAAATTGCCAGATTCAAAGAGGGTCAAAAGAGCTCGTTTCGAATCCGAGGACGAAGAAAATGAAGCAAACAATTTATCAAAAACGTCAACTTTGAAAAAGAAGAGAGCTTACGTTGAATCTGAAAACGAGGAAGAGTTAATTGAGGCGAGTTTAATCGAAAAAGCTACTGACGCCAGCAATGTAGTAACTCCAAGCGGCGTAAAAGTTGCAAGCTCTGAAGTGCCTTCTAGTGTTGGATCTTTGATACACCCAGTAGTCGATTTGTTTATATCTTCAGTTGACACAGTATTGGAAGAGCATAAAAACAACCTTAAGCAGCTTCGCATTAAAGAAAAAGCATCGAATCGCGAGTTTATAGATTCTCTCCACCACTACATGTTCGGTGAAGGTGCAGCTGCCAGTAACAATCGATCCGCGTCACCAGTAACAGTGAATGGTTTCAATTTAATGGAGCTGCAAGCGCGACCTGAGCCATCGAAATTCGGACGCAAGTTAGGGAAAAAGATGTTCGGAGAAAACTCTGAATGCCTGCTTACTACTCACATGATAGGACATCAACGGTCATTCTCCGAAATGCGGGAAAAAGTTGACGAGCACCTGGAGGAAGCTTTCGAAAGTTAGGCTTAGGAAATTTTTCATTATATTCATTATATAAGCAAAATTAAGTAAATTTGTTTTCCTGCTAAATCTGAATGCCTAGATTGAAAAAGTTTGAAACAAATTTTACTGGAGCGTTCTGCAGAAAGACCTAAGTGTTCATTTAAAATGACTCTTATTCTATCTAAAATTCTGTGTGATGTATTATCCCGGCTTTGATTTATTGTTTTTGTTTCAGAGGTTGTCAAAGCGAAATATCCAAGACAATCGGAAATTGCCTTTCGTGAAGCCAGAAATGCCGCAAACCAAATGGGCTTAGATCTTAGAAGAAAATGAGATCGTCACTCTCACTGGCAAGATCTCAACCCTTTTCTCTCCAACTCAGCTGCGATTTAATTAATAGGCAATTTTTGATTTGTAATTTTCTGCTGTCAAAGGTGATTTTTTGTGTTTTTAATGTAAACGATAGTTTCTCTAATGAAACAATAACTCTGCCGTCTTCTGTTTGATGTTCATTTGTACACATTCTTTATGTGAGTTTTAAGTCGAGCTGTTATATTGAACTCGTTTTATAAAAAGCTGTTTTGTACAACTAAAACAAAATTGTTTTTGCATATGAATCGACAGGTATAAAGGAGTTCACCATTGAATTTTTTCAGATGAAATGAACTACAAGAATAAAAGCTTAATTTTGGCTCAGTGCGACGCTCATGTTACATCTTGTTTGGTTCAGCGAGACAATTTACCTGTGCAGTCTATGGTTGATAGAATAAATGAGTCAGAATATTCAGAAAAACTTACCAATAATGCACTTTACAAAAAATTTGATTCTTTGCTGCGACAAAGCTACCATGAGGCGAAAAAAAACAAGTTCGAGTTTAGGCCAGATAGTTTTGGTGGCTATGGTTTGCATTATGTTGGTGAAACTGTACTTAAAGCTTTTCAGTCAAACACTTTAATCTCAAATCTTTGGGCAGCTTTAGAAAAGATTGATACGGAAGATGAAGACAAAATTAAGCCAATCTCAGTTTTTAAGCCGACTGATTTTTGCAATTTGTCGCGAATAATGGTCGGCTCTGTCAGGTTCGTGAATCATTCCTGCTTTCCCAATTGCGAGTACGAAGTAAAGGATTGGAAAAACCGTAAATGCGTAAAACTGAAAATAATCCGGGATATCGATCCGGAGAGTGAATTAACGGTTTTTTACGGCGAGTCATATTTTGGAGAGCAGAATAGTGATTGCTTGTGCCCTCATGTTGACAAACACAATAACACTACTACTACTCTTCCTGCAGTTCAACTTTATCTAAAACCCCAGCAAAAAACAGTTGAAGCCAATTTAAGGTCTCGATTTATCAGAAAAAGGAGAAGAAATTTTGTGGGCTTTGATTGCAAGCGAATTCGAGCTCGAACAGAATTAAGGGCGTTCGATTCCGACAGTTCAGATGCAGAGACCTCTTCAGACTTTTCAGTAGAGACCACACAATCTGTTGAACTTTTGTCCGATGCAGATAACAGGCAATTAGCAGCGTACAATCAGATTTCTTCACCGCAAGTTGTTCACCCACCCCTGCCTTTCATTGACGATGTGTCGACCATAAACGCTGATGTGGACGACGCAAGTGTTTCGTCTGCCGACGGTTCTTCTTCAAACGAACTCGAGCCTGCTTCAGATGCCAACTTCAGGCTTTGCGTCAATGCTATCACAGCAAAGCACGGCACATCTGATGCGGAAGCGAGGGACTGGGTCAAATTGGTAAAAATTGTGAGTTTTCGCGATGATCTTCCCAGCTTCAAGACCATAAAAAAACAATTTCATATAAATAAACGTGCGCTTTCGGCAGTCGTGAAAAAGAATGGCGATGGCGAATTTATCAAGTTGAATTTTGTTGAAGAGCTACAAACTTTATTGAAAGATAACATTAATCTCTTTTATTCGTACGATTCGAACCACGAGAAGCACAGTGATTTGCAGCTACCTTCAGCTTTTAACTTTGCCACAAAAACTATCGATGTGTTCCTCATTATGAACTCAGATGGTGTGCGGCTCGTGAAGTCGTCGAGTAAATCGTTGTGGCCTGTATGGTTTGCGATAGCTCTTTTCCCACCCGTGAAAAGGTCTCTCTTCGAAAATATTGTTCTAGCTGCATTGTGGTTTGGTAACAACAAGCCTTCATGGGACGAGGTGTTTCACGTAAGTTTTTCTCTAATACATATATATAAAAACGAAAAGTATATCTGACATTTTTTTCAGGTCATAAAGAACGATCTGCAAACTGATTTTTCCATAAAGTTTCAAAGCCATGTCTTCACTGTGAGATATCGGGTTGTACTTCTGGTGTCAGATATGCCAGCAACCGCATCTATGCTGAATATGCATCATCATCTCGCCACCTATGGTTGCACGCTATGCCTGGTAGAGACCAAAAGACAAGAACGAATCCGATATTATCCATTCAAGCGATTCAAAATGAGAACCGCTGAGATACACAATGAGTGCCTTCGAATACTTGAACGCCAGAGATTGAAGTCATTCAAAGGTGTCAAGGGGAAAAGTCAACTATTCGATTTGATACCTAATTTGCCTTTAGCTGCACCAGTGGACGCAATGCATCAAGTTTATTTGGGTGTCACTAAAGTGATGATGCAAGTTATTGTTGACAAAACCAGGAAGACAGATATTGCAAGCATAAACTCCCTCATACAAGGCCTGAAGGTGAGAACAATTAAAAATATTGAAAATTGACTTCTGCGCAGATAAATTATCTCAAGTTTGTTTTTAGTTGACCTCCGATTTCAAGCGTAGTGTTCAAACGCTCAAAGATCTGGAATTTTTCAAAGCCAATGAATACAGAGCGTGGTTGTTCTACATCGGACCAATTCTTTTCAGTTTTTCTGTCAATGAAGACATCTACAATAGATTTCTACTACTTAGTTACTCAATTCGACTACTAATGGTGTCTACAGAACATACTGACGAAGCTGAGAGATTAATTTTTGATTTCCTGGAAAAAACGAAGGCACAGTATTCGGACGTTGTTTTTTCAGCGAATACTTATTCCCTGATGCATTTGGCGTGGCAAGTGAAGCAATTCGGTCCTTTGTGGTGCGCCTCTTCAATGATGTTTGAATCTGCGAACTACCTTCTGCAGTCCAAGTTCACTGGTTCGGTCAATCATTTACCTTTGATAATTGAGCGCTACCATCGGAATAAACAATCTTTGCGAGAGAGTGTTCGACATGACAAACTTTCGGACTACTGCAACTCTCTCAGAAAAACATCGAAATTTTTTCGTAAACGTGCAATTAGCAATGGAGTTCCCGACGACTTGTGCAATGCAGGGGACCTGTTCTACAGCAACTACCAGTCCTCTGCGTTCCATTTAGATTCTCTTGCCCATTCCTCCTCATTTAACAGCTTCATTTCCTTCAAACACAATAACAAACTGCGTTTTGGTCAGATTCGTTTGTTTTTCAACAAAAATGGAGCTGAAATGATAGGTGTTTACCAATTCAAAGTTGTTCAAACGACAAAATGCCCAACGCCTGTTTCTTGTGAACTGTATTCATTCGTCAAAGTTGAGAAAACAAGAAAAGTGTACACGCTGTTTGTAGATGCGATCCACGAGAAACTTCTTCACATCTACGTCAATGATATGCATTTTCTCGTCCCGTTGCTTTCTCGTCTTGAGCATGATTAACCTTTCAAAGATTCAATATTGTTGTTGATAATTGAAAATTTATTCGAAGTTTTCTTTATTTTCAAGTTATTAAAATTTGGGGCTTTGATCAGTATATATGATACCTATAAATGATTTTGAGTAACAAAGTCCGTTTATAGAGGTGACTTTTAATAGAGTCCTTATTACCAGTGAAGTTCTTTCTTCTCAAGCTGTTTTTTTGGTGTTATCTTGAGGAACTTTTTCCATATTTTAGATTAGGTTGTTTTTTTCAAAAACTCAGGATATCAGGATCACAACGATATTGTAAGATGATTATGTCTATTTTGTTCAGTCTTTCTGCTAACATATGCAAGAAAAAACTATGATTACTTTAAATTTTTACCTTGAAAATAACGTTATTATGGCACGACGAAAAAAAAAATTCTACGAAATCAGTTTTTTTCAATGAAAAGTCATGATTAGGATACAAACTGAATAAAGATTCTTAGCTGCTTCAATTCATGGTTTTTGACGTGGCTGGTTTCCCTTGTTAGCCTTATACTGTTTTCATACAAAAGTCTTGCCAATTACTTTTTTAGTACCCTTCTCCTGCAGTTTTCGTTTCCTATTAACCATATAACCACCATAAATGGTTTTCTTAAAAACCATAAACCGACCATTAATGGCTTTCTTGAATACCATGAACCTTCCATAAATGGTTTTCTTAGATACCATGCACATTCCATTTATGACCGTCTTGGATACCATAGAGTTACCATTAATGGTGATCTTAGATACCATAGAGGTTTCATTAATGGCTATCTTAGATACCATAGAGCTTCCATTAATGGCTATCTTAGATATCATACACCCGACCATTTATGGTATCTTGGATACCATGGTAAGATCATACACGAAAATTTGGCCCTCCGTGGATGGAACCATAAATGGTCTTAAGTATGGTATCTAAGATGGGACAACCCGGGAAATCGAATAGAAGGTATAATTTGGGTGACTTTGGCACAAGAAAATGAATAACAAATGGAGTTATTTTGAAGCGTAAAAGTTTTTGTCTAATGTTTGTTTAAAGTAGTGTTAAAAGCGAATATTTGAAAAAAATTTATTATCTCGCTGGAGGTATATTGCATTTAGCAATTTGACTTAGATTTTAATAAGTTTTCTACTCTCATGAACTAATTTTGTTCTAAGTGGATCTCTCATTCCTAGATTATTCAAGGTCTCGTGTTCTATTTACTAATTGAACATTCTTTGAATTTGGCATACCTCAACTTCTGTTTCAACTGAATGAAACGTAAAATTGACTCAGCAAGCTTCCACAAACAAGTTCAAGTTAAACACATCGAATAAAAAAAGAACTGGGTTGAGGTCGCTATCATAAATTCATCACGCAAAAGAAAGAATGAACGTCGATTGAACTTATAAGATTTCGAGGAAATTATTCTTTATTAGGTGATGCTTTGGTCCTTCTTGTGTTCATTCTAAAAGGACTACTGTTTTCTTTTTGCTCGATTGTATGTCATTGATAGATAACGTTTGGTATAGAATTGTCACTCAGATTCCCTGTTTTGTAAACACTTTTTTATGCAACTTGCCTTTTCAAATTGCTTGGTTGAAAATTTTTTTGTTCGCTCTTGTATCATATAATTTTTTGTTCGCTCTTGTGTCGGCTCTTTTGTGTCTAAAGGGAACAATTCTGTATTTATTATTTACTTCTCTAGAAAGCAAACAAGCTCCGGTTGATCATTTGCTGCCTTTCGAGGTAGAAAAATCTTTGATGTCTTTAGATCTCAATTACAGGAACTTTTCTAATTTATCGACCCGGTCGAAACTACATAATTGATGCAAGAACAGAAAGTACAGGAGCACAATTTAGGGAATTATGCAAGTGAGCTCCTCCTCCTTTTTCTCATCCCAATTAACTCAGAAATTAGTTATGTGTGATGTGACCACGATCAATCTTTCATAAAGAGTCCTTCGAGTTATCCCTAAGCAAGAATACCCAATGAAAACTACAAAAAAATTCTCAGTCTTGTCCATGAAAACGGAAACAAAGTGGGCTTTGATTTGAAAACCTACAAAATTGTTCGTGTGTTTTGTCTGTAAAAATTAATCTTATCTACATCAAAGCTTTCTTACATTTAATGCAAAGAACGGCGGATATTTTAATTCCATGTTCGGACATTGAAAAAACGTTTAGGCAGAGATCCAGCTGAAGACTGAGGAGTTGGAAGAAGAGAGGCAAAAGTTGCAGAAACAATTGGACGAGAAGGACGACGAGATCCACGATCTCACTCAGAAGATCAAAATCATACAGGGAGAGGTCAGTCAATTGTTCACACATTATCCAACTTTCTTAACTACTAATTAAAATTTTAGCTTCAGATCCTACTCAACTTTACTCATCACAGGCTTCCCCAGCCTCAACTTCATTTACAAATATCTCAATCAGTACTGGAGATTATGATATCTCCATTATTTGTTTTTCCACTACTCAAGAGAATCTGTTGCCGCAGATTAGTTTGCAAGTCTGATTTTTATCCTAAAACGGCATAAAAACTATCAAAAAAGGGATGAGTTGTAAAGAAATCCAAATAAACATTACAAAGATTCTGAAGAAATGAAATCTCAAGTATCACTCAACAACGAAACACAAGCTGTTTTGTCTAATATTGCTCTATATTTCTATGCTTATTTGTGATGCAAGAGTAGCTTTAGTATTATTTCAGTTTCTTGTGTAATGTTTTTCAAACCCATGGTCAGACAATAATGTTCTAAAAAGCGTATCTCGTATAAACTGAAAATTTTTCGAGCTTATACATTGATAGCACACACTTTATTTACGGTTTATATAAGTTACTCCTCGATAGCGTACACAAGCTATTTTCTTTCAGTCAAAATTTGATTTCAATTAGACATTACGAAACCCTAAGTAAATTCTGAGCTCTCAAAATATGGCCGTTCAACTACTTAAACATTAATTATAATTTACCAAAAAATGTGTTCAGCGTGGTCAACACCAGGAGGGTTTGAAAGGGGCAGCTAGAGACAATAGAAATGCCATGCAACAGATCACAGATTTGCAACAACAGGTGGAACAACACAAAGAGAGGAACAATCGACTCAAACAGGTCAGCACTTTCAAGGTCACCTTGGTTCATAAGTTAATAGTTATCAACAGTTTGTACTGGCTCATATTTTTTCCGATTACTCCAATTTCTCAACTTAACGGTTTATCACTTTTATTCGGATCGTTCAGGCATCAGTGCATTTAAGAGTTGAGTGCGTCTTTTCAAGTGAAGCTGTCTGTGTAAGGATGAGCTCTTACTTAACCATAGCTTCAGGTTGACCATAGCCTGACCAATGTTGGCTGCAATGATGGTACCACGTGAAAGTTTCAGACGCAAAAAAAGTGGCCATAGTCACCAAAAAAAGAGCAATGCTGCCCATAGAAAGAATAGTCTGAAATGTGGGGAATAATAAGAAAAAGGGCAGCTGAGAACAGGCTACTGTAGGCCTAATGCTGTTCCGCTGCGATTACGCAGGAACCAAAATTATTATTAATAAATGATTCCGACCCTTCTGTCAGCGCATTTTTTTCTCAAGTGCAGGTTTATATAATTTCTGAATTACAAAGCAGAAAAATATGCGACATTGATCCACAATTAATCGAAGATTGATCATTGCAATCTCTTGTTTAGGCACTGAGTGAGTGCCAGCAAGAAGGGGAGGCAGCCAGGACTGAACTGAATGGGAAAGACAACGAGCTGAGAGAGAAAGATGCCAAACTGAATCAACTAGTCGGAGTAAGTGTCAGCTATGTCCAATGAGACCTCCAGACCTACATTAAACGTGATCATACCCTAGACGATAATTCATAGAAAGTTTATAAAAATTTATAAAAAAAATTATAAACATTTCTAAAAAAGATGCATTATTTTCACGAATTTTTACAAAGAATTCCGAAACTTTTCCATTAATTTGTAAAAAATTTTAAACTCTTGCCTTAATTTAGAAACAGTTCGCAAATACTTCCATTAATTTACAGCAAGTAAATATATGCATTATTTTATAAACAAGACTTACAAATTAATGCAAATTGTAGCATATTAATTTTCAAAAAAAAGTTAAAAACCGCTAAATAGAGCCTAGAATCTTATCCTATAGAGCCTATAAATCTATCCTATAGAGCTATCTGATACCCTCAGTAGGAGTGCCGTTCTGCTATGGAACGACTTTTAAAATGATTGGAAGTCTAACAAAAGTGACCACCTACAATTTTCACCGGATACATATTTAATGAGTGAAAAACGTTATTTTATCGCAACGGAAAACGTTTGATTAATAGCCGCCCTCATCTTCTCAGCCGGCTATTATTGCGCTCGTATTTTTTTTTTACTTCGTCAAACTTTTTTTCGCTTTACCATTTCGCCGCTTTATCGACATTTTGCGTGAAATCTTTTTGACTTCTCTAGGCTAGTTTCTCTCTTCTCTCATTCTGCTAAAAGTGAATTTGAACATCAGTTGCTAAGCAAAGCAATTCAAAATGAACAGAGTCGGTATAAAAAACTGAAGTCAGAAAGAGAAACGGGATAAACCCATAAAGCCCAATTTTAGATGCCCGCTATTTGAACGTCGTTCCTATAAGTCTTAGTTACCACCTCTAATGCTTATTGGTGTTGATAGTAGCCGCTGTAGCCTCTCTCTAAGAAACAGAAGTATGTTCAACTACGAAATGCCATCAAAATAAATCGGACTTAAAAAATATTTTGTATAAAAATATTTTTTTTTTCAATATATTCCATTCGTTCAATCCCAATCATGCTTATTGGAATCAACGGCGGCTATTTTCCGGCAATCTGCCGGGCATGTTTTTTTTACTTTGTCAAACTTTTTTTTCGCTTTACCATTTTGCCGCTTTTTTGACATTTTGCGTGAAATCTTTTTGACTTCTCTAGGCTAGTTTCTCTCTTCTCTCATTCTGCTTAAAGTGAATTTGAACATCAGTTGCTCAGCAAAGCAATTCAAAATGAACAGAGTCGGTATAAAAAATTGAAGTCAGAAATAGAAACGGGATAAACCCATAAAGCCCAATTTTAGATGCCCGCTATTTGAACGTCGTTCCTATAAGTCTTAGTTACCACCTCTAATGCTTATTGGTGTTAATAGTAGCCCCTGTAGCCTCTCTCTAAGAAACAGAAGTATGTTCAACTACGAAATGCCATCAAAATAAATCGGACTTAAAAAATATTTTTGTACAAAAATTTTTTTTTTTCAATATATTCTATTCGTTCAATCCCAATCATGCTTATTGGAATCAACGGCGGCTATTTTCCGGCAATATTTTGCAGTTGCTATGTGTTTTTTAGCCTAAAAAGACTACCGGAGTTTGTTTTGAAGTAGATGATGCCTAATAGGTTTTTAAATAAAATAGAGTAACAGATATGTCCAATTCAACGAGGAAAAAGTCAAGTAAAACATTATATATCAAAAGGTTGAAGGCACTAGAGGCTCATGAATGCCTTTTTTGGGTTATATATTTTGGTTTATTTTGAGTTATATATATATATATATATATATATATATATATATATATAATACATTATTTTCCAAAATCTATAAACATCTAAAAATTATCAGTTAATATCGGATGGCAACTTAATTAAGGTTTCAAGTAAAATGTCGTCGAGTATTAGCGTGAATTTAGGGAAAAAATTAAAAAACTTAAAATAACAGTTTAATTAATTTTTCATAAATTGTTTATAAACTTTTTTAAATAATCCATTCAGATCAAAAAATTTATATAAACTTTACAATTTTGTCATTAATTTTAGACAAGGGTTCCATACATTTCTTGAGCGCACATAAAGGTTTTGACCAGATATAAATTTTCAGGTTATCAACAACCACGAAAAACCCTGAACAGTTGTTTGAACCAAGTCTGATAGAGAGGTCGTTTTGTTTTGGTGGGACCTTTCGAATTACAATTAGTTGTGTTCAATTGCTCTCGAACGCAACATGAAGCATTTTTTCTAATGTTGTGTATCTTTTTATGTAAAATTTCTGCTCGACAATTATTATCTTCCAAAATTTTTTTTGATTCACGTCTCAAGCGACTTTTTCACGTTTAACCTTTTAAGTTTTGCGTAATCTAATTTGCTCTTATTCAGAAAATAAGTCTGTTGCTGAAACAAAACTGATTGTAAGATGAAAAATTTTAAGTCCCTGATAGCCATAGCCGAATTGTTATTGTTTCTGTATAGCACGAATAAGCGCATTTTTCCACACTCAAAACGAAACATTTATTTGGTCTGCAGCCCCTCTGAAATAAATTGCCCCTCTTGTCGCCCGAGAGTTACATGTCTCTACAATTCAAAGTATCTATTAATAGCCGACATTAGCCTCTCATGGGCTACTATTTATTATCTATTTTTTGATTACTTAAAAGTCTTTTTTGCTATATCTATCTTTTCTACGATCCAGAGAATTAGGAATCTGTTAGTGTTCTGTCTTTCTTTACAATCGAAAGAATTTGTATCGTATTGGTGGTTTGTTTTATTATTACCTTTCAAATTATTTGAATTGATTTGGGGTTCGGTTTTTTACAACTCGATGAGAAGTTTTGAAGAACTGTTTTCTTGAAAACAATTTTATCGAACTCAATTTGACAACAGGAAATCAAAAGAATAAGAAAAATGATAGTGGTTTGTCTGTTGAAGTTCTGAAGAGTGGACCAAAAAGAATTTTTTCTGCGTACTTATGTTTGCAAAAGAACGAAAAAAAAAGTTGTGAAAAACATTGTTTAAATGGGCGACTTTTTTAACGTCAAAGTGCCCCTCTTTCGAACAATTTTTTGCATTTCTAACTAATGTTTTGTGATTGAAAAATTGTATTGGGTTATATGTATGGTATTAGGGCTGTTTTGATGCCCACCTCACGCCGGTCGTCTGAAAGCAATTTGCCGTACGTTAGAAGCAATGATTGCAGTTTGGTTGTTATGAAGCATATTGTTATAATTGTTAAGTTGATAAATATGAAAAAAGTTGAGGAAAATTTTTTGTAATTGTTTTCTCTTTATCTAAAAATTGTTACCACTTGAGCTTACCACAGTTTGCATGTTTGCATATTATATTTTTTGAAATTCTATGCTTTTTTGCAAATTTGATGCAAAATTCTTTATTTCAATTAAATGAGTATTTTTATGCTATGAATTAGGGTGATTTCTTTCTAATTTTTTTAATTAATTGCTCTAAAAAGAAGTTTGTAGCAATTATATTAGTCTTGCTGGTCTTTTTTATGTGATTTCTCGCTTGACAGATTTTTCGTCTGACGCATTCGACTTTCCGTCCTCAAAAACTGGAAGACTGGATAAACAGGTAGCTCCCGGCGGGCATTAAAAGGCCTTAGAGCTTTTCAGCTCTGTTTCAGCTCAAACGGTTTTGGAGACTTATTCTTATGGTGTGAAGGGCGGTTGGTATAGTTTGAATCCTTCCACTGCTGACCCCCCCCATACTATTGCCCCACTACCACCCAGGCCGTTGTCCCCCGCCCCACTTTTGTCCCCCCCATCAGCATCCGGTACATCCCCCCTCCCCCGTGTCTAGCTACTGATGAAGAAGCGCTCGCTAAACACACGCAGATTTATACTAATTTTCAAAAGAAAATTTCAACCTTTTTGAAAATGTTTGTCATTTTTTGAATTTTATCAGCCACAGGTGTCAAGGACCCTCCTCCTCCAGGGTTTGATAATAAGCTACTCATCAGTTTTTTAGTGGTAATGGAACGGTTTCAACGTTTTAACATCACGAAATTTAACGATTTTTGTTTTCAAACAAAGTGCTATTTTTGTTACTGTATTTTTACAGAACTGATAAATCGAAACTATCAGTTCCAAAGTCAAAAATGCCTGCAAATTGAGGTTATCAAGTAACGGGAGAATGTCACAATGACTGCAGAATGTAGACTGATATTCACGCTCGTTTGGAAAACTTGATGCGGAGTAAGCAAAGAAGATGATGGTTCATGATATACACGGATTAAAAGACTGCCCGCCAAAACACAGAAGAGTAATTGCAAAGTTCTATGCCGGTGAACTGCACAATAGTTTTTGTTGTATGGAAGGGTGTTAACAAGTGGAACTACCCTTTTGTGTGTGCAGATTTTACAAAAGAACTCTTTTATCAACCGACCATATTATTTATTGTAGTCACTTGTTAAACTTGACACGTTTACAAAAGTTCTATAAACTCTGGAACAAATAATTTTAATGTTTTTTCTGATAACGGTAAATAATTTCGACCATTCGTCAGTGTGATCTGATGGTTAATTCAATCTTCTTCTTTTTACAAAACGTGCAACTTATTCAATTTTTTGAATTTTATCAGCCACAGGTGTCAAGGACCCTCCTCCTCTAGGGTTTGATAATAAGCTACTCATCAGTTTTTTAGTGGTAATGGAACGGTTTCAACGTTTTAACATCACGAAATTTAACGATTTTTGTTTTCAAACAAAGTGCTATTTTTGTTACTGTATTTTTACAGAACTGATAAATCGAAACTATCAGTTCCGAAGTCAAAAATGCCTGCAAATTAAGGTTATCAAGTAACGGGAGAATGTCACAATGACTGCAGAATGTAGACTGATATTCACGCTCGTTTGGAAAACTTGATGCGGAGTAAGCAAAGAAGATGATGTTTCATGATATACACGGATTAAAAGACTGCCCGCCAAAACACAGAAGAGTAATTGCAAAGTTCTATGCCTGTGAACTGCACAATAGTTTTTGTTGTATGGAAGGCTGTTAACAAGTGGAACTACCCTTTTGTGTGTGCAGATTTTGCAAAAGAACTCTTTTATCAACCGACCATATTATTTATTGTAGTCACTTGTTAAACTTGACACGTTTACAAAGGTTCTATAAACTCTGGAACAAATAATTTTAATGTTTTTTCTGATAACAGTAAATAATTTCGACCATTTGTCAGTGTGATCTGATGGTTAATTCAATCTTCTTCTTTTTACAAAACGTGCAACTTATTCAATTTTTTGAATTTTATCAGCCACAGGTGTCAAAGACCCTCCTCCTCTAGGGTTTGATAATAAGCTACTCATCAGTTTTTTAGTGGTAATGGAACGGTTTCAACGTTTTAACATCACGAAATTTAACGATTTTTGTTTTCAAACAAAGTGCTATTTTTGTTACTGTATTTTTACAGAACTGATAAATCGAAACTATCAGTTCCGAAATCAAAAATGCCTGCAAATTAAGGTTATCAAGTAACGGGAGAATGTCACAATGACTGCAGAATGTAGACTGATATTCACGCTCGTTTGGAAAACTTGATGCGGAGTAAGCAAAGAAGATGATGTTTCATGATATACACGGATTAAAAGACTGCCCGCCAAAACACAGAAGAGTAATTGCAAAGTTCTATGCCGGTGAACTGCACAATAGTTTTTGTTGTATGGAAGGGTGTTAACAAGTGGAACTACCCTTTTGTGTGTGCAGATTTTGCAAAAGAACTCTTTTATCAACCGACCATATTATTTATTGTAGTCACTTGTTAAACTTGACACGTTTACAAAAGTTCTATAAACTCTGGAACAAATAATTTTAATGTTTTTTCTGATAACGGTAAATAATTTCGACCATTTGTCAGTGTGATCTGATGGTTAATTCAATCTTCTTCTTTTTACAAAACGTGCAACTTATTCAATTTTTTGAATTTTATCAGCCACAGGTGTCAAGGACCCTCCTCCTCTAGGGTTTGATATTAAGCTACTCATCAGTTTTTTAGTGATAATGGAACGGTTTCAACGTTTTAACATCACGAAATTTAACGATTTTTGTTTTCAAACAAAGTGCTATTTTTGTTACTGTATTTTTACAGAACTGATAAATCGAAACTATCAGTTCCGAAGTCAAAAATGCCTGCAAATTAAGGTTATCAAGTAACGGGAGAATGTCACAATGACTGCAGAATGTAGACTGATATTCACGCTCGTTTGGAAAACTTGATGCGGAGTAAGCAAAGAAGATGATGTTTCATGATATACACGGATTAAAAGACTGCCCGCCAAAACACAGAAGAGTAATTGCAAAGTTCTATGCCTGTGAACTGCACAATAGTTTTTGTTGTATGGAAGGCTGTTAACAAGTGGAACTACCCTTTTGTGGGTGCAGATTTTGCAAAAGAACTCTTTTATCAACCGACCATATTATTTATTGTAGTCACTTGTTAAACTTGGCACGTTTACAAAAGTTCTATAAACTCTGGAACAAATAATTTTAATGTTTTTTCTGATAACGGTAAATAATTTCGACCATTTGTCAGTGTGATCTGATGGTTAATTCAATCTTCTTCTTTTTACAAAACGTGCAACTTATTCAATTTTTTGAATTTTATCAGCCACAGGTGTCAAGGACCCTCCTCCTCTAGGGTTTGATATTAAGCTACTCATCAGTTTTTTAGTGGTAATGGAACGGTTTCAACGTTTTAACATCACGAAATTTAACGATTTTTGTTTTCAAACAAAGTGCTATTTTTGTTACTGTATTTTTACAGAACTGATAAATCGAAACTATCAGTTCCAAAGTCAAAAATGCCTGCAAATTAAGGTTATCAAGTAACGGGAGAATGTCACAATGACTGCAGAATGTAGACTGATATTCACGCTCGTTTGGAAAACTTGATGCGGAGTAAGCAAAGAAGATGATGTTTCTTGATATACACGGATTAAAAGACTGCCCGCCAAAACACAGAAGAGTAATTGCAAAGTTCTATGCCGGTGAACTGCAAAATAGTTTTTGTTGTATGGAAGGGTGTCAACAAGTGGAACTACCCTTTTGTGTGTGCAGATTTTGCAAAAGAACTCTTTTATCAACCGACCATATTATTTATTGTAGTCACTTGTTAAACTTGACACGTTTACAAAAGTTCTATAAACTCTGGAAAAAATAATTTTAATGTTTTTTCTGATAACGGTAAATAATTTCGACCATTTGTCAGTGTGATCTGATGGTTAATTCAATCTTCTTCTTTTTACAAAACGTGCAACTTATTCAATTTTTTGAATTTTATCAGCCACAGGTGTCAAGGACCCTCCTCCTCTAGGGTTTGATAATAAGCTACTCATCAGTTTTTTAGTGGTAATGGAACGGTTTCAACGTTTTAACATCACGAAATTTAACGATTTTTGTTTTCAAACAAAGTGCTATTTTTGTTACTGTATTTTTACAGAACTGATAAATCGAAACTATCAGTTCCGAAGTCAAAAATGCCTGCAAATTAAGGTTATCAAGTAACGGGAGAATGTCACAATGACTGCAGAATGTAGACTGATATTCACGCTCGTTTGGAAAACTTGATGCGGAGTAAGCAAAGAAGATGGTGTTTCATGATATACACGGATTAAAAGACTGCCCGCCAAAACACAGAAGAGTAATTGCAAAGTTCTATGCCGGTGAACTGCACAATAGTTTTTGTTGTATGGAAGGGTGTTAACAAGTGGAACTACCCTTTTGTGTGTGCAGATTTTGCAAAAGAATTCTTTTATCAACCGACCATATAATTTATTGTAGTCACTTGTTAAGCTTGACACGTTTACAAAAGTTCTATAAACTCTGGAACAAAAAATTTTAATGTTTTTTCTGATAACGGTAATTGATTTCGACCATTTGTCAGTGTGATCTGATGGTTAATTCAATCTTCTTCTTTTTACAAAACGTGCAACTTATTCAATTTTTTGAATTTTATCAGCCACGGGTGTCAAGGACCCTCCTCTTCTAGGGTTTGATAATAAGCTACTCATCAACATTTTAGTGGTAATGGAACGGTTTCAACGTTTTAACATCACGAAATTTAACGATTTTTGTTTTCAAACAAAGTGCTATTTTTGTTACTGTATTTTTACAGAACTGATAAATCGAAACTATCAGTTCCGAAATCAAAAATGCCTGCAAATTAAGGTTATCAAGTAACGGGAGAATGTCACAATGACTGCAGAATGTAGACTGATATTCACGCTCGTTTGGAAAACTTGATGCGTAGTAAGCAAAGAAGATGATGTTTCATGATATACACGGATTAAAAGACTGCCCGCCAAAACACAGAAGAGTAATTGCAAAGTTCTATGCCGGTGAACTGCACAATAGTTTTTGTTGTATGGAAGGGTGTTAACAAGTGGAACTACCCTTTTGTGTGTGCAGATTTTGCAAAAGAACTCTTTTATCAACCGACCATATTATTTATTGTAGTCACTTGTTAAACTTGACACGTTTACAAAAGTTCTATAAACTCTGGAAAAAATAATTTTAATGTTTTTTCTGATAACGGTAAATAATTTCGACCATTTGTCAGTGTGCTCTGATGGTTAATTCAATCTTCTTCTTTTTACAAAACGTGCAACTTATTCAATTTTTTGAATTTTATCAGCCACAGGTGTCAAGGACCCTCCTCCTCTAGGGTTTGATAATAAGCTACTCATCAGTTTTTTAGTGGTAATGGAACGGTTTCAACGTTTTAACATCACGAAATTTAACGATTTTTGTTTTCAAACAAAGTGCTATTTTTGTTACTGTATTTTTACAGAACTGAAAAATCGAAACTATCAGTTCCGAAGTCAAAAATGCCTGCAAATTAAGGTTATCAAGTAACGGGAGAATGTCACAATGACTGCAGAATGTAGACTGATATTCACGCTCGTTTGGAAAACTTGATGCGGAGTAAGCAAAGAAGATGATGTTTCATGATATACACGGATTAAAAGACTGCCCGCCAAAACACAGAAGAGTAATTGCAAAGTTCTATGCCGGTGAACTGCACAATAGTTTTTGTTGTATGGAAGGGTGTTAACAAGTGGAACTACCCTTTTGTGTGTGCAGATTTTGCAAAAGAATTCTTTTATCAACCGACCATATAATTTATTGTAGTCACTTGTTAAGCTTGACACGTTTACAAAAGTTCTATAAACTCTGGAACAAAAAATTTTAATGTTTTTTCTGATAACGGTAATTGATTTCGACCATTTGTCAGTGTGATCTGATGGTTAATTCAATCTTCTTCTTTTTACAAAACGTGCAACTTATTCAATTTTTTGAATTTTATCAGCCACGGGTGTCAAGGACCCTCCTCTTCTAGGGTTTGATAATAAGCTACTCATCAACATTTTAGTGGTAATGGAACGGTTTCAACGTTTTAACATCACGAAATTTAACGATTTTTGTTTTCAAACAAAGTGCTATTTTTGTTACTGTATTTTTACAGAACTGATAAATCGAAACTATCAGTTCCGAAATCAAAAATGCCTGCAAATTAAGGTTATCAAGTAACGGGAGAATGTCACAATGACTGCAGAATGTAGACTGATATTCACGCTCGTTTGGAAAACTTGATGCGTAGTAAGCAAAGAAGATGATGTTTCATGATATACACGGATTAAAAGACTGCCCGCCAAAACACAGAAGAGTAATTGCAAAGTTCTATGCCGGTGAACTGCACAATAGTTTTTGTTGTATGGAAGGGTGTTAACAAGTGGAACTACCCTTTTGTGTGTGCAGATTTTGCAAAAGAACTCTTTTATCAACCGACCATATTATTTATTGTAGTCACTTGTTAAACTTGACACGTTTAGAAAAGTTCTATAAACTCTGGAACAAATAATTTTAATGTTTTTTCTGATAACGGTAAATAATTTCGACCATTTGTCAGTGTGATCTGATGGTTAATTCAATCTTCTTTTTTTTACAAAACGTGCAATTTATTCAATTTTTTGAATTTTATTTTTCATTAATCAAGTCTTTCCAGACCCATTGGCCAGAAAACCTTCATAAGGGTTTGATAATGAGTTACTGAAAGTTTTTTATTTGCCATGGAATAGTTTTCAACTTATTGATATCACAAAGATTGGCAATTTTTTTTTATAAAATTGCACTTTTTTCAAGTTTTTTGAAAACTTTTGTCGTTAGTGAGACGCCTCTATGGTTTGAAAACAGGTTACTGGAAAGTTACTAGATGTAATGGAATGTTTCTCAAGGTTTTAAAATAAAAAATTATACTATTTTTTGACAGAACTTTTAATTTTTTTCAATTTTTTTTGCATTTTTTGTCATTATTCACGTTTTTTCAGCCTCCGTGGTCAAAAAAATCCTCGAAGGTTTGATAATTAGCTGCTTTATAGTTTCTAGAGTTAAATGGTTATCAATCTTTTAGTGAATCCAAATTAGCAATGTTTTGATAAAAAAATTTTTCTAATTTTTGGAAAGTTTTTATCATGTTCCAAGTTTATGGACCTTTATGAGCCAGTGAAACTGTTTAAGGCTTGAAATAGGGAGGCTGGATAATGAGATGGTTTTGAAGATATTAATAATTTGATTTGAAGCAAGATTTCGTTAATATTTGCAATTATTTTCAAATTTATTGAATATTTTTATCCTTTTTTGAGTTTAACCATCATTACTGGCCCACGAAATTTTTTAACTCTTGCAGATGGCTGGTTTGACAAAATTCCATAGACAAAAAAATTGTTTTGAACATTTTATTCATTGGGAAATCTGGAATTTGTTCTTTTAAATGTTGCATCTATTAGTTTTTTTCTGTTCGATTTAATTACTAACAAAGCTAGAAAACTAATAGTTGCAGAGTCAAATCCCATCGTCGGCAATATTCCTAGCTCTCTCTCTCTCTCTCTCTCTCTCTCTCTCTCTTTCTCTCTGTCGGTTGGGATTGCTTTCCTTCTCTTTCTCGTTCATGTTTTATCTCTCTCACACTATCTCTCTCTCTCTCTCTCTCTCTCTTAATTCTATTTGTTGATGCCGCACTTCAGCTGCTGTTATTTCGTGTGATCTTCTTTTATCCGAAATAACACTGAATTATAATTGTAATGTTTTATCATAAATGACTTAACTAGCATTTTGTAGGAAGTTAATTGCTCTCAAACGCAGTTTGTAGCTAATAAATTAAACTGTTTGTCTTTTTCCGTGCAATTTTTTCACTGGACCGATTTTTCATCTGACCCATTTTGACTTTTCGTCCGCAGAAACTGTATAAAGGGGTAGAGCCCAGTGGGCATTAAGTTTTCTGAGAGCACTAGTCAGCTCACTATTCTCCAAGTATGCGAACCACAGAAATTGTTTTTTAGACTTATACTTACAGTATGAAGGTGCAACCCCGCTGCACTCACCTCACGCCCCTTCAACTAAACTAAAGCCAGCTTCACTATACCGTGGCTAGCTACTGACGAAGCCAACCACTCGACGGTCGTTTGAGAGCAATTTGCCCAACGTCAGTCAGTTTTGTTTCATTTTGTTTTCTTTGTTAATCTTCTACTTTTACTTGAAATAAGATAACTTCTTTCCCTAATTAGATGCCGGTTACTTTAAAGATTTTTACCAGCTAATTTTTGGCATAGACGATTCTTGTTCTTCCAGAACTCTTCTGGCAGTGTTTTTTGAGATTCTTTCTCACATTTGGATGACATGTGAACTCCAGCTGTAGGAGTGGTTTTGATCACGCCAAAACAGAAAGTGAAGCCACAAAAAAAATTCAATTACGTCGTGATTTTTTGTCCTCAACATTTCAAACTGAGTAACAAAAACGGCGTTAGAACAAAGACTCTTTTCTCGTTAGCGATTTTCTTTGCCATGCTGCAATTAGACTGGTTTTTTCTGCTTTCTCTAATTTTTGGTGTAATTTTTTTGAAATTTATTTCCGAGACTATGTAATTTAATAGTATTGGTGTAATTGGTGTAATTATTATTATTATTATTATTATTATTATTATTATTATTATTATTATTATTATTACTATTATTATTATTATTATTATTGTTATTATTATTAGTATTATTATTATTATTATTATTAATATTACTATTATTATTATTATTATTATTATTATTATTATTATTATTATTATTATTATTATTATTATTATTGTTACTTTTCTCGTTAGCGATTTTCTTTGCCATGCTGCAATTAGACTGGTTTTTCTGCTTTCTCTAATTTTTGGTGTAATTTTTTTGAAATTTATTTCCGAGACTATGTAATTTAATAGTATTGGTGTAATTGGTGTAATTATTATTATTATTATTATTATTATTATTATTATTATGATTATTATTATTATTATTATTATTATTATTATTATTATTATTATTACTACTACTATTATTATTATTAATATTATTATTATTATTATTATTATCATTATTATTATTATTAATATTATTATTATTATTATTATTATTTTTATTATTATTGTTATTATTGTTATTATTATTAGTATTATTATTATTATTAATATTACTATTATTATTATTATTATTATTATTATTATTATTATTATTATTATTATTATTATTGTTATTATTATTATTATTATTATTATTATTATTGTTACTACTTTTTTTTTTCTGAGACTATTGGTGTAATTTTTTTGAAATTTATTTCCGAGACTATGAAATTTATTATGAAGTGTTGGTCTTGGTTTTATGTTGAGACAGTGAATTGTAGCTCAGGAATTGTCCTGCTTTTTTGTAAGATGTGGTCAAACTTTTTTTACGAGTTTGAGCTTTCAAAAACTTGTTCCTTACTTTTTTTGTCTCGTGAGACGCTTAAGGAACAATCAAATTGATCTAAGGGTGCTCTTTCTGGTCTCTTGTCTGAATTTCTCTCATATTGTAGAGCAAAGCAAATAAGAAGCACATGGAAACAATTTAATGATATTATCATTAAAATTGCTAGCTGAGTGATTGGTATTAAACTTATTTGCTTTCAATTTAGAAGCCCGAATCAAGTATATTTTTAGAATCTAACTAAATTGCACGTCAAATTATAACAGTTTTTGACACTAAAAAAAAAACTAGAAAAAAAAATTGGTCAATTTATCTCATCTTTTTTTCCAGTTTCAATCCCGATGTGAATCCAGCGCGTCAACGGCCGCTATTTTCCGGCAACCAGCCGGCTATGTTTATTACTGTCAATCTTCTTTATTATTATTATTATTATTATTATTATTATTATTATTATTATTATTATTATTATTATTATTATTATTATTATTATTATTATTAGTATTATTATGATTATTATTTTTATTATTATTATTATTATTATTATTATTATTATTTTTTATTATTATTATTATTATTATTATTATTATTAATACTATTATTATTATTATCCTTATTATTATCATTTTTATTATTGTTATTATTATTGCTATTATTATTATTATTATTATTATTATTATTATTATTATTATTATTATTTTTATTATTAACATTATTGTTATTACTATTATTTTTATTATTATTATTATTTTAATATTATTATTATTATTATTATTATTATTATTATTATTATTAATACTATTATTATTATCCTTATTATTATTATCATTTTTATTATTGTTATTATTATTACTATTATTGTGGTACTAGAGTAAACTTGAGTCCCGACGTAGTCAGAGAGTACAAACCCGAACCACACCATATGGCACTGATCCCAATGACAACGAGGACTCGCTATCAGAGAATGAATACAACCCACCCACGAAAAAGTTCTCAGGGATATCGAACTACCAAACTCCCCAGGCCAAACAAGCCCAAGCCACAACTTCTAACACACAAGTAGAGTTCGCATCACCATACGCGGAAGAAATGCAAGGACACACCAACGTCATCCTCTCTACAGCGGACCCCCTGGAAAGAGAGGTCACAACACGAGCGGGCGATGAAGAAAGAGAACTCAACCCAGAGGAACTCTGATTCGGCGAACATAAACTGTATCAAAGTTTTGTGACAGATGTAACATAATTTTCTCAGAAGCAGGGAAATGTGGTACTAGAGTAAACTTGCAACAAACATTAAGTCTCTTACATTGTGTCTAACAATCATTATGTCTACTTAGTATCTCTCGTCTCCAATGCAGTAAATTGATAGTCCCTTCTTGCAGTATAGTCATCCGTTACACGTTGTACTCTAGTTGTTCTTTGTTGCGTCATTCGTAGCACGAATGACTATTTCCTAGCTGACAGGTACTTGACCTTGTCTAGCTGTTAGTTGCGTTGGCAGCGAACTGTCTAACTGCAGTTCTGCCTAAGTGTATTGAATTAAAGTTGTCAACGCCTACGTCTTTTATATTCAACGTGATATCATCGAATAACGCATAACATGGCGCAGTCAGAGTTAAAAAGCAAAACCATACTAGGCTTAGAACCATTTTGGGAAAAACCAGTACTAACCCGCCAATCCCATGGGAAAAGTGGAGAAGCCAACTCAAGATGGCAATCGTCGCTAAGACAAACATCCAAGTAGAAGACCTCCTTAGAGAGAAACCGACATCAGTCACCTACCCCCACGAACCGGCGGAAGAGCCACCCGTAAACAACCCCACCCAAACAATGGAACGAGAGAGACTCACACGATACCATCAGGCCATTACAAAGTGGAAAAATGAGTGTAACGTCATCAACCATGTGGGAGTATTGTGTGGAGATAAGCCTTGGGACATGGCAGACAGGAAAGTCAAGTCCCTAATATACCTTAGCCTAGGAGTAGAAGGAAGGAAAATGCATGGCAGAAAGTTCCCACATACTAATGTAGAAACGAAAACCACGAAAAGAATTTGGGAAGAACTAGAAATTACATTCATCCGTCCAAGGAACGTAACGTTTGACAGGTACCTATTATTGACACGTCGTCAACAACGTGGGGAGACAATGGAACAATTCCATTCAGCACTTCGCTCACTAGCCGAACACTGTCAACTGGGCCATCTAGAAGATGAACTTCTACGTGACATATTCACGGCGAATATGATCGACCCAGAAATTCAAAAGGAACTACTTAAAGTCACGTTATCGCCCGAAAGAGCACTCGAAGTCGCAATTGGAATAGAACTGGGAGCAAGAAATCAACTCACAATCCTGTCAAAGAACGCATTCACACCAATGGACAAACAAGAAACGTGATGGCCGTATCCAGCTCACGATTCAGAGGAACAGGAAGACCCCCACGAACAAACACTTCCACGTTGGCAAGACAAACAAGCCACAACTGTCGAAATTGTGGCCAACCGTGGACAATGAATCATAGATCCAAACGCCAAGCAATGGGTCAAACATGTCGACGATGCAATAAACCGAATCATTTTGCAAGGGTATGCATATCCAATCTAGACCGCCCGACTTACACTCAACGGGTCAATGAAATTGAAAACAACAACGTAGAAGCGATCACGGAGGACGTAAACAACATCTCGATCATAAACGAAGTACAATCGCAGTACACCAATTCAGAGGACGACTAATCAGTCAATATGCTGTCCCCCGAGAAAGACAAGACAACCCCAGCAAAACTAGAAATACAATACGGAAACAACAAATACTGGGAAATACTGGGTGATGGTAGCCTCCGGCAGCTCAGCTAGCCTAGTAACGGAGCGAATGGCAAAAGAGATAGCGGAACGGGACAGTAACACATGGTGGAGCCACACCACGAACCCAGTACAACCCAACACAAACGACCCAATCCACAATAAAGGGACCTTGTACAGTGATATACAATGCAACGGATGGAATGCAGGGCGGGCAGACCTCATCGTCGTCCCTAATAGTCACAGGACAATTATCGGCAGAGACCTCTTCCAAGCATTAGGAATCACCCTACAACAACCGGACCCCACGAACTTGGAAGGTAAGACCATCTACAACATCAGTGCCCCATCCACATGCCCACTAAAACAGGAGATCGCCATAAAATACAAAAATCTAACAAACAGAATAGGTCGATCGGTCAACCATAAGGCAAAATCTAAATTTAAGTCGTATTACACTCACATCCACCAAAAGGGACGCAGAATCCCACTGCACCTAGAAAAAGAAGTAGAAGAAGAATTAAAGAAATTACAAGCGAACGGACACATCACAAAACTAGACAAGTGTAGCGAAGAATTCTTCATCTCACCCATTGTCATTACAGTCAAATGTGACAAATCAATTAAATTGGCAATGGACGCAAGAACAATCAATAAGGCAATTCATAAGAAAAAGTACCAAATGCATAACATCGACTGTCTAATGGACAGCATTGCGCAAACAATCACTCAATCGTCCGACGATGGAGAAGTACTATTTTCAAAAATTGACCTACGTTACGCGTATAGTCAACTTCCACTGGACCCAGAGACAGCGAAACACTGCAATTTCAACATCATAGGCGGACAAGCCACAGGAACATATCGATTCAATACTGGATTTTATGGTCTAATAGACATGCCAGCCGAATTCCAAAAAGCTATAGACATAACTTTAGCAAACCTCACAAACACATTTAGTTTCCTAGATGACATAATAATAGTCACAAAAGGGGGAATACAAAACCACAAAGAAAAACTATTCCAATGTTTAGACAAACTAGAAGAAGAAAAGTTAGCAAAATAAACCTCGAAAAATGTCATTTTGCAAAAACAAAAATATCATGGCTCGGATACGAAATCAATAAAAACGGCATTAAGCCAATAGTCTCAAAGACACAAGCAATCCTTAATCTTCAACAACCAACAACACAGAAACAACTTAAATCATTTTTAGGCAGCATCCACCACTTAACGAAGTTCATTCCAAATCTAGCCGAAACATGCAAAGAATTCCGCAAACTCCTACAGAAGGAAACAAAATTTGTGTGGCAAGAACATTACGAAGCAACATTTAACAAAATAAAAGACAACATACGTCACCTCACCGAAAACACACACTTCAATATAAACCGCAAGACTAGAGTCAAAACAGACGCCTCAAGAGGAGGGCTAGGGGCCGTACTAGAACAAGAAACGTGTGATGGGTGGGTCACAATTGCTTACGCCTCCAGATTCCTAAACAAGGCAGAAGAAAAATATAGTATCAATGAACTCGAACTACTAGGAGTAGTGTGGGCACTAGAACACTTTAAACATTATTTACTAGGACATAAATTTACCGTCCAAACGGACCATCGGGCGCTCCTATCCATTTTGGAAAGAACGATCATCAAAAATACATCAGAGCCGACTAACCCGATGGTGCGACAGGCTAATTCCATTTACTTTTACAATTGAACACATAACCGGATCGAAAATGGGGATGGCGGATTATGTGTCACGAAACCCAGATCAAATAGCAAGCCCACCTAGCACATACGACGCCGATTTCATAATCGCACAAATCAATGTCATTAAAGACACACTCAATATAATCCGCAAACGAGGACGACCTAAGAAAGAGAATACAGAAAAAGCTGAGCACGCAAGTAAAATCAAAAGGCGCAGAGGCAGACCTCGAAAACATGACAAAATTACACAACACGCCCAATACGCTGCTCAACAAAACACCATTAAACCACCCCACGATTGAAACAACCGAACGGCAACAGGGATGGAATCGCACCACGAATACAACAAATTGAAAAAGTTCATGGAATCGTCACACGATTCCAAGCAATCTAACATTGGGGTAAAATCGCCGCACGATTCCACCACAATTAATTCAAAAGCACAAAAACATACCAACAAACCTAGTCATAACAACGTGGCATAACAACAAACCTAGTCTTCAAAACGAGAAATTTTGCGAAACATCAAGGACAAAGACTTATTATAGCAACAATTACAGCTTACGCAGCAAACACAAAAAAGCAAGTGAACACATTCCAAACACGGAATATGACGTCACACAAGAGAAGATAGTATCGAACGACACAATTAACAAAGCGCATTTGCCAATTTCGTCATCTCCTACTCAGCAGCATTTACAAAAATTACATTTAGCCACACCTAACAAAATGAGTAAATTAACCGAAACTTCAAATTCACAAGCCTCGCCATCAAGACCAAAATTTCCAATGAGCAATTTCCTTAGTCCATTCAAATCACCATCCACAGAAACACAACAACATCCAAAAGACAAAGAAGTAAACGACATGATACAGGGTGTATTCAACATGAAGTTAATTGCAGCGATGACCAATCGAGACTCGGTCCTACGAGAAGTGAGAGATTGTTTTCTCACCGACGACGAACAGAGATGCAAAAAGCTCTGTAAACAAATTCACGGCCAATGGCGGAACCTCAGCACTCACAATGGATGCATATTGGTGGACAATAAACTCGCGATACCACACATTATGAAAGAGCCCGTCATGGACATACTGCACGCAACCCATCCCGGTGCATGGGGGATGACAGAACTTGGTCAACGATTATGGTGGCCGCTCGTCAACCGGGACCTTATAAATAAGTCCAATACGTGTAGACCATGTTCGGAATTCGGTAAGAACCTAAAAAGCTTAATCCCAAAAACAAAGTGGGCCCCCCTCCCACGATGCTCAGAACCTAATGAAGAAATAGAAATCGATTTCGGCGGCCCAATTATAGATGGGCAGGGTCGTGAAATATATTTCCTAGCTTGCATAGACCGTTTTTCAAAATTCCCAACACTCAAACTTTACAATAATGCAAACGGCCCTAATATCAAAATTTTCCTATACAAGTACATAGTACGACACGGTGTACCACGGAATCTAAGAATAGATCAAGCGCGTTGCCTAAAAGGCAATAAAGTACAACAAATTTGTGATAAGCATAACATCAATATAATCTTTGCCCCTGCAGGCTGTATCAAACTAGACCCTAACCAAACGCCGTTCAATGTAAAACAGGCACTAAGCCAAATTACGTACGAACTACGTATCTTTAGTAAGAAATCAACAAAAATATCCCCATTTGAGGCTCACCACGGGAGAAAACCTAATACCGCCCTTAGTAACGCAACCACAACCGCACATAAAAGTAACCCTGACTGGTCTAATACAATTCACGCATTTTTAGATGACAACATTATTGGACAAGAGGATCTAATGAGTGACGAGAGGTGGGACCAATCAGATCTAGACAGCGACAGAGAAGTCAAGGAGGCAAAAGCCAAGAAGCTGAAAGAAGCAAAAGAGGATACCGGGGACATACCACGCGTTATCAAAATGGAATCATCCAAATTCGAAGAACCATTAGCGAAAACAAGTCCGAGACTATTATTAGCGAGAAAAAACATAGCGACCACCCGAAGTAAAAAAAACTTACAAGGGCTGTACGAAGCCGTACCGGAGGGCACGGTATTAGTAAAAACGACGGACGCAACCCTCACCCTAAAAATGCCCGGACAAAAGGACACGGTCCTCCATAAATCAGACGTTGCAAAGTTCGGTACCCCCGAACAAAGGAATATACCCCTCATAAACTTTGCAGCGCGAAAGACAGTAAGAAACCACTACAAAAAGCTCGAGGAACTTATGCGGAGCCACGGGAAGGCCTAGATGAACAAGATCATGGGAATTCGAACCATTCGTAAAAGAGACACGCAGCCGCGGGAGCCCCACGCGAGATCTAATCTGGAAAAAGTTTCGAGGACCAAGGTTCCACCTAAGCGAAGATATATCCAGTCACCGAAAAAGGGCAAACCAAGCAAGGATCGATCCCGTGAATCGTCTCAAAGCTCCCATGAGGAACCCGCCCACACCAACTACCAGACGGATGATAGCGCGTCTGACCCTTCAGAGGAATTCGAAGTGGATACGTCGAACCTGCCGTCCCGACGTAGTCAGAGAGTACGAACCCGAACCACACCATATGGCACTGATCCCAATGACAACGAGGACTCGCTATCAGAGAATGAATACAACCCACCCACGAAAAAGTTCTCAGGGATATCGAACTACTAAACTCCCCAGGCCAAACAAGCCCAAGCCACAACTTCTACCACACAAGTAGAGTTCGCATCACCATACGTGGAAGAAATGCAAGGACACACCAACGTCATCCTCTCTACAGCGGACCCCCTGGAAAGAGAGGTCACAGCACGAGCGGGCGATGAAGAAAGAGAACTCAACCCAGAGTAACTCTGATTCGGCGAACATAAACTGTATCAAAGTTTTGTGACAGATGTAACAAAATTTTCTCAGAAGCAGGGAAATGTGGTACTAGAGTAAACTTGCAACAAACCTTAAGTCTCTTACATTGTGTCTAACAATCATTATGTCTATTTAGTATCTCTCGTCTCCAATGCAGTAAATTAATAGTCCCTTCTTGCAGTATAGTCATCCGTTACACGTTGTACTCTAGTTGTTCTTTGTTGCGTCATTCGTAGCACGAATGACTATTTCCTAGCTGACAGGTACTTGACCTTGTCTAGCTGTTAGTTGCGTTGGCAGCGAACTGTCTAACTGCAGTTCTGCCTAAGTGTATTGAATTAAAGTTGTCAACGCCTACGTCTTTTATATTCAACGTGATATCATCGAATAACGCATAACAATTATTATTATTATTATTATTATTATTATTATTATTATTGTTATTATTATTATTATTATTATTATTATTATTATTATTATTATTATTATTATTATTATTATTATTATTATTATTATTATAATTATTTAATACTATTATTATTATCCTTATTAATATTATCATTTTTATTATTGTTATTATTATTACTATTATTATCATTATTATAATAATAATTATTATTATTAATATTGTGGTGGATGGATCCACCTGGAGAGCCTGTAACCAAGTATCTCAACTAAATATTATGAACACTGTAAACTATTTATATATATATATATATATATATATATATATATATATATTCCTTATGGAACGAACTCTTACTCGCTTGTGGATATTATAGATTGATCATTATCACCAATAGGTGACATCGTATTGTACGCTTGAGTGACAGCTTTGTTAAAACACTCATTACAGAGTACCAACTGGTACAAAGTCTAAATCACGCGGAGCGTGAAAGCTGAAACGCAGTTCTGCCTTTAGCAAAGTGAAAGATAGTTGCTAATTCAAGTTTCGCACTTGCTCTTTTGTGATCAAAGTTAATCCAATACGACATGGCGCTGTCAGCAATGGCAAGATCTCCTCTTGGAGTTAACTTCTATTGGGATAAAGGCCACCAACCAGAATTAGACTGGGACAAATGGTTATCAACTGTCAAGCTAGCGATTATGGTAAAGGATAATATTCAAGTAGAAAAGTTACTACAGCCAAAACCAGAAAGCGAGGACCTAGATTATCCATCTCAACCACACTATGAGCCACCACAACCAGACGAGACAACGGCCGAAAGAAGGCAACGTGAACAGCGCAATCAAAAAAGGAAGACCGATTGGCAAAATGAATGCAAAACAATCGAAGAAAAAGGACCAATGGTGGATAACATCCCATGGGATGACGCAGACAACGAAGCAAAGAGTCTAATCTACATCTCATTAGGAGCACAAGCTACAAATATATTTTACCAGCAATTCCCACACACGTATCTACAAAAATGCACCACAGACGCACTCGTTGAACAATTAAAAGAATCATTCACACAAGCAAGAAATTAAACATTCGACAGGTTCCAGTTTTTCAGATGTCAACAAAAAGAAGGAGAATCTCTCGAAGTATTCCACTCAAGAATAAAGAAGCACGCAGCACTATGCAACTGGGAATATCTCGAAGAAAGCTTGCTAAAAGTATATTTATACAGGGAATGAGGAATCAACAAATCCAAATGCGTTTAATATCTAAAGACAGAACACCTAGTGAAACACTAAAATACGCACTAGCGAGGGAAAAAGGCCAAGCTGATCAACAAAAAAGGCACAACTCACAATCCTCACATTCACACATCCACACAGACAACCCGTGATTCGAGAAAATACAATACATCAAGAGACAAAATAGAGGACCGATACTACCTACTCCACAAACAGGACAAATAAAAAATTGCAGAAGATGCGGAAACAAATTCTTACCCGCTCACTTAAACATATGCCCCGCGAAAAACGAAGCTTGCAGAATATGCAAAAAAGATCGGCCATTTCCAAAACTATGCAGATCAGAAATGCCGCCACGCCCCACATTCAGACCACAACAACGTCAACAACAAACGAATACGAGAGTACACCCACCGCAAAGGTACAACCAACTGGCACAAAGACAAACACAACAAAAACTTAAGAAACATAAATGAGGAAACAGAGACGGAAGAACAGACCAAAACAGACAAAACAATCGACCCAGTATCGACATGTTATATAAGAGAAATGATGGAGGACTGGTAAAATAAAAACTTCATCACATCAATGAACTTCACGATGAAAAAGTATCAGACGTAAATAAAACAAAGAGAGGAGAATTTTGGATCAAGATAATAACAAATAACCAACAAATATTCTGGTTGGCAGAAACGGGAAGCCCACGCAGCTTCATGAATATAGACACCGCACATAAATTACTAGCAAACGGGAAAAACCTCAATAAAACAGCCAAATAAAGTTTTTGGAGAGTTCAGATGTTTCAACAACAATATAATTGACATCATCGGAACAACCCAAGTGGACATCACATTAGGCTCATCCAACGCAAAGAATTGCACTGTACTACTGGTCAACAACAATACTATCAACATCATGGGGAGAGACATTATGGACCAATTGGGCCTACGCCCAACTATGACAACAACAAATAAAGGTGTGGAAAATTTATTCAATATTTCAAACACACACCAACGAATATCCAAATGGATATTCAACAAATACCAACACCTATGCACAAGGTTGGGAAGGTCAAAGAACCACGTGGCAAAATCAACATTGGAAAAAGAATTCCAACCCACACGACACAAAGGACGAAGAATTCCTCTACATATGACAGAAAAAGTTGAAAGAGAACTCAAAACATTAATAGACGAAAAACAAATTAAAAAACTAACAAAATATTCAGACGAACAATTCATTAGCCCAGTAGTCATCACCGTCAAATCAGACCAATCAATAAAAATAGCACTACACTCGAAAATACTAAACGACGCCATACACAAAAACAAATATCAAATGCAGAGCATAGATCACCTAATGGACAAAATAGGCATGAAAATATCAGAACTAAAAACACAAGAAGGCAAACTATACTTCAGTAAAATTGACCTCAAATACGCATACAGCCATTTACCTCTCCACCCAGACACACAGAAACACTGCAACTTCAATATACTAGGAGGCAATGCGACAGGCACATACAAAATCTTAAATGGATTTTACGGACTAACAGACCTCCCGGCGACCTTCCAAAAAATGATGGACACAACATTAGATGGACTAGATTCAACAAATGCATTTTTAGACGATATAATAATCATAACAAAAGGCACAATAGAAAAACACGAAGAAGAAATCGACAAAACACTAAACAGACTCAACGAAGAAAACCTGGCAATAAGTCTACACAAATGCGAATTTGGCCTGAATGATATTATTGGTTGGGATACAACATAAATGCAGAAGGAATAAAACCAAACAAACGAAAAACAGATGCAATTATCCAACTGGAAAACCCTAAAACATTAAAACAATTACGATTATTCATGGGCAGCATTCATCATTTAATAAAATTTATACCAAACCTGGCAACACTATCAGCACCAATCAGACCACTGCTTTCATCATCAGCATCTAAGAAGAAACTAGAATGGAACGATAAACACTCAGCCGCATTCAGAAACATAAAAAACGCAATACAGAACATACTAGAACAAAAACATTTTAATATCAAAACCGAAACGCGAGTAAAATGCGACGCAAGCAAAAAAGGACTAGGCGCATGCCTAGAACAAAAAGAGAACAACAACTGGCTTCCTATTGCATATGCCAGTAGGTTCCTCAACAAAAATGAACAAAGATACAGTATAAATGAACTCGAATTACTGGCGGTCGTCTGGTCGCTACAACACTTTAAGTATTACCTGTTTGGATCACATTTCACCCTCCAAAGACATCACCAGGCATTATTATCAGCCCTAAAAATAATAGAGGTAATAAAACATATCAAAGCCGACTAACTAGGTGGGTCGACAGACTATTACCATTTCATTTTAAAGTCGAACATATAGCAGGAAAAGACATGGGCTTCGCAGATTATTTAAGCCGCCATCCTAACTCAACACCAACTGGTGAAAACATGAACGAAAATCATGTAATTAACATAATTACATCATTAAAATATACTCTATTCACCAGACAGAGAAAATCAGCCAATCAGAAAGCGCGCGAATCAAACGCACAGAATGATGTCAAAAACCATTCCAATTGGAGCGAGCAAAAGCAACGCGCTTTTTGCCACTCTCAAGCTAACAAACAGTCGCTATTTATTACGCCTTTGTCAAAAACAAATTTCCAAATTAACAATTCAACACAGCCTAAACTTTATCAATTTAAACAAAACATCCACAATTCATCTAAAACAAAAGTACACATAACAACACGAAGAAGACCACAGCTAGACACAAACACAAAACCAATAACAAGAAGACACAGAGCACCCAACAAAAAGAAGATGGATTCACCAATTGGTAACACAACAAACAACACAAATACAATAGCAACGCAGACCGAGGACATAAACAATACAGGACAGGGACGAAACCCACTCAACTCTAAACAACACTTCAGTCCATTCGCAGAGATACAGTACGAGGATTTCCCTACCTATCTCAAGAATTTACACAAAGTCCTAGGAGAAGAATTCATAGCAGAGGCCACAAGATTGGATCCCCAAAGCCGGAGCTTATTACAAATCATACAGGACAAAGACTGGACGACATTGAAACACTTCAGCCGCTACTGGCACTCTCTAAAACGAGACATAGGAGTATCACCAACCGGATGCATCCTATACGATAGCAAGTTATTCATACCGACCCTGCTACGCAAACCAATCATGAACGCGATACACAGGAAACATCCAGGACAATCAGGGATGTTGCATCTCGCGAATTTAATTTGGTTTCCACGCATACACAGGGAAATTGTCACGCTTACCCAAAATTGCTAACAATGTATCAAGATAGGTAAGAACTTGAAACCACTAATTTCTAAAAACAAAACATCAGAACTCCCACCATTAGTGGAACCAAATGAAGAAGTCCAAATGGACTTTGTCGGCCCAATATTAGACGAACAACACAAAGAATCGTATATATTAGCATCTCTAGATAGATACTCTAGGTACCCACACACGAGAATAAATCATAATTGCGACGCGGAAACCGCCATCGAATATCTCAACCAATACATAAAATTCCACTGAATACCCAGAAACATAAGGTGCGACCAAGCACAAGCATTCAAATCAAGACAATTTGAAATATTTTGTAAAAACAATAACATAAAAATAATACTAGCTCCAGTCGGGGATCAGAGGGCCACAGGAATGATAGAGCGATTAATCCAAACAGCCAAAAGACGCCTATCAGTATTAAACATGGACACCAATTGGTGACATGTAACACTCGCCGACAAAGTAGCAGAAATATTACAAGAAATAAAGCTAATACCTAACACAACAACTAAAATAGCACCATACACAGCACACTTTGGCAGAAAAATAAACACACAACTTTCAAACATAACCACAAAACCATCACAAAACAACCTGACATACAATGACATAAAAAGTTTCTATTTAGACAAAAAGAGGGCTCAAACAGCCAATGTTGAACGCAGAATCCATCTGGATCATCGAGACTGATTCGGAACCAGAACTAGACATCAGATTCAACGAAGACATTCCCGATGAAGATTTTGCTTCCGACAATGCCACCCTACAGAACGTCAAGAAAAAGGCAGTGAAACGTAAGCATACATCACCTATAAAATTTATACCTGATCAACAAATGTTAACATTCGGAGTTAAAAGAACAACAATCACTAACACAAGAAAACAAGTAGCAAGAAAAACGATAGCTCGTAGATCGATTTAAACCTCGAGGCACACTTAAACCATTATGGAACATAATACCAGATGGTACAATTACAAACTACACTCCAACAACAATAACAGTATACACACACAATCGCAAAAACACAGTAATAAGAAAAAACGACCGTTAACTATCGTTAACGAAACAAAACCTAGACTGATACACTTTGTAGCA